>NW_026652292.1:19824148-19860795 GCF_009828535.3 Hylobates moloch
GTTTTTTATTGCATCTATTTGATTCTTCTCTCTTTTCTTCTTTATTAGTCTTGCTAGCGGTCCATCAATTTTGTTGATCTTTTCAAAAAACCAGCTCCTGGATTCATTAATTTTTTGAAGGGTTTTTTGTGTCTCTATTTCCTTCAGTTCTGCTCTGATTTTAGTTATTTCTAGTCTTCTGCTAGCTTTTGAATGTGTTTGCTCTTGATTTTCTAGTTCCTTTAATTGTGATGTTACGGTGTCAATTTTGGATCTTTCCTGCTTTCTCTTGTGGGCATTTAGTGCTATAAATTTCCCTCTACACACTGCTTTGAATGTGTCACACAGATTCTGGTATGTTGTGTCTTTGTTCTCGTTGGTTTCAAAGAACATCTTTATTTCTGCCTTCATTTCATTATGTACCCAGTAGTCATTCAGGAGCAGGTTGTTCAGTTTCCATGTAGTTGAGCGGTTTTGAGTGAGTTTCTTAATCCTGAGTTCTAGTTTGATTGCACTGTGGTCTGAGAGACAGTTTGTTATAATTTCTGTTCTTTTACATTTGCTGAGGAGAGCTTTACTTCCAACTATGTGGTCAATTTTGGAATAGGTGTGGTGTGGTGCTGAAAAAAATGTATATTCTGTTGACTTGGGGTGGAGAGTTCTGTAGATGTCTATTAGGTCCACTTTATGTAGAGCTGAGTTCAATTCCTGGATATCCTTGTTAACTTTCTGTCTCGTTGATCTGTCTAATGCTGACAGTGGGGTGTTAAAATCTCCCATTATTATTGTGTGGGAGTTTAAGTCCCTTTGTAGGTCACTGAGGACTTGCTTTATGAATCTGGGTGCTCCTGTGTTGGGTGCATATATATTTAGGATAGTTAGCTCTTCTTGTTGAATTGATCCCTTTACCATTATGTAATGGCCTTCTTTGTCTCTTTTGATCTTTGTTGGTTTAAAGTCTATTTTATCAGAGACTAGGATTGCAACCCCTGCCTTTTTTTGTTTTCCAGTTGCTTGATAGATCTTCCTCCATCCCTTTATTTTGAGTCTGTGTGTCTCTGCACGTGAGATGGGTTTCCTGAATACAGCACACTGATGGGTCCTGACTCCTTATCCAGTTTGCCAGTCTGTGTCTTTTGATTGGAGCATTTAGCCCATTTACATTTAACATTAATATTGTTATGTGTGAATCTGATCCTGTCATTATGATGTTAGTTGGTTATTTTGCTCGTTAGTTGCTATAGTTTCTTCCTAGCCTCGATGGTCTTTACAATTTGGCATGTTTTTGCAGTGGCTTGTACCGGTTGTTCCTTTCCATGTTTAGTGCTTCCTTCAGGAGCTCTTTTAGGGCAGGCCTGGTGGTGACAAAATCACTCAGCTTTTGCTTGTCTGTAAAGTATTTTATTTCTCCTTCACTTATGAAGCTTAGTTTGGCGGGATAGGAAATTCTGGGTTGAAAATTCTTTTCTTTAAGAATGTTGAATATCGGCCCCCACTCTCTTCTGGCTTGTAGAGTTTCTGCTGAGAGATCAGCTGTTAGTCTGATGGGCTTCCCTTTGTGGGTAACCCGACCTTTCTCTCTGGCTGCCCTTAACATTTTTTCCTTCATTTCAACTTTGGTGAATCTGACAATTATGTGTCTTGGAGTTGCCCTTCTCGAGGAGTATCTTTGTGGCGTTCTCTGTATTTCCTGAATCTGAATGCTGGTCTGCCTTGCTAGATTGGGGAAGTTCTCCTGGATAATATCTTGCAGAGTGTTTTCCAACTTGGTTCTATTCTCCCCATCATTTTCAGGTACACCAATCAACCGTAGGTTTGGTCTTTTCACATAGTCCCAAATTTCCTGGAGGCTTTGTTCATTTCTTTTTATTCTTTTTTCTCTAAACTTCCCTTCTCTCTTCATTTCATTCATTTCATCTTCCATCAGTGATACCCTTTCTTCCAGTTGATCGCATCTGCTACTGAGGCTTCTGCAATCTTCGTGTAGTTCTCGAAACTTGGCTTTCAGCTCCATCAGCTCCTTTAAGCCCTTCTCTCCATTGGTTATTCTAGTTATCCATTCTTCTAATTTTTTTTCAAAGTTTTTAACTTCTTTGCTCTTGTTTTGAATTTCCTCTCGTAGCTCAGAGTAGTTTGATCGTCTGAAGCCTTCTTCTCTCAACTCATCAAAGTCATCCTCCATCCAGCATTGTTCCGTTGCTGGTGAGGAACTGCGTTCCTTTGGAGGAGGAGAGGTGCTCTGTTTTTTAGAGTTTCCAGTTTTTTTGCTCTGTTTTTTCCCCATCTTTGTGGTTTTATCTACTTTTTGTCTTTGATGATGGTGATGTACAGATGGGTTTTTGGTGTGGATGTCTTTTCTGTTTGTTAGTTTTCCTTCTACCAGACAGGACCCTCAGCTGCAGGTCTGTTGGAGTTTACTAGAGGTCCACTCCAGACCCTGTTTGGCTGGGTGTCAGCAGTGGTGGCTGCAGAACAGCAGATTTTCGTGAGACCACAAATTCAGCTGTCTGATAGTTCCTCTGAAAGTTTTGTCTCAGAGGAGTACCCGGTTGAATGAGGTGTCAGTCTGTCCCTACTGGGGGGGTGCCTCCCAGTTAGGCTGCTCAGGGGTGAGGGACCCACTTTAGGAGGCAGTCTGTCCGTTCTCAGATCTCCAGCTGCGTGCTGGGAGAACCACTACTCTCTTCAAAACTGTCAGACAGGGACATTTAAGTCTGTGGAGGTTCTTGCTGAGTTTTTGTTTGTCTGTGCCCTGCCCCCAGAGGTGGAGCCTACAGAGGCAGGCAGGCCTCCTTGAGCTATGGTGGGCTCCACCCAGTTCGAGCTTCCTGGCTGCTTTGTTTACCTAAGCAAGCCTGGGCAATGGCGGGCGCCCCTCCCCCAGCCTCGCTGCCGCCTTACAGCTTGATCTCAGACTGCTGTGCTAGCAATCAGCGAGACTCCGTGGGCATAGGACCCTCCGAGCCAGGTGCGGGACACAATCTCCTAGTGTGCCATTTTCCAGGCCCGTTGGAAAAGCGCAGTATTAGGATGGGACTGACCAGATATTCCAGGTGCCGTCTGTTTCCCCTTTCTTTGACTAGGAAAGGGAACTCCCTGACCCCTTGCGCTTCCCGAGTGAGGCAATGCCTCGCCCTGCTTCGGCTGGCGCACAGTGCGCTTCACCGACTGTCCTGCACCCACTGTTAGGCACTCCCTAGTGAGATGAAACCAGTACCTCAAGCAGAAATGCAGACATCACCGGTTCTGTGTCGCTGGGGCTGGGAGCTGGAGACAGGAGCTGTTCCTATTCGGCCATCTTGGCTCCACCCCCCACCTTAAGATTTTTGTAGATGAGAGAACAAAGAGGTAACTATGAGCTCCAATATAATAATGGTGTTCACAATGTTGAAGTCCGTGTAAGTAAAGTAAGTATATCAGCTGCCTGAAATTGAATTTACGTTCATTTTAGGATTCAGTCATTGGTTTGAACTTTTTTAAGTCCCTGATTTTTTATTTTTTTCAGTAATGTATAACAAATATTTTTAGACATCTTATAAATCCATCCTCTATTATTTGATATGTATTTTATTTTTGCTGCTCATCAAAGAATCACTAGATTGTGAGAAACTCTGAGAAACTGTATAATGAATTTCTCTTTCCATGCTTAAATGAATGGCACTTTTTTCTTCTAAGAATTTTCATAGAAACACAACCTGAAATTACATCTATGACGAAAAGCTGAATCTGGTGACCGTTAAAACCAATTTTCCACACACCAGTACAATATTAAGCAAAATGAATATTTATTTTAATGTGTAATTTGAGTCCTGAGGCCTCTCTTTATAAAGAGGAATATTTTTTCTTTTTTTTTATTTAATTTTTTTTGGAAAAGAAAGTAACATTTTAATGAACAGCTTTAATGTGAACTAATGTTAAGATCAAACATCGTTTCTAGAATTCGGGACTTACATATTGAACTTGATATTTTCATATTTATTTCAATTTCTGGAAGGATAGGATAAACAAATATGTTTTAGCATACAGTTTAAAGAAGAAAAAGAAAACCTTTTGAATTAGAAGAAGGTGGAGATCAGAAAGTGTTCTTCTTTTGTTCTCAAAAGGAATGAGGAGAGTCAGAGTGTCGCTATTGCTTCTTGACATAAAGACGGTGTCTTTGTTTTATGTCCTCTTTATCTCTGAATCCTGCAATACCATCACAGCAGAGTGTACCGTACACCACTTTAAATGATAAGAGTTTCAATAGGCACTTTAGTGGAATTAAGAAAAATCTAACACTCTTCCACCGTGATGCCACATAGCTATCTTTGTTCTAGGTTGTCATGTCAGTAAATTGTATTGAATAGGCCTGAGCCTGTCTCAGTGCGATTGTGAGAAAACAAAACAACAAAAAAGCAAGTGCACATTATAGGATGTATCTCGTGTTGGCAGAATAAACTGACAATATGATTAATTTAGCAACTTACTAGAAACCAGGTAATCAAAGGAATCTCGTCCCAGAAAGTGTGTGTGTGTGTGTGTGTGTGTGTGTGTGTGTGTGTGTGATTTCTATTAATATTTGTGTTTCTTTTTCTTTTTTAAAAATCTCCCCTCTAGGTTGTACTTTAGCCTTCACGACTCCCTTAAGTGACTTTATCAGGGTTATAACTCTCTTCTTCGCCAAACATGTCTGCCAAGACTTTAAAGCGGGGTCCCCAGTCTGTCAGGTAGTCGTAGTCCTGGTCGGCTTCTGTGGTGAGAGAGTCTATAGAGCTGAGGGACTCTGCCACGGACCCACTCCCTTCGTAGGCATATGTGGCCAGTGAATCGTACGGTGGGGCAGTTGGGTCCACATCATTTTCCTGTAGCCTTTGATGAATGAAATCCCTAATGTCTGTGTTATCTTCCACGGGTGGTCTCTGACGAGGTAAACAGAGAGAGTCTGGTTTTACATCCCTGCGAATTTTGTTCTCCTCAATCACTTTTGGGTTTCTCAGAGCCCCGATGTCGAAAGCCTGGGTATCTTCCTCCCCACCTCCTTCATCATCGTAATGGATGACGTTGTCTCTGATGTCTTCTTTAGAGGTCATCAGGGTGTCTTTTTTCTTCTGCCTTCGCAGTGCTACATACAGTACAACTATGGCTGGAACAAGACAAAAATTGCAATTTGAGAATAGAAAGCAGATAGATCGGCATTTCATCTCTCCATAAAAATTAAAAATGATTAGGGGTGGCTGAGTTTTGTTAGTGACCTCCTGTTACTTTCATAGTAAACACACTATAATCAATAGGATCATGCATATGTTTAAATTTTGAAATTGTAACTAACAAGAAACCACAGCAAAGTTATTCACAAAATAAAGCAAGTATGTCTTTATATTAAAGTATTTTAGGGTCAGGTAAAAGTGTGTGTTGCAACAAAGGAAAAAAGAAAATAATAGTTCTTCCACTCATACAGAAAATTGTAAGAATGAATATGAGAAAACTTGAATATTATCATCCATAAATAAGACTATCATTCATTGCTAACTTCCCAATTGGAACATTCCTAATTTTAAATTAGAAATTTATGTTTCTTATGTGATAAGCCCAAATCTTCACTGTGACCATTATTTTTAAAGGCAATAAATAAGAAAGAGAAAAGTAGAGGAAGTAGAGGAAGGAAGGAAGGAAAGAAGGAAGGAAGGAAGTAGAGGAAGGAAGGAAGGAAAGAAGGAAGGAAGGAAGGAAAATGTAAGGATCTTAGTTTTATAAATCTTACAAACTAAAGCATTAATTTCAATTCTGTGTCCTGCCATATTGAGAAAGTTTTTAAATCAAGTGCCTAGAATTCAGGTTACCTTCATGAAACAATATTTTAAAATTGTTAATTTATGTACTTTTATTATTAAAATCTCTCTTTATTCCTAGTTGATTTAAAGCTCTCCACTAAATCAATGATGTTTATTTCTTCTATGCATAAATAGGCACAGATACAAATGACGATGTCAGTGTTCGGCTTTTCTTGTCATGATAACCCTTCTCCTCCATAGTGGTGTCAATAGGTGAAAGCTAATGTGTGTTTGATGTACCATAGCAGAGTCTGGAAGACACCTGTCACAGAATTATAAAGTAGAGAAGGATGCATAATGATAAAATTTCATTTATTCTCTCTTCCTCCAAAATTAGAGATGGACCAATTGGAAGGAGAGAGATCTAGGTAGAGTTTCTGTACAGTGGGCCTTGGGAGATGTTTAGCACGCTGCACTCCTCCCAAGAGTTTATGGAATCTCAGAACAAAGGACACTATTGTTTGTTCCTCTACTGAGTATGTGAGAGACTGCAGACCTCATGGAGCAGCCCCATACATAAAATGAGTTCAGAATCACCATGGCTGAGAAGGAAACTAGCTGGATGTGCCTGAGGTCCATTTAAAAGGGACCCAAGCACCATAACTTTCTGTTCTTCCTCTCACCCCACAAAGGATATGAGAAGGGCTGAGAACAAGCTAGCGGACCTAAAGGAGTGTGAGATTGCTCAAGGAGGTTGAAGATTAGATGGATTTTTAAGCAGACCCTATGGCAGGACAAAGAGTGTCAATATACACTGCTGTATACCAAAAATTCACAATGCCTAGAATAGTGCTGGTGCTCTGTGGATGCTGTGGAAGTATTTGGATAAATGAGTGGCAGGTGGTAGTACATGATAAGGATGACCTGAGCAGATTACTTGCTACAGTGTATGATGGCTAAAGAGGCCAAAGGAGAACATCCAGAACATACCAAGCCATGTTAGGTTGATACTGTCGACCCAAATAACAAAGAGAAAGAGTTTCTCTGAAATTCAATATATTTATTTGGAAATAGAGTATAGCAATGGGAATGTGAGTTCCATAGTAAACTATGTGTGTGTTCAGGAGATAAAGGAAAACAAAGGTTTTCAAAGAAAAAAAACGAGGAGGATACATAATTGTTTTAAATAATTATCCTTGACTACAAAGATTAATAACAAGGGTGATGCCAGTCCAACATTGGACAGGCAGTTGCTGGGCAGATGTTTTGGCAGAAGTGATTTTGTATAAGGTTGTGATGGCCTTTGTGTGGGGTTGTGATTTTTACAGTCTTTTTCATTATCAAGCATATAAGGGCGAAAACCCTCTCTCCATGGTCTTCCCTAGCTCTATTTGTCAGGGTTTTCTTAACATTAGTGACTCTGTTTTGATTCTGACAACTTTCAAAATATAGGAATACTCTAAGACTCAGCTACAAGAGAAGAGAGGCATATGAGAGAGAAATACTTCATTTGATGTTAAACAAACACCTAAATGATCTTGTTAAATTTCAGATGTGAAAATATTACTTGGAATGTGTCCTTAAGGTTTATACTAACAAACACAAAAGATGCCAGGGATAATTTATTATGAATTATAAGGATATAAAGAATACTTTGGTTTGCACACCAAAGTTTCTCATGTGGAATTAATATCTACACCATGCCAATTGGACTAGAATTTCACCCTCTACGTCAGCGTGAACTTCTGACTCAGGGAGTGCTCTCCACAAGCTACCATATAACGCGTTACTCTGTGCCTTACATCTTACTAATTATTTTTTTTCTTTCCTAGTAATAAAGTCAGGTGTCCATATTTGTCAGATTATTTTTGGTTAAACAGTAAATATGCATACATAATTTGATTCCACAATACCCAATTGTATATCTGTTGTCATTTGATTTTAAAGGAATGAGGCGTAATAGAAAATCTCCTCTCTCTACTTTTGTCAATCTGGCAGTGAATTAATAAATGGAGAAGCTGAACAGAGTTGATGGAAGAGAGAACCTCCTAATAGGTTTATATTCACTCTCACAGAGATATTATAGAATACATTTACTTCAGTCATTTTGCTTTGGAGTGTTTCCAGATATTTTAGTCTGTTCTGTTCTAGTGGGAATGGTTAGAATTTTGATGTAAGGAGATGCAAGAAAGCGGAAGAATTACTTATGGATGGCAGTTTAAACAGAAAAGACAAATTTGAGGATTACTTTACATTCTGTTTCTTTCTTTTATCTCTTTTATCTTCCTTTCTTTATTGAACTGGAATTTGAGAACCATTGTTCATCAAGTATAGTTTTTAAAAGATGACATAATCTCTTATTAGCAGCAATTACTAGGATGTAAAACAAATTGAGAAGTTGTTGTAAATGGATATTTATTAAAGAGGATTTCATTGTGACAAGGGTCACAAACTATTATTACTAGAAAATCTCTTAGGTCTTGAACATATTTTTGGTGTTTATTTGATGATGTTATTTATTTATCCCCAATAATATATATCCAAGAAGTATGAAATAGAAAAATAGCATTAATAACAATTTAACTCAATACACATAGATTATCTTCTAGCTAGGTATGACATGTCAGTGAATAAAAACTTGTTTACATGATAAATTGAGGAGAGAGATAGATGAGAGAGAGGGGAAAAAAAGAAAGAGAGAGCTAGAAAAAATTAACAATGATTAATATTGAAACCAACCTAAGAGTATAACAATGCATAGTAGAATTGCAATCAATGCCCCAGTGCTAAGTCCTACAGGTAGAAAAATTGCTTCCACATTACAAGACAGGATGGTGCCATCAGAGTCACATCTACAGACTCGAATAGTCATTGTGTTTGTGCTGCTCTGGACAGGGTAGCTGCTGTCTTCTATTATAACAGGGAGGAAATACAACTCTTGCTGCCTGCGGCTGTATCCATTTCTTCGGGTTTCAATCCCAGCTGTGTTGTCTACAAAACATGACATTTATGGTAACATGGTTACTATGAGCTTCACTTCAAATCTTTAAGTTGGTATCTGCTCAACAGTAAGAAACTCTTCTTGAATCAGGAAAATGGATTCTTATTTTTTTTATTTCTTTCTTTTCACATTATGAAAACTGCCAAAATATAATCAAAATAATCATTAGAGGAAAAATAAACATTAATCTTGTCTTGTAGAAGAATTAAATTTTCTATTCAGAAAGATTATGGAATGCTTTACAAAACAGAAAGTGTGTTAAATTGATCAATTTTTTTTCTGACATTGCAATCTCATTAAAAAATAGTTTTGTAAATAGTTTCATGCATAATAGAAAATATTACAAACTATGAATCTGTAAATTATCTCACATAAGAACCTATTCTTTAAACTATATTAAAACCAATTGACTATTTTAAATTAAGGATTTTTCTATCTACATGTTGTATATGTATATGTGTTTATAAATATATGTTATGTATGTTTGTATGTATGGGAATACTTTCACCTCTGCATATCAGCTGGAATAAGAAACATGGAAAGGAAAATAAGATTTGTTAAAAACATTAAAAATTGTAAACACCTTGAACTATAACAATCACTACTTTAATATAATTTAAAAAGTAATTCATTATAATTCTGGTTAATTCAAAAACAATAATATTTACTTGCAATAATGAGAGACAATAAAAATTACTACTTTTATATAAATGCAATTAATACTTCTATTGAAAGTGCTTTTTTGAATGCATTTTCTCTTTTATTTCTACACAAATAAGCAGAAATTGTTTTATTCATAACAGTATTTCATTTGTGTGTCAAAGTAACCCCTAGACACGCTTTGTTATTTTTAGAAATGTATCAATATGTAGTTTATTATATCTATGCATAATACTTGAGAATAAGGTAAGATAATTTTAAAAAGCGTGTAATATATTACAATTGTGCAGGTCTGTCACAAATATGTTACTATTTCAATCAGATTTCATTTTTCTGTTGGTAGACTTTAAATTCAACAACTGAAATTGAGGCAGGTTCTTCAGCAATAGGAAGCACCAAGATGAGAAAACTTTATGGGATATGATTAGGGATGAACAAATGGATATTAATTGAATCAACATTTAAATCTTCAGCAATTGATGGTTGAACACTTGAGTCTGCGGAAAAGGAACAGGCTAGGAATAAAGTTCATAATCTGAGTGAAAATGACTAATAGAAATAGAATCTCTGGTGTGTCTGCACTTGGGAGGAGGTAGGGATTTGGTATTCTTGAACTCAATGTATGTGTCAAATGGCAGCCTAACCCTTTTTAAAATGTTTATTTTCAATTTATTTATTTATTTTGAGATGGAGTTTCACTCTGTCGCCCAGGCTGGAGTACAGTGGATCAATCTCGGCTCACTGCAACCTCCGCCTCCTGGGTTCAAGCGATTCTCCTGCCTCACCCTCCTAAGTAGCTGGGACTACAGGTACCCGCCACCACGCCCAGCTAATTTTTGTGTTTTTAGGAGAGATGGGGTTTCACCATGTTGGCCAGGCTGGTCTCGAACTTCTGACCTCAGGTGATCTGTCCACCTTGGCCTCCCAAAGTGAGCCACCGCACCCAGCCCAATTTATTATTTATTGAAAATTGACCATAACAAATTTATTATGATGTCCGTAGTGAGAAGAAAAAGACATACTATATTTTATTTCCTCTCTAAATGCTTTCTTTTCACTAAAAATACCTTACAAATCTAATTCATTATAAAACAACAAGGAACATGGCAAATGGCACCTGAAATTTTGTGACAAGTACATGTCTAGTCCATGAGAAAGCACTCTGCTATGAGGCAGTATCATCTGGTTCCCATTAACATGATCAATCTGAAATAGCTCTTTCAGCAAAGATACATTGTGGAAAATAGTCAACACTTGGGTTTGGTGAATGATGTGACTATCTACCTAGCTGCTGAAGCCTATGACCTGGAAATCTATTTCGTCTTATTACATGATATACACATATTGAATCTAGGGTATCTATCATGAAGTCTTGTCAATTCTATTTCCATCCACTTGTCTCCATCCTCACAGTCAGTACCCAAATCTAAGGCTCTCACCCATTTACTGCGATGACATCAGAACTAGTTTTATCTCCCTATGATATATTTTCCATGCTACATCCAAGCAGATTTCCCTATAATGTAAATATGAATATGTTATATTCTTGCTTAAACCCTTCAAAGACTACTAACATTATTGGTTTAAGTTATCGCCTGAAATGGCTTCTGGATAGGGTCTGCATATGGTCCAGTTTGTCTTAGACAGACCTATTTTATGTGTGCTGCTGTGACATAACATTATAAATATTTCCCACTTTTTTATAGGTGTTTCAGTTGTTATGATAAAATATGTGGTCACTCTCATTATAAATAACTTCAAGATTGAGCTGCTGTTTCACTTACAGCCATTTCTCACATTGAATATTTTATTCAAACTCTACTCAACTTCCTTCAGTGATAAAATGTGGGGACTCTGATTTTGTGGAGACTCTGATTTTCTTTGCCTAATCATTGTAGCAAACTAGTCTCTTCAAAACATCCTCTGATTCAGTCATCATCATCACCATCTCAATACAATTTGTTCACTTGTTCTATATGCATAGAATTTATAAAAATTTATCTTTTTATTATCGGGTTATAAAATCAGGTGTTTTGATGATTATTTTAGAGAATATGGAAACTTAGAGGACATAAAATACCCAAGGTTACAGACCTAATAAAGTCAGAGATACTGATTGATACTCAACCTTAATATTTCTAATCCAGTGTCCTTTATATTTTTGTAATGGTTGTAATTGTAGCAGATGTAATAGCATTAGCAGTAGTAGCAGCAGTAGGAGTGATGGCAATAGTAGTGGTAGTAGAAGAATAAGTGTACACCATGCAATACTTCACAGCCATAAAAAAGAATGAAATCATGTCATTTGCAGCAACATGGATGCATCTGGAAGACATTATCCTAAGCAAATTGATAGAGAGGCAGAAAACGAAACACCATATACTCTTATAAAAGGGAGCTAAACTTTGGGAACACAGGACACAAAGATGGCAACAACTAACACTGGGTATGCCAAAAAGGGGGAGAAAGGGAGGAGACAAAGGGTTAAAAAAAACTGCTTATCAGGTACTAGGCTCACTACTTCAGCAATGGGATCATAGAAGCCCAAACCTCAGCATCATGAAATATACCCATGTAACAAAGTGCTAGGATTCAGTGCTGCACCTGAATCCAAAATTTTAAAAAGTAAAATTAAATTTAAAAAAGTTTTATTCCATATCACGTTAAATAATATAGTCCACATTTAAAGTATAATGTTTCTATTCTTTGCGGGTAGAATTTTTTATCTGTAATTGTTAAGTGGCTTTTTTTTTTAATGACTAGAGTTTCATTTACACTAATGTGTAAAAACAGATTTTACACAAATTTATTTTTAAAGAGTTTCATTCTTTCCTTCCTCTTCATTAGTCTATAAGTAGCAAATTCTCATTATAAACTATGCAAACCATGTCTCTCCCTCCCTCTAAATAAATACATAAATAAAAGTGTAAGTGTAACCATGCTGGCATTAGTGTTGGCTAAAATGATATTGATGGTAACATGTTTTAGGCATTTTGTTTGTTAAGGCTTTGCAAATATGATTTTATTTAATAAAAAATATTATGAGGTTGACTTGATTTAGTAAAAATGTATACATTAAGAGTCTGTCATTTCGGTAGTATGGAACAGAAATGCAAACCTATGTCATTTCAAATATAATACCTGCATTCCTTAAATTTATTTTTTATTTTTTATTTTTTTAAACTTTATTTTAGATTTGAGGGTAACGTGAAGGTGTGTTACATAGATAAACACGTGTCATGGGGGTTTGTTGAATGTATTATTTCATCACCCAGGTATTAAGGCCAGTACCCAACAGTTATCTTTTCTGCTCCTCTCCCACCCTCACCCCTCAAGTAGACTCCAGAGTTTGTTGTTTCTTTGTTTGAGTTCCTAAGTTCTTATCATTTAGCTCCCACTTATAAGTGAGAACATGCAGTATTTGATCTTCTGTTTCTGCGTTAGTTTGCTAAAGATAATAGCCTCCAGCTCCATTCATGTTCGTACAAAAGACATGATCTCATTCTTTCTTACGGCTGCACAGCATTCCATGGTGTATATATACGTACCACATTTTCTTCATCCAGTCTGTGACTGATGTGCATTTAGGTTGATTCTGTCTTTGCTATTGTGAATAGTGCTGCAATGAACATTTGTGTGCACGTGTCTTTATAATACCTGCATTCTTAACCTGTGCTGTACTGTGTGTTATTCTAATAAAACAGTTACTAAAGAGCTCCCTGTTAGTAACTATAAGTAATGTGCATTTGGGACAAATGATATCTTTAAAACAGTGAAAGCATTCAATTTCTCAGAGAGTCTTTTATTTGCTTGACTCATTGAGAGACTGTCCACATTTACAATGCAAGCAACCTGCCTTACTAGACAGTCTATATAGATTAAATATTTAATTTACTACTAGGTACAGAATTTTGCCTTTCTCATACAAGGATTTCATATTTTATGAAATTGAGTGCTTCAAAGAAAAGTATTGATTCCTCCCTTTGTGCCTTTTTACAAAGATACATGATAAGAGGTAAATTTTTCTGTGGTTATACTTACTTCTGAAGTCACGAACTGTAAAATTTGGTTTGATAGCAGCCTCAGGTGATAATCTAAAGGAGAATTGTTGCCCAGCAGGTGAAAGATCTCGGTCTGCAGCACTGACTATCTGAATTATCTGAAACAGAGTAGAGATTAAACTTGAAGTCGGTCATCAGTTTCAAAGAGGACTTTACACATCAGGCTACTAAATGTATTTAATGAAGCATGCAAGTAGACAGAAATGGCACTTTTTGAATCAATACCAGTAGGTCAATTATTTACACATAATGTTTATAAACACATTTCTAACATTTACAGGGAATAACTACAGGCACAATTACAGAACATGGGCTAATTTCAAATTGATACCTGCGTAACTAAAAAGGTAACCAGCATTAAAAATTCACACTAATAAGCAAAGTAAAATTAAAATGTACTTGCTTGCATTTTAAATTAGATGAAATAAATGCTTTCTAGCCTGAATATGAAAATGCTTACTGAAAACAAAATCTCTGATTATCTAAAAGCCCTTGTGATAGCAAAATTTTAGTGTGAGTTATGTTTTGTAACAATGGTTCTATTTTCATAAATAAATAAAATGATGACAAAGAGAGATACAAAAGCTGTATATCTGCTTTTGTTATGTTTTTGTTCATTCGGTAGGAATTCAAATTGTGTTTTCAAAGAGTTTTTAAAAGAGTAAGCACTATCGTTCCTGTTACAAAATTTTTCCTAAATTGCTTCCATACGTTGTGTATCTTACAGTTAAAAGCCTTGTACTTCAATAAAATGCCCTTAAATATTTGGAGAATAAAAATAACTTCTGAGAATCAACCTGTGAAATTTACAATCC
Source organism: Hylobates moloch (assembly GCF_009828535.3). Classification (NCBI taxonomy): domain Eukaryota; kingdom Metazoa; phylum Chordata; class Mammalia; order Primates; family Hylobatidae; genus Hylobates; species Hylobates moloch. Next base: position 19,838,415 of record NW_026652292.1, read on the forward strand.
ATTAAATAGATAAGCAAGTAAGAATGGCTTTGAGGCATTTATTTATTAACATATCCAATGGCTGTGCATCAGACAGAATTTCAGGAAGTGTATGTGAGAGATGACAAGGGCAGAGTGTTGGCCAGATAAGCATGCTCTCAGACTACATTTGAATCTGCAAGAGGACGGCTCTAGATTTCACGCACGATATCCTGGTCCCAGTGTGTAAAGCATGCATCATGCGATCTCACATTGATGCTGTTAAACATGAGATTCAGTTAAAACCCAATCTATGACTATGATCTACTTTCCTGTTTATCTGCACACACAGAGAAATAGACAGATGATAGATATGTAGGTAGGCAGATGGATGGATGGATAGATAGATAGATAGATAGATAGATAAGATAGATAGATGATAGATGTCACTGGACCTTGGATATCCAGTGCAGTGTTAGTAATTTCTAATTTAACAAATTAATTGGTCCTCTCGTATGAATTTTGATTTCTTGTCTTAGTGTGAATTAGTCACACAGACTCTATTTAAGCTATAAAATTGTCCTGGGGAGACTTTCATTATTCAGCACCAAAGTCTAAATCAATGAATGTGGCAACTTAGTCAATGAATCACCATATAGACCCTGTGAAACCAACTTTCCTTCACTTAGACCAATGTCTGCAGATCACTCGATTTCATTGATAAAATCTCTATATCTTATCCTGGGACTAATACCTGGCTGTCAAATTTTGCTTTGTTTTCCTTCTGTTATAAACTAGCAACATTTACTAAATTAAATGTGTAACATCAAAATCTATCAAGAACATAACTCTAGAATAAAGAAGAAAAGCCCTTTAGAACAGCATATAGGTATAAAGACTTTGTTATAGACTGGCACTTATCTGAAAGTGTCGCTTGGAAGTCCCTGCCCCGAGGAAAACAACTACCATATAAATCTTTACTGATTTACATAGCATAATCTTTCCTCCTTTTCTTATTTTTTCAGAATAAATAGATGAAGTGTAGATGATAGATAGGCAGATAATAGATAGTAGCATAATCCAGGAGAGACAGTTCCTATGCATAGTTCTTAGACTAGGGGCAGAATGGCAGGGCTCAAAAACAGAAAATATATACATTTCTCATATATTACAATACATTACAATTAATTACTCATATATTACATCCCTGAAAACTCAATGGACATTTCAGGGTTATGCTTTGTAGAAAAGTGTGGCTCAATAGGACACAAAAAGCCCCAGAAATATATTTTAGAATAAGAGCCTCTAAGAGTCCAAGATACTCCTCAAAATTTTGTTTAGATATGAAAAAATAACATTGATTTCAACTAACTTCCTTTTCTCATCAAATCCTTTAATTTATTGGACAAACATAAAGCATTAAATGGAGCTCTATTCCCAAAGGCTTCCATTTGAAGCATTACAAATGAAATTCTAATTGATCTGAAATCACTAATATCCTTAATCACCTAAAAGCTAAAGAACTGGCTTTTTTATTTGTCTTTGTTTAGTGAGGCATCCTGAAAGTGGAAAATAGCTAACTTGAGGAATTTTGGTAAACCTCTTCAAACTCCCAAAACAACCAAATCAGGTTATTTATTCAGGCCCAAATATTTTTGTAGCATCTAAGATTTCAGAAACTAAAGAAAGCTGTAGGCTCATCCCACATAAATCGTGGATGCACTTAAGGTGATAAATTTTAAGTGCATTCTGCACTGATCCAAAATTAAGGATGCAGATTTCTTACTTGAGAAAATATCACAAAATAATTTATGATGTCAGAAGTTTAATGAGTCCCCAAATTATCAAATGGAAGAGTAGAGCAGCACAGTCTACTAGAAGTTTCCATGGTTAAGAAAATATTCTGTCTGCAGTCACCAAAATTATACCTACTCACCACAAATTGAGCACTTGAAATGTGGTTAGTATGAATGAGAATATAGTTTTTAGTTTCATGTAATTTTAATTTTAATAGCTATACAACTAGTAGACATCACAGGTTTAGAACTATGGGACAAAGGTTCTACTAAGTGATGTAAAGCATGGAAATTGAAAAAGATACTAAAGATTAAATGATGACTTTTTTCAACAAAAATACTGTTTTAAATATCAAGACTCATTTCAAGTAAGAACTAAAACTTCAAATTTACTTCAGTGAATAGATATACTATTTAAAGGTGATCAAAAACTAGAGCAAACCAAAGCATACCAAGGCATTTTCCATTTGGAATGTAGATCCACAATATTAGATTAAACATATTTTTGTTTCATGACATAGTCTTTTCATATATCCATGCCTGATTCCCTTTCTATTATTCCTTTATTCATTCATAAGACTTTAGGAGGAAAAAATGGCAACCTACCACCGCCTAACATAAAACCTTTCACAATCAGTTTCATTAACTTTATGGTCTTCTTTCCTCATAACATCTTCCCACAACTACATCTTCACAGAATAATATTAACTTCATAAGAAAAATGAAAGTCAGACATTTAAAATAACCCAGATGTTCTCCTCAAGGCCACCAGAGAGGGAAGCTTTGCATTTTCAGGTTAGATTAAAAGATTTGTTGTGCAACTAATACAAGCACACGAGCAAAATAAGAAATATACTGGGAAAATGCACTCTAAAGTGGCTTGCTTACTGGCTTTACAGTCACAAGTTCTTTAGAAATTTGTGTGTGGGGGCTGGGCGCGGTGGCTCATGCCTGTGATCCCAGCACTTTGGGAGGCCGAGGCAGGCGGATCACTAGGTCAGGAGATTGAGACCATCATGGCCAACATAGTGAAAGCCCGTCTCTAAAATACGTGGTGAAACCCCGTCTCTAAAAATACAACTGTCTCAAAATAAATAAATAAATAAATAAAAATAAAAAAAAAAGAAAGAAATTTGCGGGTGCATCACTTGAGGTCAGGAGTTTGAGTCCAGCCTGGCTAGCATGGAGACACCCCATCTCTATTAAAAATACAAAAAATTAGCTGGGCGTGGTGGCCATGCCTAGCCCAGCTACTTGGGAGGCTGAGACAGGATAATCGCTTGAACACAGGAGGCGGAGGTTGCAGTGAGCCAAGAATGTGCCATTACACTCCAGCCTGGGTGACAGAGCAAGACTTCGTATCAAGAAAAAAAAAAAGAAAGAAAAGAAAAAAAAGAATTTCAACAGTAGGAGCATAGAAAAACATAGCAGAATCCACAAGTGTAGACCTTTAATTATACAAAGAAATTTCACTAAGCAATTAGTACTTCATCCATGTGGTATCACCTCCACATCCATTCATCTGTATCATTAATTCACAAGAGTTTAATATATTTTATGGTTTCTTTTATGAAAGGTCTGATTCAGAAAAATAAATATATGTGTGTATATTCATGTCTGGACTTATAACTTAAAACGCATGCATATGGTGGGTCTTTATACACTCAAGAAACAATATTTATAAGATACCTGTCCTGGCTTGGCATTTTCACACACGGCTGTCTCATATGGCACAGATATTTCTGGAGGAAATTCATTTACATCTAAGACATTAATCAGTATATTGACTTTGCTGGTTAATAAAGGGTTACCTGTTAAAAACATATAAAGATAAAAGATGATTACAAAATCTGGTCAGTTATTGCTTCTACAATAAATAGTATTTAAATTTTTAAAAATCGGCCTTTATATAGAATGAAAAAAAAATCCTTCTTCTTATAGGGAATTCTGGGGGTTCCAACTACAAGATGATTAAAGAATCCTTTTTATCTTTAGAATTCAATACCAAAGTAAGGCCAACTATTTAATTGATATTTTAGCATAAGTGTAGCCCTTTCTAAAAGAATGACTTGGCCATCGTACCAGGGTTAGTTCACAGAACCAATCTTTACCAACAGTGATATTTTTCCCCAGATAAAAAAATTGTCTATGTTGTACCCACATAATGAAAACGTTATTGGTTGAATAATCTACATATTTAAATGACTCACTCAAAATGATTCCTCCTAGAAGATTCCTCCTGAAAAGAAGAACTATAACAAAAAAAAAAGGGAAAGAGGGCTCTTTATAAATGAAAAGTATTAAACTTAAGGAAGTAGAAATAAGAAATGGATTATGGAAAGCTAGTATACTTCCTTAAATTACTTGCTGGTGATAAAAAAGGAAGTAATAAACTTTTATGCAATAACTTACTTCTTCCTACTTCCTAGTATCAGAAAGACTGTCAGTTTGACAAGATGCCTCTGCCAAAATCCCATCACAGGTTTTGGACCCAACCTATGGATTATTATCTGGATCTCTGTCATTTACTGAATAAAACTAGAAAATAATTAAATAAACCAATAAAGCATAAAATAATGCACCTGTTCGAACTTGTGCAATATATAATTTTACCTTATGAAGTGTTACAGATTGATAAACTGTTTTGCTGAAAAGACCTCTTGCCCAGAGGCAGAAAGCTAGATGAATGGGGAGTTTAGATCTAAACCCAGGATTACAAAAATCCAAAGACCATGTTTAGTCCATCATACCTTCTCTGTTGATTAGTTTATGAGTTAAACTCTTCTGCAATGGCACCAAAGACTTATTCTTTTAGACATCTATCTAGAATACTTCAAAGAATGCATAAAAAATCATTCCACATGACTGATTTTGAAAGGTATACAATATCTTGCTTAGTTAAAATTCATTTAAAAAATATATAACAAGCATTTGACACAATAGGTTTAACAGCATTCTCATATTCACATATGACAGCGAAATTCGTTATTTGTACCAATACCGACACAGATAACATAAATTGCGTATAAATAGTATGTTCTTATAATACCGGGTGTGCTTATAAAAGGTAGACTAATAATCTTGGAGAATTATTCAGAAAGTATACATTATTTAAAAATTGATATTGGTCACAAGCTACTATCTTATTTGATAGAAACTGTTTGGCCCGGTTTTCACAAGTTGTTTCACCTTTCTTCAACTCAGGTTCCTTGTATGAAATACATGGTTTTCACAGGCCCTGCTTCATAGTGCTGTTGCATTAAATGAGATGGTATTTTACAAGGTGTTTGATAAATTTTGGTAAATATCATTACTCATTACCATTTATACTTTGTGGAGATGATCAAGATCTGTTTCTGTTATTGCTATCCATTAGTTACATAGTATAAAATATAAATAAAAGTCAACAAGTTGGTTAAACTAAGCTTACTTTTCTAAAGAAACTGTAAATTATAAACAACAGCAATGCCCAATGCCGAATACTTTGGAATGCTTGCAATGTACAAATATTCAAAAGCGCATTACAAACATGAACTCATTTAGACTTTACAGCAACTATGATATAGGCATTATTTTTATCTCCATTGTGAATGTGAAACTCTGAAGAGACGAGGATGTAACTTTTCAAATATCATAAGTTGAAAGTGGTAAGGCTAGGTTTTGATTCCAGCTGTTCTGATTCCACAGCTAATGGTCTTAAACTCTATTATATATTAAGCTTTAGACGAAAAAATAAACCACTTTGACAATTATATAGGTACTTACAAGAAGACAACGAATTCATTTTATAACGTTTAGTAAATGAATGTGAATAACTTAAACTACTCAACATCTGGGCAATGTAAAACTCAGTTTCTACTTTTTATTTCACGTGGTATATAATGTATGAGTCCTGCAGCTACATGAAAAGGAGAATGTCTTTTTTACTTTTTTTCAGTATTACAGTTTTGTTTTATGAAGTTGGTGTGACAATGGGATATCTTCCACAGGGGACAGGAGCTTTCCTGGAGATTTATTTTATAATATTAGCAAAGGTTATTAAAATGAATTTAGGCCTGGTTTATCTAACAGAAATTAATTCTCTTCTGCTAGTTGTAAATTATTTTCCATCCTGCAAAATAGATTCTAATATCTGTTATGAGTAAATTGTCCCAAACTTATTCTTAATATTGTAATTTTTTTATTAACAGTGTTTCCCCAAAAGTACTATTGGCATTTTAGCTATGACAATGTTTTGTTGTGTGAAACTTCCCTGAGCACTAGATATCCTACAGGATATCTAAATTTCCTAAAGATTAAATGCCACAAGGCATCATTATGGCAATAAAAAATAAGTGTCCAAATAGAGAGAAAATAACAAAAAAGATGTTTACATTGTTGAAAATGAGCAACAAGTTCATCTGTTTAATAATATTACTCTCTCCTATCATACATTTTCAAAACTTTCCATAATTAAACATTAAGAATGTCACCTAATATTTTTAAGTGGCCGTTTAAGAAGCAATAACGTCTGTTTGAGAACTACTGTACTCAAATATGAATTGAAATTTTCACAAGAATAAATAATGCATAGGAGCAATACAGCATACTTTATATAGAGAGATATTATACTAAATTATTTTGAAAAGTAATGACCTATTTACTTACTGACTCATCTAATCAATATTTGGGGCAGCAGTGATGAAATTCATTTAACTTTGATTCAGCATGAGTATTATTATACAATTATTTGAAAATAACACTATATGGAAATTAGTTACTGTTGAATACTTATGAAGGAAATTTAATTATGAACCTAGTAAACATTAAATAATCAAAGTCTTACACAATTAAGTGTTAAGTTCCTAATAGTGAAACCATTTAAATTCCAATTATTATTGTTCCACATTGCCTATATTTAATAGCTAGTTACTAATTTGAGGCTCATATCAGATAACAAAGAAATAACTCTATGTTTGTCCCTTATACTTTCACAATGCTTTGTTAGATCTTCGTCTCTCTATCTTTCAATAATATCGGAGTCAGATTCTATAGCATTTTGAGTCTATTTGATTTAGAACCTATTTCATTATTAATATTTTAAAGTACAGCTTAAACTAACAGAAAAAAGGAAAATAATAAATTACCTAAATCTGAAATGAATTCATTACTTCTCATTATAAATGAAATAAAAACGATAAAGGAATATTTTATGTTGCTTTATGCAAGAACATAGTTAACATAGGTGAAATTGATAAATTCCAACAAAATGCAAATTACCAAAACTGACTCAAGAATAAACAGAAAATCTTAACATAGTTAAAACAGTGAAGAAATGAACTTGTAATGAAAAATCTCCTCACCAAGTAAAGCCCACACCCAGGTGGCTTCACTGAGGAATTCTATCAAATATTTAAGGAACAAATAATATCATTTTCTTCAGTCTCTTTCAGAAATAGAGGAGGAAGCACTTACCGTCTAATCCTATGTACCTTGATACCAAAACTGATTAAAAATCACAAAAGCCAAAATCACTGACTATTATTTCTTATAAACGTAAGTACAAACACTCCTTAACAAAATATTAGCGATTTAATCCCAGCAGCAAGTTATACAGATAATACATTATGACCTAGGGACACAAGGTTGATTTAACATCCAAGAACAATCTCCACATTAATGCAAGGAAGAACATAATGTTATAAGGCTATCTCAGTAGATTTGGAATTTGCATTTGACAAAACCCTAGTCCATTCATGATAAAAACTCTCAAGAAACAATAAATAAAAGGCAGCTTCCTCAACCTGATAAAGTATGCCTAGAGGCCAACGAATATGGTTTCTAATTTTTTTTCTTTTTTCAATTGACTTGTCTGATTGCCAAGAGCCCATATGGTAGGCAAGTTTCTATAATGGCTCCCAATGATCCCCACCTCCTGATATTCACACCCTCATGTAACTCTTTTCCTTTAAGTATGGCCTGAATCTAGTGGCTTGCTTCCAATAAAGAGAATGTGGGAAAAGAGGAGATGTCATTTCTGACATTAAGTTATAAAAAGCTGACTTTCGTCTTGCTGGCACTTTCTCTTTCTCTTGCTCATTTTGATCATGCCAGCTGCCATGTTACAAACTGCTCTATGGAGATGCTCCTGTGGCTGGAAACTGAGGGCAGCTTCGGATCAAACAGCAGTGTGGAATAGTTGCTTGCCCAACAGCCTACAGCACACTGAATCTTGCTATCAACCACTGAGTCAACTTAATTGCAGTCTTATAAGAGAAACCTTAGAGACCAAAGATTCACCATAAATGGATTCCTAACTCTCCTAACTGTAAAATAATACATGTTGTTTAAACTACCAAATTTGTAACATAGCATAGGTAACTAATACCTCATACATAAAGAGTAGGTTTTTCTTCTAAGTTCTTGCATTCTTCCTCCCCAAGAATTGAAGACCTGTTCATGAATAGCAGTGTAGTACCTGAGAACATCTTTCAAAGAAATGTTGCTGTCTTTCCACCCTTAAAATCTAAATATGATCCACTTCCGATTACCAGTATTATGCTCCACCTATTTTTACGATATTTGTGACTTCATCTTCTATTTATGTGCCATCCTCCACCCCATTTATAATTAAGATTGCCTTATTCAAGGGCACCATATTGAGAGTGCCATATGCTGCCTGCATCATTGAACATATTTGCCAGGAAGTCTTATTCCTTCCCACACTCTGCCCTGATTTTGAAGGTCTACATTGGTTCATACATCTTGTGTGTCTGAACTAATTCTCATCACTCAATCACCCCAAGACAGGACCTGTGATGGCACCATTGAGCACAAGGTGAAAAACACATAGTTTGCATATCATAATTACCACGTATGTTTTTGTTCATCAGTTCCCAACTGAGGTATTGAGAAATTATTGATAATGAGGCTGTATTTTTTCAACATTTCAAAAAGTCTGGCATATTAGATATTACATATCATTTCATTATAAGGTTGGTTGACACATCATTTTGAAATTATATCAACTAAGTGTGCTATTATGTTATCAAATTGTCACTCTGATTAATTAAACAAAGTTATTTAATAAATATTGCTTAAATAAGAGTATGATATCAGGTAGACAAACTCTTTTAATGTACAAGGGAAATTATCAAAAAAGATCCTTCACAATTAAGTTATTAGGAACTCTTACTGTAGCTTGAGATCCTGGTAGTTCACATTTATTGAGCATAGATAGAAATCTACCTAGCTATACCACTGTTATGTACATAATGTTACATACATATTTTTCTATTCTGAGTCTCTGTTTTTTCTGTCTAAAATGCAAATTTCTATTGAATTTTGATGTGTAAGCCATCTAATAAGCTTAAATATAGATAGATAATAAATATATATTTCACTTCAACTATATGTACTTGCAAATAAAAATAGTCTTTTTTACTATGTTATTATTTATCTATGCAATGGAAATTACTTTGATAATCGTTACCACTAACTTTTTTGTTTTGTTTTGTTTTGAGACAGAGTCTCACTCTGTCACCCAGGCTGGAGTGCAGTGGCATGACCTCGGCTCACTGCAACCTCCGCCTCCCGAATAGCTGGGATTATAGGCGCCCGCCACAATATTCAGCTAATTTTTGTGTTTTTAGTAGATACAAGGTTTCACCATGTTGGCCAGGCTGGTCTCGAACTCCTGACCTCAAGTGATCCTCCTGCTTTGGCCTCCCAAAGTGCTGGGATTGCAGGCATGAGCCACCATGCCCAGCTTACCACTAACATTTTCAAGTTAAGATTTTAACTGACACATACAATTGTATGTATTTACCATGTACAATACACTGTTTTGAAGTATATATACATTGTAGAATGAGCAACTCTAGCTAATTAATATACGCCTACCTCACATAGTTATAATTTTTGTAGAAACATTTTATATCCACTCTGTCAGAATTTTTCAGGAATACAAGATATTAACTATAGTCACCATGTTGTGCAATAGATCTCTTGAATTAATTTCTCCTATCTAAGTGAAATGTTTTCATTACTTGACCAACATCTCCCAATCACACCCCCTAAATTATTTAAAATAAATAAATGAAGCATGGTGAATACGTTCCCTGTGAAATTGTTGTCAGTCTCATCCACAGAGTGTGTTTTGGAATGAGAGACTCCAGGCCGTTGGTCCGAGCCTGGTCATCGTTAGCTGTGTGACACTGAGCTACAGACAAAATATCTCTCAGAGTCCATTCCTCATGCCTACAGTGTGAACAAGAATATTCACTTTGCAGGTTCATTGAAAGGATCAGATGAGTTAATGCATAGAAAGCTATTAATATAGTTTATTACTTTATTCTATTGTTAGTTAATGTTATTCTAGAAAAATTAGGTACTCACTTCTCATATGTTCTGATAATATCATTCCCATAGCTGACTATTTGGCATATAAGCCGAAAAAAAAAAAAAATTCAGAAGATTCTGCCAGAAAAATCTATATATTTTTTTTTTTTAAATTCTTCATGACCCTATTGTGGTCAGTCCTAACCTTTTTCAACCCCTCTCTGAAGTCTATATGACCGTTCACTTAAATCTAATTTCCCTGGAATTCAGCATAATTTGCATAGTTATTACTTACCAAAATTTACAAATCTGGTCAACTTATAACTACTACTAAATTGTAATGCCCTTAAGAATAGATATCATTCCTAATCAGTTTTCTCCTAACCCACAACAAATAATGTTTTGCTCATAGATAGTACTCTATACAGGCAATACCAAAATATGCATGAATTTATGTTGAATCTGAATTATAGGTACCCATCTTGAAATTTGATTTTCTGTACATATGAGGATAATATTACTTTATGTGAAATTTTAAAAAGTTACAACATAAAATGGCTCTATATAGAAGATAAACTTAAAAATTAATTACCTAACAACTTAATCACAACTCATAATGATACAACTGTATGTAAACTTTTTTCCATTATAGCAATTAGTAAGGGAACTCACTGCTTTTTTTTAACTGATTCCACAATAAATGGGACCAATTCACTGCCATTTTGATAACTAATAGGACCAAGAAAAGCATTGTCTCTGTTATCATCTTTTTATTTTATAATCATATAAAATATATTCTAATGATTTAGTGAAGTTATGTTTAGTTATATCTATTTATTTATTCACTTTCTTTTTCCTTTTGTTAATTTTGTTTTTCTTTTTTGAGACGGGGTCTCAGTATGTTGGTCAGACTGGTCTTGAACTCCTGGCCTCAAGTGATCCTCCCACCTCAGCCTCTTGAGTAGCTGGGACTACAGTTGCAAGCCATCCTGTCTGGCTAGTTATCTTTAATTAATGACATTTGTTAAAGTAACACAAAACTCCTAGAAACATTTGCCTGTTGAAACTTTCTGATAATTTGAATGAAGTAAAGTTTGGAGTCTCTGTCTCATTGAAAATACTCAAGGTTAATATAATAAAAACAGCAAAGCAGTAATACATAAAAGAATTATTAGAAGTTTAATAAAGTTATTTGGCCCTCCATCTATAGAAACACTGATTAATGACTGCTTTTTAATAAATTGGAAGTTGTTCAATCACCGTGCCATTTCATTTCACCTGAGAGTTTTTATAAAAGGGTCAGAGCCAAAACATATGCTAGTTCAATGTGCAATAAGGTCTACTTAAGCAATTTCATTCTTCTTGGCAGAGCAACTGTGGGCTATTCATTTCTCATTTATTCACGATGATGATATTCCCTGCTCAGCTGGCTAGTGTGATCAATGAAGACAGTCTTAGGCATTAGGATATGAATAAAGTTTACTTTTAAGCTGTGCATTCACACAAAATAAAAACCTATGATTACCTACTCTTCTTATAGAATCTTTAATTACCACATGATAGTGTTTAGCCTCTTTATTTTTCATACAGATATATAGTCTTTGTCATACCCGATTTCCTTTATGGTTCTAATATCTTTACATTGGCCACTGAGTAGATACGTGAATTAACCAGAAGTCCATTTTAGGAATATTAGTTTGGTATCACTCTTAGATAGTGCATATATTGTGTTAATTTGTCTAAGTCTCAGTTCTGCCTATGACCCAGTGAGGAGCAACATAACTTAGCCTCCATACCCTGTGGATTCCTAATTTTCATTTAGGTAAAAACTCTAGCCAGCAGGTGGCAGTGTGACAGAGCCCGCATATGAACCAATCATACTGATAACTAACAAATTAGGATTCTAAGATCTAAACTTTCAGGGACTAATAATACTTGCTTCCACTATAAAGGTTCATACTTCCTTCCATTTTCTAAATTGTTGAAGCTCAAGGCTCTGAAAGGAGACACTAGACCTTATTGTTATAAGTGTCTTCAATACCATAATTGCTTTGATAGCCCAAGGAGCCATTGGAAAGAAAGAGACCTGCCACAGCTACAGTAGAAGCAATCAATAAACTATCTGAGACATCCATCTAGAGTGAAGGCACACAAGCCTACTATCCCTACATCAAGAAAATATGCACCTGATTTGTGTGTGTATGAATAGGAAGGTTTAGGTTAGATTAGTTTTCTACTGAATAATCTTTTATTATGGACAACATGTTTATGATAAGTAGAAGTTATTGAATGACCCCTGGTCAGTTGTCATTTATTGTATCCCCACCATTGGTGTGAAAGTAACATGGTTCACAGAAGTCTTCTATTCTGTAACTTAGACAACTCATTTTCACCATATTTCTCAAAGATCTTAGAAAACAAAAGTGGATTTTTAAAATTATGATATATTTTAGCTGTCCCCAAATTCTGCATAAATGAAATAAATGAAAGCATGAAATGAATGAGGAAAACATATGTAACTATAACAGAATGTGGTATGGGAGGGGAGATAGATGCCAGGTATGAAAGGAGACTTGGGGAAAACAGAGAGAATAAGGATGGGAGCCCTTCAAGAAGGGGAGACTGTCATTCTCTTCTCCCTGTAATATGACTGATTGGTAGCTAACTCACTGATCATCCCAAGCCTAACTGCCCAAAGAGGGCAGATATGAACAAAGACGGCAAGGCAGAGGAAACCTGCAATATAGCGGCAACCTATAATGCACCTGTTTTAACGTCATAAAGATGAGTGAATTTCCCATGGTCAACTGGACACAGGAGAAAGGAGCTAAAATTGAGAAATCGTGCTATTGATTTACCGAAAAAGGCTGCCTGCTAAGCAAGGGGGCTCTAGAATTAAGAAGTTATAAGGTCTACCACTGGTTCCCATGTCAGATTCCTATGTGGAGGGGACACCCAGAGCCCCCAACAGCAAATAATTCACAAAATTACATGAGAATTAGCATTTTAACAACTGTCTTTACTGCCATTCCATTTTAGCCCTAAAAACAGTGGGAACCAAGCCAGGCATGGTGGTTCACTCCTGTAATCTCAGCACTTTGGGAGGCTGAGGCAAGTGGATCACCTAAAGTTGGGAGTTCCAGACCAGCCTGGCCAAGGTGGTGAAACACTGTCTCTACTAAAAATACAAAAATTAGCCAGGCGCGATGGTACATGCCTGTAATACCAGCTGCTTGGCGGGTTGAGGCAGGAGAATCACTTGAACCCAGAAGGTGGAGGTTTCAGTGAGCCGAGATAACACCACTGCACTCCAGTCTGGGTGACAGAGCAAGACTATGTCTCAAAAAAAAAAAACCAAAAAAGTGGCAACCAATGGAGCACTATATTGGCACTATATTCATAGAGATTTATGCATTTTTAAAATTTTCCTCTTTACTTTCTATTGCAAGAAACTGGAGAATCAATAGCCCCACCCCCAAGGAATGAAAGTTCTGATTATGTCTTTGAGTTCTTCAGATATCTGTTCCCATGTATCAGCAGACATCAAAATGTAGTTGCTTTTAATAAATGTGAAATATTGTAAAATTGTGACAAATAATTTTTCATATTTATTACAATTTTGTGGGTAAGAATTTGGGCAGGATTTGACTGGGTTAATATTCCACTTCACATGGCATTGATGAAGTTTACATTGTGGTATTCCACTAGCACAGTGGACTGGACTAGAGGCTCCAAGACAGCATCATTCACATTTCCAGAACACTGGGAGGTATGGTTGGAAGGCAGAGCTGAGCTGGAATTGTCAACCTGAGCACCGCAACGTGGCCTCTCTAGTATGGCAGCCTCTGGGTAGTCAGACTTCTTACATGACACTTTGGAACTCTAAGTGTTCCAATGAGCAAGGCGGAAGCTGCATGATCTTTCATGTTAGACTTACTTTTAATAATCAAAATAAACTAAAAGTAATGGGATCAGCTAAAGATATCACGAAGATGTGGGAACGGGTATCTGACTATTCATGTTTGTACAGAGTTGTTGAAGACAAACAAAACTGTTTCATGTTTGCATCCCCACTGAGTTGGACTGATCAAAACCCTTCAGCAGAAATGCTCACAGCTATTTCCTGCATGGAAAGTTGGAATTAGCTGCTAAAGTGTTACAAATTTGCACCAGATGCACAAAATAAAAGAGGAAGGAAGCAAATGGAAGAGATTCAGTTGAGATTTTTTCCAAACTTTTCAAGAGACCATAACTAAAAGGAATGGGGAGCTGCACTTTTGTTAAAAACAATTATCTCAAGAGCCAAACGTCACCGCTGTCACCCTGATCCATTACTTGAGAAAGTTGTGATAATAACCTTGATTGTTCTGCCAAACAAATAAAGCCTATAATCACTCTCAGTCTAGAGGATTCTCTTCTGAACCAAGCAGAAACCAACTCAACAAATAATTCCTAATAATAATAAACATTTAGAGCCACTCCTTGAAGAATTGCAGTTGAAACTCCTGTATATTCCACAGTGATAGTCATCAAAAATAAATTTGAATAAAGGGAGAGGAAGGGAAGATGTATGAGTTTTTAAATACTCTCTTCAATGTCAGAAAATATTTCAGAATGGGTGATTTTACATGATAATTATTTCCCCTTGCCTGGCCCTGTGAAATACTCACTGATATGTAAAAGGAACCTACGTGGAAGAGAAATTAAAACTCGGGTGAATTTTTGACGGCAAAGCATAGAACAAGATGAGGTCACACAATGAAATGCACTACTAGATATTCATGCAATCCTGCAAACAGGACTCATTGGCAGCTGTCACAGTTTCTCTGGACTTATGCTGTGAGGAAAAGGAACAGGTTTCTGAGTTTCCCCGCGAGACCACTCAGCTGTCAGTCCAAAAATGAAAAACATCTCAGCAGGGACTCGTTTAAGAGTCTTAAATCCAAAGAACTGCAGTATAACATTGATTCTGTCCATGCCATACTTACTAACTTTACTTGCAATTATGGAGAAATTATACTGCGCAGTGCTTTCTCTGTCTAGTAATTCATTAGTGGCGATGGTTCCTTCATTTCCATCTATCGTAAAGTAGCTGTCCCCATCACTCTTCCAATCTATGAAGTACCTGTATATGAAAAGAGTAGATGCAAATGTGCAATGATTACACATTAATCATAATGGTACTTAGGCTAACTTGACACAGTTCCTTATTTTTCTCCCTGTAGCTATTACCCACCTTGCAATAAAGAAGATTGTAAATGACAGCTTCTTTATTGCAAAGTCAGTATGCTCAAGGGGAAACTGGAAATAATAAAAGATTTAGTACTCCTGTTGTTCATATTATTTTAGGGTCTTGACACCTTGAAAGCTCAGCAGAGACTAAAATTCCGAAGCTGACCATGAGTTTCCTTAACCTGCTGAATATTAAAATTTTTTCAAGCAGTAAAAAATTCCTTAACAGTGGCTCTGACTGTGTAAATAGGGTTGAGAGAAGCACCTGGAGACAACTACAAAGAACCCAGGCCAAAACAGAGGTAGAATCTTCGTTTCCAGAGATAGAAAAATAACATCATGGAAACAAACGGTAAATTTTTTAACTGACAATTTGGTAATTATACAAAAATATTTCCTCAAACACATATAAAAGGGTCATGGCTGTTTTATTTTGTTATGTATTTTGTTGTTTCATTGTTGTTTTACTACATATCAGGTCAACATTAAAAAAACAGTGACTTTGGATAATGATGTCTCTTTATCTTGTTTATTATGTGACATATTTGATAATAATGGATGCTGCCCTATGTGAAGCAACTGGACTAAAAATTCCAAGAAAATGAATAGCAAAATAGAAAATGCATGTATTTAAATCTTTAAGTAACGGTAGATATATGGATCGATATTATGTGAAATTCTTTTTCCAACATGTGTTTTCAATCATAGCAATCATTAACATTTTTAAATAGGACCATTTGATAGACGTTATTCTCAATGCTTACACATTGAGAATAAAAAATGTCTGAAGAATAGTATTATTAACATATTTTACATATGAGAAAACAGAAAGCATAGAGACATGAAGGAATTTGTCCAAATTAACATAGTTAGAAAGTTTTAGATTGATGTTTGAACCAGGTCATCAGTGTTTCCCATGTAATTATCATTACACAGTCTTACCAATTTTAAATATAACATTTTATGGGAAATGATTTTGCTAATCAAAAGGCACAGTACTCAAAATATTTGTCACCATTTTATTCTAGCCTGGAACCAAAGAGAGGTCATTTCAAACAATGGCTGAAAGCAGATGGCATCATTGTTAGTCAGCCCTTTGGAATCACCACTCCAAAGAAAGTGTTCATTGTGAAAAGTCAGTAAAGGGATGTGTATCTCAGCATAAAAAACTATTTATTTTGACAAGCTGATTATTTGAAACTGTAGCAGTTTGTATGTTATTTCAGTTCTAGATCACTTGCATTTACAAGTGAAATATATCTGAAATATATCATTCCACACTAGTCTATATCTGTTAGTACAGTTATACCTCATTTTATGGCTCTTCACTTTATTGTATTTCACTCCTATTGCCGTTTTTATAATATCTTGCAAGCTTAGTAAACATATTTAATTTTTTTAGTTCATTCAGCCTAATGCTGAAGTGGAATTTGCAATACATAGATTAACCACCACTGAGATGCAACGAAATGTAGCATGAAGCACAGTATAGACAGAATTAGGGTGATATACATTTTATTAACTTACCATGTGCAATTAGTTTAGGGATCTTTCATTCCAATATCTATTCTCCTTATGTTCTATAAAATTTGGAAAATAATACTTCCCTAATAGTGTAACCATGAATGTTGTTATAAAAATGAAATAAGATAAAGTATATGTTGCATAGGGATAGAGTCATGTGTATCAGCGTGTCAGTTTGTGTGTGTGTCCTTTTCCCCCTTTCTCCCTCTCTCCTTTCATATTATTTTGTATTACTTCCCAGATAAAAACTCTTCCTTACCCACACATTTTCTTATCTGGCATCAAGTCGTGGCACACATAACCTTCAACTTTCTAGTACTTGAACTACGAAGCTCCCACACAAACTCGTAAAGTACAAACCATAAACACAAATATGCAGGCTCTATTTCACACAATGGTGCGTCTGTTTGGCTGTCATTCGCTACTTTCTGGTATCTAATTTTTATCTCTGTCAACTTGTGAGACTTGGAAAGCTCCTTTCTCTCCATAATATCCTCCAACAAAGCTCTATATCTTCTGGAACACGGCTGAAACCCATTTGAACAGTTTCTACTCAGCTAAGCATCTTCAGCATCTTCTCATAGTTAGCCTAATATTAGCTCCTGGCATCTTCCCAGTGCTCTGTCTGTATGTGACTGACTAAAACCTGTGCCTGACTAAAGCACAAATATTTTCTATTGTGATATAATATACAGTATAACAACTGAGAGACATTGATAAGAAAAGACCATCAATGAACTTGCAATGAAACCATTCCTACATTTTCTGGACTGTTTCGGAAAAGATATGGCCCAGTTCTTAAAGGCATAGAAATTTTGAGGAGTTCCAACCTCACAGAGTGAACCATCGCGTTGCTGCTGTCGTGTTGCAACAGTCTACTTACAATCTAAGGATAAAATATTATTGGAATTGCAACTAATCACAACGGTATAACATGAACTGTGTAATTTGGCCTAACAGATGAGTTTCAATGAGCAGAAGACTTAAACGGAAAGTATGTATGACTCATCTCATACTTATTTGGTGAGTAGATGGGATTTAAGTGAAAAAACAATTATATGATTATAATCTGTATATAATAAAATAAACCCTAGTTCATACAATTATGTACAGTGATTGTTGCTAAAAAAAAAAAGGTTTTAACATTTGAATAGAAATCAGAAATTAAAAGATTAACCTAGTCTGTGCAGGCCATTTGAGAGAGTATGGTTTTATTCCTATACTGTAAATTAGTTTTCAGAAACGCCTTTAAAATTTTTATTCTATTTATTAGGTAAGCATTTCCCTTAAAATTGCACTTTTCAATTTGCTTAATAACTTTCTCACACCATCAGTGGAAACGCTAACTTTGACCCTGTCCCAGTTCTCAACTACATGTGTGAAAAGAACTTGATGGTATAAAATTACTCTGAAAGTATTACACCTCATTGTTTAACAATAAAAATATGGTAATAATGATACAGGTCAAGATAGAAAATGTTATTTTGTTAAGATAATGATAGTAGATCAAAACGTCTTTACTCTTATCTCTTCTTAGTTGCCAATGTTTTTTTTTTTTTTTTTGTCTTTTGGAAGACAATTAAAGAAAGTAAATTCAGTTCAATTCATTTTAACAAACATTTTACTGAGCACCTCAGCCACCTGCAACAATATGTCAGTTGTAATTTCTCCATCAGCAATCACAAATAAATCCCACTATGTTCCTCTCAAACTTTTTAAACTACCAGTTCCTACTTTCCTATCAGTTTCTCTTTTTTCTTATCTTCCTCCTCATTTTTACTTTCCCCTTACTAGACTTAAAAGTTGTATCTTAAATGGTTTAGATGGTTTCTATTGCTTGTTTTAAATGTTTGATGAGAAACTAAATATTTACAAAAGTATAATTATTTAATAAAAGTAAGTCTTCTGTCTTTAAACTTCCCATTTGTACACACGCAATATGATTAAAATAGATCTCTAAAGAAGAAGAAATATACCATAATCTACATAATGTTGAAATTATAATTGTTATATTTGTATTTTCCTCCAAGTTGCTTAAGCTTTCCTCTGCCTTTTTTTTTTTTTTTTTTTTTGGGAACAGTCATACACAGTCTTCTCACTCTGTATTTTCTTACGGATCTGCAAGTTAACTTCAAACTCTCTTCTACTCTGCCATTCTGTTGGTTATCTGACCAACATATTTTGTCTTTAACTCAGAGCAAAAATAACTTTATCTTTGACAAGAACTTCTTCTGCCCCCAAAGCTTTACGCCTGTCCTTTAGTTTGCAGACACCTTGAAGCAGCTTGCTCTAATAGGAAGAAAATGAGGTTTAGACAAATAATGATTAAATCCAGGCTCTGTACTTAATAGCTTTAAACATCCTGAGTCTCAGTTTTATCAGATAATAAAAAATGCAGACTGTAATACCTGACTAAATAAGTAAAGAATGTGTGCGGTAAACGTTGGTATCTTCTGCTTAGAAGTATCTTTGACTCTAGATCTTCAGAAGTCCCTTATTTTGGACTTGGATGTCAGATCATTTCATTTTTTTTTCCTCCCATTCATGTCACAGAACTTTCCTAATTTACTCAGAAATCAAAGGCACCTTTTTGCTTTGCTCATGTTCTCCCCATAAAGACTTGCCAAATCCCTCTAGACAGCATCTATTACTTCCTTCTTACAAAACTGTACCAATTTTTAAACTTTACTTACTACATATTTGAATTGGTGTTAACAGTTTCTCTCAAATGAGAATAGCAAAAAAACTATTTTGTGTTGTTCATTATAGAGTGAGTTTCTTTCAAGTATGAAGAGTTCCTTACTGAATATATTGTTCTACTCATAATACAGTGCACTTATATGTGTGAATTGAATTATTTTATCTGACTTTTCTTATTGATAATGTCCTGGTCATATTTCAAGCATGGAATACCTTAATTTACATTTTTGAATATTCAAACATATTTATCCTGAAGTCCTTTTGAGAGAGCTTCATTACAACTATTTTGTTGAACTAAGGCCAATGCCTGTTATCCCAGGTCACCACTGGATTTATTTACTCTTCTTAGGTCATGGCCAAATGGCTCTGAAGAACGGCGCCATTTTACGTAGAGTTGCTTACCATTTGAAACCCAAATATAGACATCACATTTAAAAGAAAGCTTTTATTTTCCTCCTTTTCCTTCTACCTAAGCTCGCATTTCCTGCTTGTGATTAGTCTACTGTTTAGCTAATTTGCACTCTGAAAATTACTTCTATTCTCTTAACTGAATGCTCTGGAACAGCTTATGAAATGGATTCATTTCTCTTATTTCCTATTGATCACTGATTATTACAGTATTTTTCAAGAAGAGCATTTTTTATATTTATTGTTTATACATTAAAATAACTATTTTCATATATAAATAATGTACAGAATCTCAAATACATGTGACATAGGGGCTATTCTACAAAATAAATTATAGAGAGAAGAAAAAGAGCTATGACATTTGTACTTTTATAGTATACTCTCTCAGCACTTGTAGGCAAAGCAACAAAACTGAATTTCTAGCAGGCAAAAGTTAAACCCAAATAGTCCAGGTCAGTAATATAGAATATGTAAACTACAAAGGCAAAGACATTCTCTCATTTGGGGTAGTTACAAAGAGCATAACAGGACGGCACAAAAATAATTCATATCCGGCCGGGCACGGTGGCTCACACCTGTAATCCCAGCACTTTGGGAGGCTGAGACGGGTGGGTCATGAGGTCAGGAGATCGAGACCATCGTGGCTAACATGGTGAAACCCCATCTCTACTAAAAATACAAAAAATTAGCCGGGCATGATGGCGGGCGCCTGTAGTCCCAGCTACTCGGAGAGGCTGAGGCAGGAGAATGGCATGAACCCGGGAGGCGGAGCTTGCAGTGAGCCGAGATCACACCACTGCACTCCAGCCTGGGCGACAGAGCGAGACTCCGTCTCAAAACAAAAGTTCATATTCTAACAAATATCTGGACACTTTAGTCATAGAGATTCCTTTAGGTGTATCAATAGAATAATGTAAAATCTATTTGAAAATTAAAGCAAATTCATCATTGGCTATTTCGTTGAAATCGTCCTATCCTCCTAAAAATTGGAGTTGTAGATCTGTGTCACAAACCCATTGAGTTTGGTCAACTCTAAACACTTGGTTATGCCGAAATTGTGTAAGAATTTTGTAGTTCTCCAGAAAAATAAAAGGAACTTAGTCTCATGTAATAAGGTATAATATGGTGATTTTTTATAGGCAGAAAGAAATATTAATAAAACAACTATACATTTTGAGTTTTGTGTGTCCAGCCTGATCAATGTCACTATTGTCATAATCCAATTTAACATTTTTTCAGGTTTAATTAGGTTGTTGTACTTACCTTTAAACATATGTAAAGTATATATAATACTTTCAGGTATATAGTAGGGTCCATAGCTAACATAGTTTAAAATACCAAACATCATATATTTTTACTGCTTTGTGTTAACATTCCAGCCACTTTGCTTAATTTTAATTTTATTTTCATCAATTGTAGAATTACAAAGCAACTAAAAAATTCAGGTTAGCATTTCAATTAAATTTAAGTAGCAGAGTGATTAGTAGTATGACCTTTGAAATTTGGCAGCCTTTGTTAAAATCATTTTCTTATTCTTTCTGAAGACATAATATGATCTTGGGCCTCAGCGTCCCGCTCTGTCAACTAATGTCAGCTTCAATGTTTAAACAAATCTGAGCAATGTGTTAAGCTCAGTACCCAGCACAATTTAGCTGTTACAATGTTACTATATGTAGATAATCAGTTGCTACTGACATAAATAAAAGTGAAGGTGTTTATCTTGGTACATGTTATTTACAATACTTCCTTGTATATTGACTGTCAGTGAGTTGGTCATTTGAAGAGGAAGCAAAATAACTTTATTTATAGAGAAACATGTAGTTCTCCATCATTTATTATATAACAACAAATTCTGAAGGGATATATTCTTAACTATTCAGTTGTTGGAAATTTGGAGGGAATGCTATTTTTTTTCCAATGCAAACAAAATAAGCGTGTATGCTAGTAAAGTTGCCAACTTTGTTTAATATTGTCAATGACAGATAGAATTCCATTCTAAAGAGCAGATTCACATAGACCAATAACTTGATAACAGCATGTCTAAAGCATATATACTCAACTGTCTCACTGGGGATAGATTTTGCTGAGTTTGTGTGCAATGGCTACCCAAAGAGATTAAGGAGAGATTAAAGATAGGCAAATTAAGTTATTGATAAATTTTAAGATTCAGAACACATATAAAGAAATTTGAAGATGTGGTCTACCAAAACTCAACTCTTCTCAGTTCTATTTCTTCCATTAAAATAGCTACTCACCCTCTATTTTATCTCCTTCATCCTAGACTTCTGCCATCTTGGATAGCAGAAGGGTATGTATATTTTATCACTTATAAATCACTTCTCGTGAATAGGAACAGCTCCGGTCTCCAGCTCCCAGCCTGAGCGACACAGAAGACGGGTGATTTCTGCATTTCTGCTTGAGGTACCGGTTTCATCTCACTAGGG
>NW_026652292.1:19860895-19876628 GCF_009828535.3 Hylobates moloch
TTATTATTATTATTATTATTATTATTATTATTATTATTATTTTGAGATGGAGTTTAAACTCTTGTCATCCAGGCTATAGCACAATGGTGCAATCTTGGCTCACTGCAACCTCTGCCTCCTGGGTTCAAGCAAGTCTCCTGCTTCAGCCTCCCAAGTAGCTGGGATTACAGGCATGCACCACCACGCCCAGCTAATTTTTGTATTATTAGTAGAGACGGGATTTCACCACCATGTCAGCCAGGCTGGTCTCAAACTCCTGACCTCAGGTGATCCACAAACCTCGGCCTCCCAAAGTGCTTGGATTACAGGAGTGAGCCACCGTGCCTGGCCGAGATATTCTTGATAATAAAATGGCCTGCCTTACAAAAGATAGGATCCTAAGTATAAGCTTTTGGGACTTCTTGTAAATATATTGGATTTTTATGGACCCATGGAAGATTTGTTCTTTTAAGGTTTGAGCATACGTCTGGCCACATACCCCTGTGCATTTGATTAGAACTGGATATGTTTACATGTGACTTTTGCCCCTTATAACTATTCATTTCTATAATAAAATAGTGCACTGGACACTAAAAGACATATAGAATTTTTTATGTCACAGTACTTATGAGTATGGAGAAAAGCTATAACTCAAAGTTACCAAATAAATACTTTTCTTTCTTTCTTTTTTTTTTTTTTTTTTTTTTTTGACGGGGTCTTGCTCTGTCACCCAGGCTGGACTGCAGTGGTGCGATCTCAGCTCACTGCAGCCTACGTCTCCTGGGTTCAAGCGATTCTCCTGCCTCAGCCTCCCCAGCAGCTGGGGCTACAGGCATGCGCTATCATGCCCAGTTAATTTTTATATTTTTAGTAGAGACGGTTTTTCACCATATTGACTAGGCTGGTCTTGAACTCCTGACCTCGTGATCCACCCGTCTCAGTTTCCCACAGTGCTGGGATTATAGGCATGAGCCACCAGGTCTGGCCCCAAATACTTTTCTTTAATCCCACGTAAATGTGGTAGCTCAGTGTACTCTGATGTGAAGCATGATGAAGCTTTACTCAGGCTTCATTGACGTTGGAGATACATTGAATTAATGATTGCATGAGAAGAGAAGGGGAAGTAACTGTGTATTTACTGGATATTTGATAACCCTAATAAGTGTATGTGATTTTTCTGATACTAGCCAGTAAATGTTTTTAAATAAGTCATATACACTTTCTGGGCCTAATTTCTTTCCTAGGCATCTCTAAACTGATATCAAAGGTCCATTTAGGATTAAAATGTTTAAGTTTTAGGTACCTAAGTGTGAATAATCCAAAACATATCTTAAAACACAATTTTAGTCCAGAATTTTTATCTACATAAGTGAGGCGATTGATATTAAGTTATAGAACTTAATAACTTTATTAAATGTTTTATAATATGAAATGTCATCCTTTTATTTCTTCACAACAATGCCAACTTTGTTAATTGAAAATTTGACTCATTCATTTTATGAGTATCTAAAGACTTAAGAATAGATAAGTTGACCCAAATACAGTCTTATACATTAAAAAAATTCTAACAACTAGATGAAAGTAACTACATCTTGAAATACTTTCATTTGAAAACCTGCCATCATACGTCCTTATTGAGAGAATGTATTGTAAAAGTTTTACATTTTGTGAAAAGTTTTACATTTTGTGAAAAGTCTTACATTTTGTAAAGCCCAGTTGGGAATCACTTGCTAAGGAATTATGTAATTAGCCAAAATGCAGAACTTGATTTAAATAAGAACTAAATGTTGAATCTTTAGTATTTCTTTGTTTTCTTTTTCAAGATTGAGCCAAAATGATTTAAGCATTTTGTTTGTGTAATAATGCCTAGGGACTAAAATTATACTGCATTTTAAATGTATTATCATTTTCTTCAGAAATGTGAAACTTAAGTCAGTAGAATAAAGCTGAAATTTCAAAGCCTACATGTTAGAAATAATTAGTTTCTAAAAAAGTTTTTGTTCTAACATATTTGAAATTTGTGTGACTTATATGTTATCCAGATGACCTAATATTAGAGCTTGATATTAACTTTACATGAAACATTGAATAAATTACTTTAGACTATAAAATTACTAAGACTTGTACTATGTCTTCCTGATAAATGTGTTTTCTCCAGCGCCATACACAGAATGTCATTAACAGCCATTTTTACTTATATTAATTAACACTGAATTAAAATGACAGACCTAGTCAACTGGATTTCAGAAATGTTAATGCTTATTCAAAATATAAAATATCCATTGTATAATTTTGTTGTAAGTTAGTTAGTAATCTAAATGGCTAATGTAAAATTTATATGTGTAAAGGAACATCAGGATAAACCTTCTAGTTGAACCAATATCACTATTATAATGCCACCACTTGTTACATAGTTATGCCATTGATCTCCCTCTCTGGCACCAGAGTGAAATTGTATATTCATCATGAGTGTTCTAGGTCATAAATCTTTCTACCATTCTTATTCAAAAACAATGAATTTAGATTATATTAATAAGAGGGCAATAAAACTGGGCAATTTCTCTAGTGTGCAGCTACTATTTATCTAAAGTCCACAAACATATGCACTTGCACTTGTTAATGCATATGTGTAACTCAGACTTGGAAGAGATCCCACTGGATTTTCCCCAAAATGAAAGACTTCCTCCAACCTCAAATTTTATGTGTGTATATATATATATATGAACTACAGATTTAAATACATATGATATATGTATATCATATACATATATACATATATATGAACTACAGATTTAAATATATATATAGATATATGTATATCATACATATACTTAAATCTGTAGTTCTTAAATTCAAGGTATTAATATTTTTTATCTCTGGTCCTGTACAAACTGTGCCCTATCATTTGTATCTTTGATTCCACCCTATCTCTGCTATATTTAGCGTCTATTGCTTACTATCAAATCAAAACCAAGATTATATTTTTAAATGTTATAATTTTGCAAATTTCATTTCATAGTGTTGAAGTTCCTATTGTTCCTCCTCCTATTGTTCCATCATGAGGTTCTATAGACTTCCTCAAAAATAGACCTGGAATCCAAATTTTATAACACCTTCAGGTTGAAGCTGCTCAAAGCCATCTTCATCTTTTATTTGAAAAATATTCTCCCAAAGCCATCCAGCTTTTATTCTAGATCCTAAACGTTCATAATTTTTCAGTAGTCCGATTTTAAACCACAGCACATCCCTCTTCCTCTTTTCAAATACTCGAATGGCTTTTTATCTCTCTAAAAATAAAATTTCAAATCCAAACTATAATCAATAAGGCTCAACATAGAAATTGCTCCTGCTGGCTTTCAGGCATCTTTTCCTAGCACCTCCCCTCATGCGTGCTCTGCTGCAGTGCCCTGGCTGCTGTGCCTCCACCTATCAGTGGGCCCTGCTTCAAGGTCCCTTCACTGACTCTTCATTCCTCCAGGAATGCTCTTTTCTAGATATCTGCGTAGTTTGTCCCTCACTTCTGCTGGGTTTATACTCAAATATTACCTATAGAGGGAGTTTCCTGAGCACCCTAAATAAATTAGTACACAGCTTCTCTCTTCTTCCCTCTCTAGCTCCCCACTCCTACTTTAAATTTTCCTTTTTTTCTTTCTTTCTTTTTCTTTCTCTTTCTTTCTTTTTCTTTCTTTCTTTTTCTTTCTCTTTCTTTTTCTTTTTCTTTCTTTCTCTCTCTCTTTCTCTTTTTCTTCTTTCCTTCTTCCCTTCTCTTTCTTTCACTCTTTTTTCTTTCCTTCTTTCCTTCTCTTCCTTTCTTTCTTTCCTCTCTCTCTCTCTCTCCCCTCCCTCCCTTCCTCCTCCCTCCCTTCCTTCCTTCCTTCCTTCCTTCCTTCCTTCCTTTCTTCCTTCCTGCCTTCCTTCCTTCTTTCGTTCCTTCCTTCCCTCCCTCCTTCCTTTCTCTCTGTCTTTCCTTTCTTTTACTCCCTCTCTCTCTCTTTCTCCTCCTCTTCTTCTTCTTCTTCTTCCTTCTTCTTTTCTTCTTCTTCTTCCTTCTTTTTTTTTTTTTTTTTTTGAGGCAGAGTCTTGTTCTGTCAGCCACCCTGGAGTGAAGTGGTGCGATCCTGGCTCACTGCAACCTCTGCCTCCTGGGTTCAAGCGATTATTGTGCCTCAGCCTCCCTAGTAGCTGGGACTACAGGTGCACACCACCGCACCCAGCTAGGCTAATTTTTGTATTTTTATGAGAGAAGGAGTTTCACCGTGTTGGCCAGGCTGGGCTTGAACTCCTGAACTCAGGTGATCCACCCACCTCAGCCTCCCAAAGTGCAGGGATTACAGGCATGAGCCACCACACCTAGCCTACTATAGATTATTTTCTATGGTTTGTTAGCACCTTCAGATATTTTATATACATATTAATTGTCTCTTCCCATTAAAGTATATGTTTCATGAGATTAGGGATGCATTTTTATTTTGCCTTTTTAACCTCTGCTTTATTCCTAGATCCTTGGAAAGTTAATAGTACAGAAAAGGAACTCAATTTGTTGATGTCAAAGTGACTAGCATAAGACTCTTTAAGATCCCAATTTAATTTATCCTTTTTAAAACAATTAAAACTTAGAAGTCATTTTTGAAATATAACAGGTTTTGCTGCTCATATGTGACTGGTTCTTGATAAATATGCATTCGTTCTTCTTGTATGAACTTAAATATTGGAAGCTGAGAATGAATATCTTCTATTGTACAGGTTAGGACACTGAGACCCTTAGGCATTAAATAATTTTTCCGAGATTACACATTGAGAATGTCAGGATTTCGTTCCTCAAAAAAAATGTTAATCAAACTTGCATTTTATTACCGTACTATGCTTGATCCTCATGCACTTTACCACTTGCCAGAAATATCATCTGATATTAAATGTGAGATTAATAGTTTCCAAAGCATCTAAATTGCTATTTGCAGGTGATTCTATTTCCACTATGAAATTACATTGGGTTTTCTAAAATAATCTAGCCTTCAAATTTCCACATACCTTTTTTTTTTGTTTATTTCCTTTCTTCTGCGTCTTTTTTCTCTCTACTCTTCCCCCTTTCTTTTCTTTTTCTCATATCCCTCCTTTTCCTTAAGTTTGATTTCTCTTTCACATGCACCAACTTATGATAAAGTAAATATCAAAAATTATATTTACTCTTAATCTCTTCCCTTATTCTTAACACTTATTTGTTTAGTTAGGTTAGCAAATGTGGGTAACGCCATTTACACAATATTCTATTACTTGTCGAGTAACTTTTCTTCAACAAACTGGATTTTTTTCCCATTGAAATACTCATTATGTAAATAGCTCTAAAAACTCTATGATAACTAGGACATTCACTAAACTTACGTTTTCATTTCTTAGCTATTCATGGTTCCATATCAGTCCACCTAATTCAAAATACTCTTATGAGTATATTGTTTAGAAAGTTCAACAATTAATCTTTGAGAGGGGAGGATTTGGGAAAGCTTCAGTCAAGGCCCAGTCAGAAAACACAAGTTTAACAAAGGCAAGTAGATCTATCAACAGAGATCATGTAATATAGAGGATTGTTAAGTACTAAACTTTAAAAAAGGGGGAGGCGGGGAATAATTCAGACTAATACCTGAAGCAAAAAGCATCTACAACAGGAAAAAAACTGGAGAGAAAAGAAGTTGACTTTATCAAATCTAGTAGCTCAGTTGAATGCTCCTGCAGAGTTAGTGATCAGCCACCTCTGGAAGGGGTATTGCTTGGATGTGGCTTGAGTCTTTGAGAGGGCACAATAGCTTAAGGCTAGTTCTGATGGATCCAGGAGGAGCAGGAGGCCAGAGCTTCCTATCACTTTCAAAGGATAATGCCTCTGCTAGAAGAAAAATTAAAAAGACATTCTATTATCCTCTTTTACCACCATCCCAAGCCCCCCAGTGCTTCCAATCTTCTGCTAGAAAGCCAGCTGGCAAAGGAGTCAGAAATTGAGGTCCACCAGTGATTTCTGGTCCTACCATTCCAGTACAGACTATGGAAAAGTGGATTTAGAGATGGGAGATTAGAATATGGACATCACTTTCTATTCTTTTGGCAAGGCTATGTTAAGTTAAATGATCAGAAGGCAAGGTATCTGAAATTTATTAGTCCTGCTCCTTGCTAAAATGCGGAGTTATGATTTAATAGAATGGTCTCAAATGAAAAAAATGAAAAATATAGAAGTGTCATTTTAAAATTAACAAATGTATTCATATCTGTATCTGAGAATCCAGGTATAATTAGTCAAAATTGTTTAAACATCTAGTGGTAAATATCTTAGTAAAAGCTTGAAAAATGTTATTATTATTCATATTTGAGCACCCACTATATGCTCTTTAACTCATTTTTCTTGATTAACTAATATTTAGTGAAAACATAAGAAAATATTCACTTTCTGACTGGAAGTATGACTCTGAGTTTAGTTCAAGTGAATACAAATAAAACAGAATGAAGGTCAGTGTTGTTACTTTCATAGATTATTAACTGTTTAGAATAATTGTTTTAACAAATAGGTAAAGAAATATTTGTTGAAGACCTTATCTGTCTCCATAAATGATAGTAGTAATTATAGTCAAACCTTTCCATATATGATTTAAATATTATGCAAATTTATAATGACCTTCAAAAACAAATGTGGAAATTCCAGATATTACTTCAAGAAATTAATTTCACACCTTAAGCAAAAATTCTATTATTTGTTCTTATTATAATTTAAATAAAATAAATTTGGTTGGAATTAATTCAAACAATTTATAATGTATATATGTATATATTTATCAATAACATTTTAATTAGCACTTATAGCCATAATGGTCAGGAAGCTGGAGTTACTTGTTTTGATAGTGGATTTTGTAATTGTTCCGATACAAAGGAATTTCAAGTAGGTCTTTATTCTTCCACTAAGACTTAGTTTTAGCCTAACAAACTGTATGAAATAGTATAGAAAATATAAGAATTACATAAAATACACTTCAAAAGCACTATTTTTTCTTTTTAAAAATAGTAATTACAAACTATAGACTATAAAAAATCTGAGAAATATTTGTATAATCTAATTCAAGAATAAAAAAACAATTTAAACATGTTTGATTGACACCATATCTTCATAGAACTGTTTTGGTCACAAGTTTTAGTTTAGCTATTAATTCTATATGTAGACAATATTGACAGAAGTTTAAAGTAGTCATATATTTGAAGTTCTGATAAAGTATAATAAGGTTATTTTATTAAATAGTAAATTAGAGTTTGGTTTTGAAAATACGTTATGGCCTTTGTGGAAAAAAATGTATTTATATGTCATAAATATTAAAAAATAAATAGTATTTATAATAAATACATATTAACCTTTTAGAACAAAAATTTTCTAAATATTCTGATCACAGCCTATAATAAGAAATAGATTTTACTTTATGTGTGCGTTTTTTAAACACTTGAAGCAATATGCATCCTTACCACATCAAAATACTTATCTGTTCTATGTATTCTATTGTGTTCTGTTTCCATTCTCTGGCTGTTCCTCTCCTCCATTCTTTCTCTTCTTCTCCTCCTCCTTCCTTGCCCTTCTCCTCTTCCTCTGTACTTTATTTTTCTTCTCTGTCTTCTGCTTTTTCTTCTATGTTAATTATAACTTTTCTTTGTGAAAAATAACTGCTCTCAAATTGTTAAAAATAATTACTATCCGACCAGGTGCGGTGGTGGCTCATGCCTGAAATCCCAGCACTTTGGGAGGCCGAGGAGGGTGGATCACCTGAGGTCAGGAGATTGAGACCAGCCTGGTCAACATGGTGAAACCCCATCTCTACTAAAAATACAAAAATTAGCCCGGCATGGTGGCAGGTGCTTGTAATCCCAGCTACTCAGGAAGCTGAGGCTGGAGAATCAGTTGAAGCCGGGAGGCAGAGGTTGCAGTGAGCTGAGATCGCACCATTGCACTCCAGCCTAGGCGAAGGAAGGAGACTCTGTCTCTAAATAAATAAATAAATAAAATTACTTTCAAAGTATTCTTTTGCCTGTCTTCTTCCCAAAAATGATTCAAATTTTGCTTACATTCTTCAGCAATCTTGTGGAAACTTTTTTGTGTGTTTGTTAGTTTATGGCTTTCGGGTTTAGAATTACCTCCTCCTTTCTCGCATGCCTGGTGACCTTCAGTATCTCATTTGTACTCATATTAAAACATAAGGACATGAGAGTAGTTACACTACATTATTTTTTTCATGTTCACTATGTGATATGAAAGCAGTATTGGTCAAAACAGTCATAATTAAGTTGTCTAAACAGAAGAATGAAGATGATCAATATCTCAGTTTTACAAATAACTATAAAAGTATTAGCATTTATCATTTTCATAAGCATCTAAGTATTACAAAAAGAATGGATAGTACTAACTGTGGAGCTAAGAGATTTCAAAATGATGTCTGAATTTCTATGAGAAAATGAATTATCTTGAAGTGCACATATAACTATCTATAAAATGAGGGGAAGTAATTTTTAACGAATTCTTAGGCACATGCTACAATATTTTATACTAAGGAAGAGAATATAGTGATTATAAGAAGTAGTACCGGGAAAGATGTTTTGATATGCTGCAGAAAATATTGTAGAGGGAGCTACTTTCATATTTACTCACATTAATCCTTAGTTTTCTGTTAAAGCAAAAAGGAAATAAAAAGGTTAATAAAAAGGAAAAAAGTGTTACTCTTTCCTGTTACTCTGTTTATCTTATACCAACTAGCTCAACACCCTCTAGTAATAGATTAGTTCACTACTTGATATAGTAATTTGGAATTATAATCATGCTGGCACTTCACTGTTGCCACCTGAAATAGTATGTTTCTTTTACAGTTTAATTTCCTCAACACCATTAAATGACAATTCCCTATAACCATGAGAGCCATAAAATATCTCTCTATCCATCTATCTGTCTAATCTATCCACCTATCCTCTATTTAGTGTAACATCTCACTATGTATTTTTCTCCTAAAATGCAGTGAATCTTTCAATCATAATTTTAATTTTCATGTATTTTAACATTTAAATCTTAGTGTAGCAGACGTGTGAAGAAACTGCTTAGCATCAATTCTCCCTTTTTTTTTTTTTAACAGAATTCTGATGTTATTGAATAATCTTTGCTTCCCCACAGGGCTCCATGCCTCAGTGAATGCTTATCAATACATATCTCTCAAATTAATTTGTCTCACAGTAATTATATTTCCTGGAGAACCATTGGTTCTTGAATAGGCTTATGCTCAATTTCAGTCAATTAGAATTTCTGGGGAAATTTCCCTGGAGTTTCCAGAGGAAATCTCAATGCCTGTAAAACAGAGAGTAAGCTATAGAAGTAGGCATTCCTTTCCTTTCTAGGGATATAGATGCATTTCAGAACTATGCCGTCATCAGCCCAAGGAAGGGTCAACAGCTTTACTAATTTTCATAATTAATGTGCATCTTTTTTATAACTAGGCTGTTCGAGACAAAACCATCATACTTATTACTAGAAATTCTTGTATGTCATTTAACATTTCACTGAATAATATTTTCTAAAGAGATCGCAGGAGAAAAATGTGTTACTTTCCCTAACATCTAGATTTAATATGTAGTTATATTGAGAAGAAATGTATTCAGAATCTTCTCTAATGTCTAAAAGTTTGGGCGTTATTTGATACCTAAGCCTGCTCATTATTTGGAGCTTCCCCTAAAGCCCTGCCACCCACCTCAAAATGGACAAGATGGCCATATATATGTGATTAAATGAAAATGTAAGTAAGAGGGCTCTTATTATTGTACTCTATAAATTTTGGATTCCATTTTAAATACATGCATTCCTCCTGGAGAACTTGGGCTTGTTATAGCCATGTTGACTTTAACATTTGCAAAAGTATTCTCAACACCTATTAGATAAAACAGTTTTTATTACCTGCCTGTCTTCAGCACTGACAAGGAAAAAATCATTCCATTGCTTTTTCTTTTCTTTCCATAATCTGCCGCATTTTTAGACTTGCTCTCATAGTAAGGTCTTCCACAACTTTACTTGCTTTAGATTACAGCCTTCCTTTCAGAGCTCAAAGGCAATCTTATAGACTTTCTTTACAGTGATAATTGTAAGAATGATAGGTAAAACTACAAGATGGTTCATTATCCATTTGAATTCTTATCCATTTAAATTATCCATTTGAATTCTTATCAAGCACTGAAAAAAGGTAGATTGTTTGACTAATACTCCAGCTGGTTCCTCCAAGAAAACTCAGTGTGTTACACAAGCCCCACCAGGAAATGCCATAGAGGTGACAAATGGCAATGTTTGCCTACTGTTAAACACATGTAACGTCTTGGAGAAGCTCTTCCCCGTTAAAGCAGGTATATAGCTGTGCTGTGCTGCTTAGGAGCAGAATCTATTTTAAACACTGCCTGGAGAGGTTGGTCTGTTCTTGAAGCTCCTTCATGAGTTGGCATTCAGAACAGGGTCAATCAAGAAAGATGCTGGCTCCATGCCTGCATTTTCTGTTATGTTTAGTTCAATTAGATTCAAATATACAAAACATGCCAGTGAGAAGAGAAGGTCAATCACTTAGCAATTATATTAGCCATAACTTGGAGGTAATTTTTGCTGTGTCTACACTACAAATACAAGAATTAAGAACAATTTTATAGACTATTTGCCATCATACGGAGGGAAATACATTAGAATCCAGTAAAAAATTTATGTATATTAACAAGGCCTCGTGGTGCTATAAAGTGGTATGCTCAGCTTATGGCTTCCTCATCTTCTGTTCCAGAGTGATTTCTGCCTAAAATTTATATGCACCTCATGGATACAATGTTTCATAAATTGTTTCTCTCTTAAATTTTCACAAGACAAACTGTCTTAGTCAGCTCAAGATGCTATAACAAAAGTACCATAAACTGGATAACTTATAAACAACAAACCTTTATTTCTCCTAGTTCTGGAGGCTGGGCACTGGCAGATTCAGTCTAATAAGGGCCCATTTCTCATAGATGGCACTCTCTTTCCATGTCCTCCCAAGGAGGAATAGTCCTCTGGAGCCTTTTTAGTAAGGACACATCACATTTGTCTGCCCTCATGATTTAATTACCTCCCAAGGGCCCAACCTGTAAAGGCCATCGCCTTGAGGATTAGGATTTTAACCTATGAATTTGGGGGGTACACAAACATTCAGACCAAAACACAAACTTAAGTGAAAATGAGGAATAGTTTGGGCAGATTACTTGAAAAATCAGATCACCAGAATTTTCCTCAAAGGCAATACTGTCATGCACCACATAACAACATTTCAGTTAATGACAGACCACATAGACATCAGTGGTCCCACAAAATCATAATGGAACTGAAAAATTCGAATGTTGTAGTGTGCACATGACTCACCTGCTTGTGGTGCTGCTAGTATAAACAAACTGTGATGCCAGTCCTATGAAAGTGTTGCACGTACAATTATATACAGTACGTGATACTTAATAAG
The DNA here is from genome assembly GCF_009828535.3 of Hylobates moloch. Lineage (NCBI taxonomy): Eukaryota > Metazoa > Chordata > Mammalia > Primates > Hylobatidae > Hylobates > Hylobates moloch. The sequence continues at coordinate 19,872,385 of NW_026652292.1, forward strand.
GATAATACATGACTATGATACTGGTTTATGTATTTACTATACTGTACTTTTTATTGTTATTTTAGCATGTATTCCTTCTATTATTAAAAAAAAAAATAAGAGCCATAAAACAGCCTCAAACAGGGCCTTCAGGAGGTGTTCCAGAAGAAGGTTTTGTTATTATAGGAGGTGATGGCTCCATGCATATTTCTGCCCCTGAAGACCTTCCAGTGGAACAAGAGGTGGAGGTGAAAGGTGGTGAAATTGATGATCCTGATCTGGTGAAGGTCTAGGTTAATGTTTGTGTCTTAGTTCTTTTTGTTTTGTTTTGTTTTTGAGACAGAGTCTCACTCCGTAGCCCAGACTGGAGTGCAGTGGTGCCATCTCGACTCACTGCAACCTCTGCCTCCCGGGTTCAAGCAATTCTCCTGCCTCAGCCTCCCAAGTAGTTGGGAATACAGGCCTGTACTAGAATGTCCAGCTAATTTTTTTTTGTTTGTTTTTTGGGGTTTTTTTGTATTTTTAGTAGAGATGGAGTTTCACCATGTTGGCCAGGCTGGTCTTAAACTCCTGACCTTAAGTGATCTGCCTGCCTCGGCCTCCCAAAGTGCTGTGATTACACGTGTGAGCCACCGTGCCTGGCCTTGTGTCTTAGTTCTTAATAAAAAGTTTCAAAAGTTTAAAATAAAATGAAAAATTTGAAAAATAGAAAGATAATAGAATAAGGACATGAAATATTCTTGTACAGCTGTATGTGTTTGTGTTTTAAGCTAAGTGTTATTGCAAAAGAGTCAAACAGTTCAAAAAATGAAAAAGTTTATAAAGTAAAAATGTTACAGTAAGCTAAGGTTAATTTATTATTGAAGAATATTTTGTATAATTTAGTGTAGCCTAAACATACGTTGTTTATAAAGTCCACGTATGTACAGTAATGGCCTAGACCTTCCTATTCATTCGCTGCTCACACACTACTCACACAGGGCAAATTTCAGTTCTACAAGCCCAGTCATAAGTGCCCCAGACAGGTATGCCATTATTAATCTTTTATACTGTACCTTTTCTATATTTAGATATGTTTGCATACACAAATCCTTGCCATTGTGTTACAATTGCCTACATTATTCTGTACAGCAATATGCTGTTCGTGTCTGTAACCTAGAAGCAATAGAGTACACCATATAACCCAGGTGTGTAGTATGCTACACCGTCTAGGTTTCTGTGGTACACACTGTGATGTTCACGCAATGAAGAAATTGCCTAACGATGAGGTTCTCAGAACATATCCCTAGTGTTAAGTGAGGCAGGACTGTATGAACTTTTCCTTATTTTTCTTTCTGCTACTCTTTTATACTATTTCCATATGTTCTTTAGACCTGCAGTTATTTAGTCTAGCGTAGGATTCTAAAATTAGAAAGATACTATCAAAATTAATGTTTACTAGAGAAGTTTATCTGAAGGAATATTATATAAGATAATTTGTTTTGTTTTGGTTTTCTGACTTTTTTTTTTTTTTGAAACAATCTCTCTCTGTCACCCAGGCTGGAGTGCAGTGGCACAATTTCAGCTCACTACAACTTCCATCTCCCAAGTTCAAGCGATTCTTCCTGCTCAGCCTCCTGAGTAGCTGGGATTACAGGTGCCCACACCACACCTGCCTAATTTTTTGTATTTTTGGTAGAGACAGGGTTTCACCATGTTGGCCAGGATGGTCTTGAATTCCTGACCTCGAGTGATCCCCCTGCCTTGGCCTCCCAAAGTGCTGCAATAGAGAATGAGCCACGGTTTCTGGCCATGTAATTTGTTTTTTTAACTTATGTTATCAATCTGTTTCTGTGTACCGTATATATTATCACATGATATTCCACATTGTACTGATGTATTTCGACGTAGTATACATGCTTACATTTATTTGTCCTTCACAATTTATAAGTAGGTTTCAAGTGTCAGGAGACAAGTGAAATCAAATCACATAGCATATAAACAAGATGATGATCTAAAATTCAGGCATGTGTAAATAATAAGGTATTATTTCTTTATGATAGTCAAACATTATTTCATATGCTTGTAAGCTATTTTGCATGTGCCTGACTCACACACAATGAACTACCTGTATGATTCTTGTATCAGGTTTTTAATTGAATTGTGGGATTTGTTGGTTTGTAAAACATTTGTTTAGTAAAAAAAAAAAAAAAAAGTCCACCTGTCTTTCAAATGGAAGGAAATTATTGTATTCTAAGTTGTTTGTATTTTTAATTTATGATTTTCTGTTTTATATTGACATTTGTGTGTTTTTTGGGCATCTGAGTTTAGTGAATTTCTTAGAAAAGCAAAATATAGATAAACAGATAAATGGAGAGATGGATAGACAGACAAATATCTACACACACATACATACATAAATATATAGATGCACATTCACATATAAAGATGTATAGATACATAGAAACATAGATACATGGATAGACATAGCTCTAAGGCAGTGTATTAATGCATTTTCATGCTGCTGAAAAAAAAAACAACCCACATACCTAAGACTGAGAAGAAAAAGACGTTTAATTGGACTTACAGGCCCACATGGCTGGGGAGCCCTCAGAATCATAGTGGGAGGTGAAAGACACTTCTGACGTGGCAGCAGTAGGAGAAAATAAGAAAGAAACAAAAGCAGAAACCCCTGATACAACCATCAGATCTCGTGAGACTTGTTCACTATCATGATAGTACCACAGGAAAGACTGGCCCCCATGATTCAATTACTCCCCTTTCTGGGTCCCTCCCACAACACGTGGGAATTCTGGGAGCTCAATTCAAGTTGAGATTTGGGTGGGGACACAGCCAAACCATATCAGGCAGTATAGGTATGGCTCCCTCTGTATGTTTTGTTTTATTGTTTCATTTTTATGTTTACTATGTTGTAAGCATTATTTAATTACAAATTCAAAAAGTGATTTATAAAAAGATATTTGCAAACGAGTTTGAAAGCCTATAGATTTATTTTTTTTTAAAAAAAGGAGGAAAATTCACAACTGTCATAGTTTTTCTATGTCAGACTTTGAAACTGTACACATAAGCCCTTTGTTTTGTATAAACTAATTCAAATTGATCATAATAAGTGAATAATAAATTGCACTGTTGGGACTATGTATTGATTATTATTTCCATTGGTGGAATCCTGTCACTTGGGTGGCACGTCAAAGTGGGCAAACTGTGACTATAGGACAGAAAAGTGTCAACAAATTTAGTGCCAACTAAACTTCTGTAAAATACAAGTCACATTTCTGTGTGTTGTCTTGGAATTTATAGACCTTATCTAGATTCCCTGTCCAACTTTATATCATTCACTATCAAAAATATAGCCATGGCACTGATAAAATGTTGCTGTTCCTGTTGTTCAAAAATACTGTACCTTAGGAGAGTCTCTCTATAAAACACCATTCTGACTCTGAAGAAATGACATTTGGTGTTTGATCACTCACATTAATATTGTTTTATTTTTATATCAAACAGTAAAGAAGCAGTAAATTGACTTACTGATGACCTTTTTATTAGTAAACTGTGAGCTTGAGATGATGCTTCCAGTTTACCGGACAAAGGAGCAAACCAATAAGTTAGACTTTGTTTGAAACATTCAGGGCCTTTTACATGAGCAAGATTTCCTTTTAGCCATCCTCCATGGTACCTAAATCTCATATAAAATAGTCACATACAGAATTATCCCGATATTACTTGTAGTAGAAATTTAACTATATATATATATTTTTTGCTTGTCTATGTATCTATGATCAGTTTATTTCGGAAAGACTCAATATTGTTAATATGTCCATTCTTACTAAATTGATCTATAGATCAACACAATTCCGATGACAGTTCCAGCAGAATTATGTTTATGAAATGACAAGTGGATTTGCAAATGTGTGTGAAAATCCAAAGGCTTTAGAATGTTGCTAATAACCCTTAAAATCGTTAAAAGTAATCTTTTAAAATAGCAAAGTAATAGTAAAGGGAAAGCTATAATAATCAAGACAGTATAGTGTTTGAGTAAAGATATACAAATATATCAAAAGAATAGCACACCAAGCCCAGACATAGACCCACAGTTATATGGTTATTCGATTCTCTACAAAGGCACCAAAGCAATCCAATGAGATAAAATGTATATATATAAAATATTTTATATATATTTTATATATATAGAATAATATATATTTTATTTTATAGAATTTTATAATATTCTATATATATAGAATATTCTCTATATGTAGTATATA
>NW_026652292.1:19876677-19967869 GCF_009828535.3 Hylobates moloch
AACTGGATCCCTTCCTTACACCTTATACAAAAATTAATTCAAGATGGATTAAAGACTTAAATGTTAGACCTAAAACCATTAAAATCCTACAAGAAAACCTAGGCAATACCATTCAGGACATAGGCGTGGGCAAGGACTTCATGTCTAAAACACCAAAAGCAATGGCAACAAAAGCCAAAATTGACAAATGGGATCTAATTAAACTAAAGAGCTTCTGCACAGCAAAAGAAACTACCATCAGAGTGAACAGGCAACCTACAGAATGGGAGAAAATTTTTGCAACCTACTCATCTGACAAAGGGCTAATATCCAGAATCTACAATGAACTCAAACAAATTTACAAGAAAAAAACAAACAACCCCATCAAAAAGTGGGCAAAGGACATGAACAGACACTTCTCAAAAGAAGACATTTATGCAGCCAAAAAACACATGAAAAAATGCTCATCATCACTGGCCATCAGAGAAATGCAAATCAAAACCACAGTGAGATACCATCTCACACCAGTTAGAATGGCCATCATTAAAAAGTCAGGAAACAACAGGTGCTGGAGAGGATGTGGAGAAATAGGAACACTTTTACACTGTTGGTGGGACTGTAAACTAGTTCAACCATTGTGGAAGTCAGTGTGGCGATTCCTCAGGGATCTAGAACTAGAAATACCATTTGACCCAGCCATCCCATTACTGGGTATATACCCAAAGGACTATAAATCATGCTGCTATAAAGACACATGCACACGTATGTTTATTGCGGCACTATTCACAATAGCAAAGACTTGGAACCAACCCAAATGTCCAACAATGATAGACTGGATTAAGAAAATGTGGCACATATACACCATGGAATACTATGCAGCCATAAAAAATGATGAGTTCATATCCTTTGTAGGGACATGGATGAAACTGGAAAACATCATTCTCAGTAAACTATCGCAAGGACAGAAAACCAAACACTGCATGTTCTCACTCATAGGTGGGAATTGAACAATGAGAACTCATGGACACAGGAAGGGGAACATCACACTCCGGGGACTGTTGTGGGGTTGGGGGAGGGGGGAGGGATGGCATTAGGAGATATACCTAATGCTAAATGACGAGTTAATGGGTGCAGGAAATCAACATGGCACATAGATACATATGTAACAAACCTGCACATTGTGCACATGTACCCTAAAACCTAAAGTATAATAAAAAAAAAAAAATCACTTCTCCCATTTCCCCGTATCTTCTTCATGTCCGTCATATCCACTGAAACCACCATATTGAACCCTGTCATGGTACTTACCAGATTTTTACTTAGGACACAAATATATATAATGTGAAAAATGAAAAGATACCTGAGAGTTGGCACTGTACTGAATAAGGTTTCATATACTGTGTGCAAAATTAATTTAAAAATTTTTCTTGATGTAAAAGATATATTCTAGTGTATAATGCAATGTACTAATAAAATATAGTGTGTATCTGTATGTGGACATGTGCCTGTGAGTTTTTTCAAATCTGATCTAGGTACTGATATAGGTAGATCTATATCTAGATGTGGAAATATAATGTCTTTTTTTCTTAAAGGCTCATACAAGTGGGTGTTCTGGCTTGATCTTTATGGGGATTAACCTCTGTTAGCAAATTGTAGTCCAGTTGATCTCTATTTTCTTAGCAAATTTTCTCTTCTTCGTTTACTTTTTTTTGTTTTTCTTTTAGTAAAATGATTTTTCAGTTTCTTTGCTTCTATAAATGGAGTTAATACAAGCTAAATACCATCAGCACATTTGCAAAGAGACATCATGCAAAAACCAACTTCAGAGAAATAATTCTCCTGTGGGTCCTAAACACTCAGTATACCACAGTTGTGAAAAAGATGAATAGGGCAAAATCCCCAGAGATTAACACATACAGCTACTCCTGCAGTTTCTAAATTCTACATATCCTTTTATTGGTTTGTTTATCTCTGAGTTTCTTTGAGGTATTCCATATCAAACACTCTCTGCTTTTTCTTTTTATGTCCATCAATTTGTACAAAATATCTATTTTTTTCATTTAACATGTTTTGCATTGTTTCTGTATATTTGTTTCCTGCATACCGTGAAATGATTTAAGAATTTATAATATATTCTTTAGAGGTACTTTGAGTTCTAGCTATTGTTAAAAACCAGCGTTTACCTTCACTTAGAATTAGTAAAGTAATTCATGAAGAAAAGTTCTGGTATATAAACTAACACACTATTTTTTCTTAATGTGAACTTTAAAATTTTTTTTATGTAGAGTCCAATTCCTCATTTTGTGTAACTCTAATCAGCTTTTCTCATTTTACATTTTATTATTCAGTTAGTAGAAAATTACTTTTATTTTTCATGGCATGCTTTCTGAGAAAGTACTGAATATTCCTATAGGTATTCAAAGAAGAATGTTATCCATATATATTATAGAATATTCATTGAGATAAAAGTTAATCTTTTTTGAGCCCTCCATATCTTATCTATTTCCTTTAGTATTCACAATGTGAATCTTAATATAATGTATATATTCTCAAAATCATCAAAGAAGCATCTGACAAGTACATGCTTATTTGCAAACCTACAGGATCATAATCCATACAAAAATAAATGTGAGTTTTTAAAAGATAGCATTTCCTATCAGTTAATTATTAGAGACAATCATGAGCCAACATTTTGGAACACATCTGAGGGTTGAAATACTGAAATTACCATAGTTTCTCAGATATTTTTCTAGATTTATAAAAGAAGTAGCTGTGTTGATTTTTCTTCATGCGGAAAACACCAATGAATACAATACCATTTTAATATTTAGCTGAAATTAGTATTATATAGGTCAAGTCATTCATTGAACAAATATTTTTTAACTATTCACTTGTGCTAGGCAATATTTTAGGTGTGTGGGATCTATCAATAAAAATGTAGAAAAATCTCTGCCCCTGTGCAGTTTATGTACTAATGGAAGGAAGAACAAAATAAATCACACAGATAGCACTAAATATGCCAGATACTGCTCTAGAAACATTTATACCAATACTTCATTTAATTCTTACAAAGATCTTGTGAGGTAGATGAGAAAGAGAGCATGGGCAATTTTTCAAATATTTAATAGAAGTTACACATACTGCTATAGAATGTCACATGATAGCTGGGCCTCTCTTTCTTCTCTCTCCCAAAGTGTGCTGTGTCTGAACTTAGGTTTTTGCACACATGCTAAGATTTCTGTCATATTGAAAAGGGACTTCAAATGCAAACCAGCTACTTTGATACTTTCTTAATCAAGAGTTTCTTAAAAATCAATTCCAATTGATTACAGCAATTTTTACAATAGTGTGGTAAAAAGACTAGATTTGGAATATAAGATCATTTTTGTGGAAACATGTTTTTATTTTAACAACTAATTAGTAATTTAATTGAATATTGTATTCTACTTATGGTAGTTGAAATTGTTTTCTGATTATTATTTAAATTACCTACTTGATTTTAAGTGATGGGTTTTGGTTAGAAAGATCATTAAACAGAAGCATAGATAAGATGACAAAAACAGAGGCTCCTTGACTTACCATGAGGTTACATCTCAACAAACCCATCATAAGTTGAAATTACCTTAAGTTGAAAATGCATCTAAAACACTTAAGCTCCTGAACATTGTAGCTTAGCCTAGACTACCTTAAACCTGCTTGAACAACTTATGTTAGCCTACATTTGGACAAAATCATCTAGTGCAAAGCCTGTCTTATAATAAATAGTTGAATTCTTATGTAATTTATTGAATGCTGAACTGAAAGGGAAGAAAGGAATGGATGTATAGGTACTCGAAGTAAGGTTTCTACTGAATACATATCGTTTTCACACCATTGCAAAGTGAAAACATTGTGAGATGAATCTTTATGAGTCGGGGAACAATCTGTACACTTTTCAATTGTACTATTAACCACTGTAATTTTGAGTTTATATATGCAAGTCTACATACATAAAATAGATTTACTTTATATCATCATTCTGTTATTATTTAATACTTTTGACATGGATTCAAATTAAATAATTTCTTAAATTTAATAAAAATATGATTAAGTTATATTTTTAAATTTATTCCAAGGATAACAGACTTTTACACGTTTGGAACAAAAGAAAAGTGGTACATATTGAGCAAAATTACCCACTGAAATCTTTCTGTAACCGAAATCACTAATACTCAAAGTAAATAATATCTTTCAATGTAACTGGATAATCAACAGTTTTAACTTTCTAAACTCAAGAACTTGCTGTTATGAAAAGCAATATTCACTAATGGTGGATATACTTAATCCAGTCTCATTTGACTCACTAGAAATTGTTTCTGTGAACTATATAATAGCAGTGTTCACCTCAAAAAATATACAGCATTAGAAACAAGAAATCAGTGCATTAAAAGGCAAAGGCTAGAAAAGAAAAGAATAACTAGAAATAAAGCTGGGGCCAAAGGTTGAGAGTAAGGAACCAGACAGGGTGTGTTTGCTAGTCATGAAACCTAAGAGAACCGTTCTTCAAAACGGGCTCAGTCCTTGGTTGTGGCATTGATGTGGCTCTTTGCTGTGCTTAGTGATGATGATGATGATGATGAAGATGATGATGAAGATGATGATGATAAAATACCCAAGGTCCTAAATTAATATCTTGCACAATAACTCTCTGAAAAGCCAGTTAAACAAAGGAAAACGAAACAAACAGCATATCTAACCATGTCAAGTAATTTTACACTTTAATTCTTAGTTCTCACAACGTATTTTCACTCCCATTCTTAAGTGAGTAAACACATTTTCAGAACAAGGAAAGATGATGCCTCATACTCCATGTTTCCTTAGCTGACATTATTCAAGTTTGTTGTTCGCTCCAAGGACATGGAACAAAGACAGGTTTCATGTTGATTCAAAAACAGCTCTGTCTTTTGACAACCCCTTGTGGGGATCAATTAGATCCATCTGTGTCAAGTGGGCTGACTGCTACTCATTAGAACTAAGACTTGGTATACTACTTTATTTCATATAAAGTAGCACTTGTCAGATACTAGCTACTGTGACATAAAACGTACAAAATAAAAAACACACTTACAGCAGGAGACTTTCTTTCATGTTAACCTTTCTCTGTTCCTCACACCAGGTTCTTGACTCTAACAATTTTCTTGAATTTGGAACGTGTATCTTTACCAATAATGTTTTTTACTTAGGAAATTTTTTATTTTTCTAGTTCTTAAGTATTGCCTTAAAATCATGTTTTTCTTAATATTTTGGCCTCATCTTCTTTTATGTCTTCAAAATACAACATACAGTAAATTAAACAACATAGCATGTTCTCTACTCTAGATACATAGTTTCTCTATGCAAATTCTTATTTATTGACCTGCAGAGAGTTTCAATTAATCCTCATTTACCTTTTAATTATTTTTGTTGCAACCTTCAATATTTTTTCAATAACTGTTCATATTTTTAAAAACCTGTAAATCTATTCACCAGGAATCTTCTACTTTTGTAATTATCGACAGAACATCCAAGGGCTTCAGAAATAAAAGACTAATAAATAATGTTAGGTTAATACATAATAATTGCCAAGGCAGCAGATTTTGGAGAATACCTAACAAATATTGAATGTATATGTGGGTGTGTGTGTGTGTGTGTGTGTGTGTGTGTGTGTCTGCATATAGCCTTATAAACCATATATGGTTATATATGGTTTTCTGGAACTTAACTGGAAGTGAATCATGTTGTAATATAGAAATGTAAAACAATAGTTTGAATTCAGTGAGTATACTGGTTGGCAATCAGCCTGAAATGTACGGGTGCTCAGTAATTGTTATACTTATTTCTTTTTAAAAAACAGATGAACTTTTTTTAAGTTCTCTCCTGATTACTGATTCTCTTCAAGAATAAAAGCATTTGTTATGGACTGAATGTTTATGTTTCCCCAAAATTCATATGTTGAAATCCTAATGTCCAGTGTATGATATATGGGTCGGCTTTGTGGGGGGTAAGGAGGTCATGAGGGTGAAGTCCTCATAAAGAGGATCAGTGCCCTTCTAACCAAGTCCTCAGACAGCTCTCTTCCTCTTTCTGCTGTGTGGATACAAGGACATGACTTTCTGCGAAATAGAAACCAGGCCTTTATTAGACAATGGATCTCTTGGCACATGGAACATAACCTTTTCAGCTTTCAGAAACTGTTGCTGAAGCCACTCCATCTACAGTAATTTGTTATAGCAGCCTTAAGTGACTAAGACAGAAATTGGTACCAAGCAGTAGGGGTGCAGCTATAAAAAATACGTAATAATGTAGAAGTGGCTCTGAAACTGAGTAAGGGGTACAGGCTGGAAGAGTTTTGAAGTGCTAAAATTATGAATGTTCAAGGATATTCTATTAAAGGTTCAGAAAGAAAAGAGAACTGTAGAGAAAGATTCTGTCTTCCCAAAGAACATCTAAACAATCATAAACAGAATGTTGGTAGATATATGGACAGTAAAAGCCATTCTGATATGTTATCAGAGAGAAATAAAGACATGTCATTAGAAACTAGAGGAAAGGTCACTAAGTGGCAAAGAACCTAGGTGAATGGTGTTCATGGTCTAGTATTTTGTGGAAAGAAGGACTTTTGAGTGATGAAATTATTAGATATTTAGCTGAGGAGATTTTTAAGTGAAGTGTTAAAGGAGTAGCTTGGTTCCTCACAACTGCTTACAGTAAAATGTGAAATTAAAGAAATTAAATAAAGATGAATTTTTTAAATAAAAAGAAACCAAAGCTTAAGGACTTGGAAATATCTCAACCCCGTCCGTGTTCCAAAATAATGAGAAAGTGTGTTTAGAAGAGAACATTAAGGGTTGATAGATTGATTACTTAATAAGAAGATTTGTATAGGTGTGAACCATGAACTTCATCCAGTATTTCAAAAAAAGCCAGGAAAACAGATGAGATTATAATAGCAGAAACACTGCCAGCTGGTACTAAAGAAAACAGAAATGTGGTAAAATGAAAGAAGATCATCAAACTTCTTCAGCTCTGTTAAATAGCATCACATAACTCTTCAGCTATGAGCATTCATAATTCTCCAAATCGTGGGAAGAATTCCAAATCACCACAACAGTGATTTGATGTCACCAGCCTTGTGGAATGGCTGCTTCTATAATGATTTTAAACATTGGGATCAATGCCTAGAAGAGACATTGGGGTAGAGTCGCTCAGTGGAGCCCTGAGAGTGTGACCACTGCACATGAGTGAGGACACTGCAGAGAACCACAGCATGGGCGGTGTCCCTCTGAGTGGTGGAGGCTATGTTGCCACCCTAGTGAGTCCAAAAGTGGAACATCCATTCTAGTGGGCCTGAAAGGTGAAGAATAGAGCTAGAGAAGGATTATGTTTGAGACTAAGGTTTAATGGAGTTTCCCTTGTTAGGTTTTGGACTTACATTGGACCTCTCACTCCTCTCTTCTTTCCTCTTTCTCCATCTTGGAATAGGAATATCTTCACTGTTGTATTTTGGAAACACACAATTTATTTGGTTTCACAGCTGGAGATTCACAGCTGGAGAGGAATTTGGCCTCAGGATGAATTATACCTTTTGTCTCACATTTGTTTGGCTTAGATGATATTTAGATGACATTTTGGATTTTAATTAATATTAGAAGAAGTTGAGACTTTGGGGGCCCTTAGGATGCATGCATTTTGCATGTAAGAAAGACATAAATTTGGGGTGGGCAGAATTGGAATATTATGAGATGATCTGTATCCCCCCAAAAATTCACATCTTGCAATCCTAAACCTCAATGTGATAGTATTAAAAGATGGGGCATTTGGGAGGTAATTAGTTCATCAGGATGGAGCCCTCATAAAGTTATTTTTACCATTACAAAAGGGACTCTAGAGAGAGCTCTCTTTCTCTTTCTCCAGTGTCTGTAAACAAGGAGAAGATGACCACCTGCTGAAAAGAAAGCAGGTCTTCACGAGACGCTGGATCTGCTGGTCGCTTGATCTTGGACTGTCTAGCCTCCAGAACTGTGTTTGTTGCTTAAGTCACTCAGTGATATGGTTTGGCTCTGGGTCCCAACCAAAATCTCATTTAGAATTGTAATCCCTAGGTGTTGAAGGAGGGTCCTTCTGGGAGGTGATTGGCTCATGGGGGTGGGGCTGGTTCCCCCATGCTTTGTTCATGATAGAGTGAGTTCTTACAAGATCTGATTGTTTCATAAGTGTTTGACTGTTCCTCCTTCACACGTTGTCTCTTGCCTGCTGCCATGTAAGATGCGCCTGCTTCTCCTTCCACCATGATTGTAAGTTTCCCGAGACCTCCCCAGGCAGGTGGAACTGTGAATCAATTAAACCTCTTTACTTTATAGATTACCCAGTCTCAGGGTGGTTCTTTATAGCAGTGTGAAAACAAACTAATACATCCAGTATGTGTTAATGGATTATAGCAGCTAGAACTGACTGAGGTAGTATTCATGTAACTATAGGTGATGGATTCAGATAAATCCAAAGAGCAAGTTACGTATGCTGTCAAGCCATTTCCTGAGATGTCACTATATGCAATTACTGTGTTAAGGATACTACTGAATACTTGATCTGTTGTTTTAATCTTTACTTGCCTGCCACATGGTGTAAAATCTTGCAAGATATTTGTCTGTTGTATGTCAATAGAATAAAGTGTTTTTGCTTTAAAAACCTACTTAATGTTTTCTTATTTTGGTTCTTGCATACTAAGCTTCTTTCGGGACAGAAGATTCAGGAACAAATCTCATACTTGTCTTTTAACTGGTTTCCCAACAGCTGTAGGCACGCGGCAGAAAATTCAAGCATACAATAGAATGAATGGGAAATAAAGTCTCAAAACATACTGCTGGGTCAATGCATAAATGAGGAAAAGGGAAATTGTATTATGTCTTGATAGTACTAGCGGACTTTACGTGTTGAGAGAGAGAGAGAGTGGGAGACAGATGAGCAGGAAGCAGCTTCTTGCAAAGTGTTTGCTTTGAGCAATTCCATACATTCATTTTACTCTAGGACTGACTCTGTGTCTCTACTCATTTCACCTCAACCCCAGTACACACGTTTGTTACACTGGAAAAAATGACATGCAAATTGCAATAACTTTTTCAAACACTAACTTTGGGTAAGGGGTCACAAATTTTAGAGTAATTATAAAATGTATTAATGTCTATTATACTCTAGGCACTTCCAAAGTACCTTAATATTACTAATTATGAGAATCTTTCTCTAAAAGGTTATATTATTAAATCCCGTTTATACATGAAGAGTTGAGATTTGTTACCTTGAGTGACATGAGAATCAGACCTCCAGTGGTTATAACACCACTAGTAAACACTGTTGCAATAGTTGATAATATATTCCCCCCCAATCCTATAACATTTCCTCTGTTCTTATGTAAAGTCATTATGTTTTCAAGCATCATGTTCTGTAATTAAATCATCATGCAGTTTTGGACAGATAATTGGTTTTCTTGTTTTTGTTCTTGTTTTGTTTTCCTGAGACATAGAAAAGAAAATGTTTCTTTACTCACCTAACAGCACTGCTGCCTACATCCAGGTCTTGAGCAGTGACAGCGCCAATGATCGTCCCTACCGGAGTGTCTTCGTAAACCTCCATGGTGTAGAGCGGCTTGCTGAAAACCGGCGGCTCATCTACGTCCAGCACGCTGATCTTCACCGTGGCTGTGTCTTTGAAAGGGCCCGCCGAGTGAAACCGGTGGTCAAGGTGAAGGTTGGAAGCCTCAACTTTGAAAGTGTATGCCTTCTTTGTTTCAAAATCTAAAGGCTGTAGTGAGGACAAATTAAGAATAAGGAGTAAATTCATATAGAATGTGGCAGAAATGGTGAACATTACTTTAGAGCAATTTGCAAGTTATTATCAATTGTACTGGTTTAAAATTTTCATTTTTCTTCATAATTAGTGGGTAAGGGCAGCACAAGGCAAAACAGAGTCTCTCCCTCTCTCCCAGGCTGGAACTCAGTGGTGTGATCTCGGCTTACTGCAACCTCCACCTCTGGGGTTCAAGCGGTTCTCCTGCCTCAGCCTCCTGAGTATCTGGGACTACAAGCGCCCGCCACCATGCCCGGCTAATTTTTGTATTTTAAGTAGAGACGGGGTTTCAACATGTTGGCCAGGCTGGTCTTGAATTCCTGACCTCAGGTGATCCACCCACCTCGGCCTCCCAAAGTGCTGGGATTACAGGCGCAAGGTAAACATTTTAAGAAAAGAATCACGTCCATGTAGAAGTTTCTGGTTAACTTGTAAAGATCATCAGTTACATATGTTTAAAAAAATCACATCATTTACGTGCAGACATACATGCTAGGTAGGGCTTAATCATTTTATATGAGCAAAGTTAAAACAGCAAGAGAACAGTGTTCAGGGAAGCATTTCTCTGCTCTTATCCAATACTGACATCTAGTGGAACAAAGCAATGATAAAAAAATGAAATAGGATCATTGAAGATATTCTAGATTCTAGCTAGCTGCAAATTTGGTATTGGAAAAGTGGTCCCATGAAAACTCCATATTTTGTTGTCTTATTTTATGGCATCTTATGTTAAATACTTTTGGATGTCTAGGTCTTTTTTTTTTTTTACTAGTAAATGTCTGTATCAGTATTTAAAAGCATACATAGTGCTAATTTAAGAAGAGTTTTTTTTTGTGTGTGTGTTCTCAGAACTGTATATATAAATTATGGGCGCTGTAATGCATCATCAATACACATTACCAAGAATTGTGGCTTTATATATTAATATATGTGACTAAATTAGAGAAGGCTGTGAAACATAATATAGGAAGTCATTTTCTATGGAGTCATGGATGCTCAATTTTAGCTTATCACTCCTTATTTGCACCCTCACTGTAAATATTAATTTTATGCCTGCAATAACTGAAAATATACTAATCCTGAAATATGGTGCTGCTGTGGTGCTCTGTTTAAGTGAAAATTTTAAGGTCAATGGCTCTGGCCTCTGATCATCTAAGAAAATCTGAGACAACACGAATTTAAGATTAACACGGTGATGATTTTCTGGGACCTTTAAAAATTTATGTTTTCTAAAGGAATTCCCTCAAGTCTGATCCCAATAAGTTGCTAAATGCTATGTCAGTACCTGTTCCTTTACTGTAGTACACCTGGGGAAAATAAAGGAAGGATGGATATTTTTCTCCTTCTAAGATATGATTGCTGTTTTATGCATTTCCTCTGAGGAACAAAAACAAACAAAAAAAAAACACGTTTAAATCTTCAAAAACTCACAATTTCATGAAATGTATTATAACAAAACAGCAATTTCACTTGAATATGACATCAGTCTCTTTCACTGTACTTTTTTATGCGGCAGGACTATATTTATTAATTCCCTGTAGGTACTCCTTTTATTTATCATATTTTTATTCATGTGTTTACCCGCTATGTAATCAGTTTTCTTTTTATCTTTCTATATTTTAATTTGCTCACCTCATACCTGTTAACTTATAATATTGATTTCCTTTCATTTTCATGTTTCTCCTGTTAGAAATTTTGATTTCTCTTAATACCTATATAAGCAAATAATAGCATGCATAATATGTGATGGTTGATAATATGGCCTTTGATGACATGAATAGAAGTGTAATATCTGAAAATAAGAGAGAGGATCGCCCAGTGATGCTCCTTTGATCAGCCTAAAGCTTGAATACTGTGTTTTGTTAAAGAAATCAGACTCAAGAAAAGACAACTTGTTCCAAGACTGGAATGATTGATAAAATATTACCAAAGCCAAAAATAAGAAACCACTACAATTACTGCCACGGCAAGGAAAGACACACATTTTCAAATACTTGAAGGGCCATTATGTTGACATTACTTAAGATTATTCTTTATGCCTCTGAGTGGTGAATTAATAGTAATTTGAGTTATTAATGAGAGTAAATTTAGGTTAGAAAAAGTAGAAAACCTCTAATAAATAAAATCATTCCATAGTGAATTAAAAATACACACACACACACACACACACACACACACACACACACACACGTAGATGCTTTACGTGCTGGCAAGTCTTGAGATGCATCCTGTAAGGATGGAAAGATGAAAAGACAAGACTTGCCTCTCAATTCATTCAACAAATTACAGAATATTGCCATCTTGCTTAATGAGTGAGTTTGAAGAAGTACCAAGTTCTCTATAACTACGTGTGTTTAAGAGAAATTGAATATGTTAGAAGATGTCGGAGAGAGAATGATGTATAAGATAGAATCGTGCACTAGCTAATTCAAATGAAGGAACATATAAAAATATATTTTCTGTTTTTCCAAACTCTAAATGCTCTATAAGTGTTAAACAATATAAGTTGTCTATGTTAGGTATCGTTAACTTGTAGTATAAGACTACTTTGATTTTTATCACCTTAGGGTTCCTTTTGCCTAGAAAGCAAATTGAGCTGACCTGGCTCATGCTTACTCCCTTTTTTAGGCAAAAATTAACTTCTATCTTAGAATGTAAACGTTTATACCAGTCATTCCCCATTTCCCTCTCTACCTTCTCATATGTTGAAATACTTCTTATTATCTATGTGATTTGGCAAATTCTTTCTAGATAAGGTCTTAATTTTTTTTCCTACTTGATTACACACTACTGTTATCTGGATAATCTTGACTCTCTACAGGTAACTCTTTTTCAAGCCAGACATGAAAGGAGAATTTTGAAACCTTTGAAAGAGATGAGATGTATTCCATGCCTTTTAAGAACCCCTGACCTATCACAGCAGGCAAATATCTGGTTGTCAGGGAGACAGAGTAAGATAAAAGAATCCTGTACATACAGATTTTTTGCAACGGAAAACTTATAGCCTGTAGTGATCAAAGAACTAAAGAAAATTGTAAGAGAAATGCCACCATAGTCTCCTTACTTCTTCATGACCCTGACCTGTAGGCAATCCCACTTTACAAAATGGTATATAGCTCAGAAAGCGCAAAGAGAATCAGCAGTGATCTCTCTCTAATTGACTTTACCTACACATCTGACTGACTACCCTCCATTTTTGGGGGGAATGAACTTTAGTTTCACAATCAATAAAAATCCCAGCATTTGAAATAAATATAGAATAAATAGGATTACTTTCAGTGCTAAAAATGAATCATATTCTATGATAGAGATACATTATTGTGAGGTTGAACTAATTTATTTCTTGCACAATAAATAGAAAACTTTGTGGCATTGCTTGGAGCCCATTTAATGGTTATAAACCTCTCTAAGGGGAAGAAATGATTGACTAAAGAGAATTTAGTTGAGCAGCTTCTTTCTCTTTAGGTCGTTTCTATAAGGGAAGATTGGTGGCACCAGAATGTTCAATTGAGTTGTGCAGTAAGAACTGCAACTATAGAGAAATGAAATATGGTATACTCAATTGCTCTTCAGAGACTCAAGGGAGGAATTGGGGAGGGGGATAATTTTGCTTCTTTGTTTTTTGCCACTGAAGGAAATAAAAAATATTTTATCCTCCAAAATAATTCTCTGATGTATTTTGAAATGTCTGCCACAGGGCCAGAAAATACAAGTGGCCTTGCAAAGCTGTCTTTTATGGGAGAAAAATTGCATCTGTAAAAAATTCCCATTAATGTAGGCAGGTCTTTTCTATGCCTTTCCCAGACCTAGGAGCCAATGAGAGCCTGAACATTTTAAAAGTCTGAAAATAAATATCATCTATTTTCTCTGAGGGAGATTTCATTTACATAACAAGTGGCTTTGCTAGCCAAGCCACTTCCTTTCTCTCTCTCATAACCTTTCTTGCCACTAAACGTGATTTACCAAGACAACCTGGTTTTGTTCATGCTCTGGGCCACGATTCTTTCTGTAACCTTGAGATGGTGATTAGATTCTGTAACTTATTGGGAAATTGGGTCTTCATTCTGAAGGCACCTGTGTATACACGTTAAATAATTTGTTTGCTTTTTCTCCTATTAATCAATCTGCCTCATGTTGGTAATTTTTCAGCAAATCTTTTGTGGCCCAAGAGCCTGTATCTCCCACACTAAAAACACCTTTGCAAAGATTATGACAGTGAGGGAAGTCTAGCATGGCGGACTCCATCTTGCTTCTAGCCTCACAGGCTGGCAATCTTGGCTCATTCCCCAGCATAGCCCAAGCTAACTATGGAATTTAGTTTATACTTTAACTTTGAAACAAGGATGATAGCAGTCCCTCCCTATAACTGATCCCCTCCTTGTTCCTGGACCAAAACCATGTTTGCAAAACTAAAGAAAGGCCACAAGATTAGGATTACGATAGTGGCCTGAATTCTGCTAAAATATAGGTAGTTTCTATAATCTCTTACTGCTCAGAAATCGTGTGAACGGAGGTCACAAGATTCGTAACTTCCCTAATTGCTCCTACAGATAACATCACTATTGCAGAATCTAAGATTGGTCTTTTGAGATGTTTTTCACTCTAACCCCATCCAGATTTGTGGCATATGACTCAACCAGTCCTATGGCTCCTTGCCCAGAGATGGACTCAGCATGGGGGCACTATATTTTACACCCTTATGATGACATCCCCAACCAATTGGCAGCACCCATTTGCTAGTCCCTTGCCCACCAAACTATCCTTGGAAAACCTTAACCTCTGGGCCTTCAGGGAGACTGATCTGAGTAACAACTCTGTCTTCCACATGGCTAGCCTAGTGTCAGGTAAGCTCTTTACTGCAGTACCGTGGTCTCAGAGAATTGGTTTTGTCTGTGCGATGGGCAGGAAGAGCCCATTGGGCTATTACAGCACTACTTTCTCTGTTCTTACATTGCCGAAGTCCAGGTCACAAAAAACTAAATGAAATGTTAAGTGCCAAAGGATTTTCTCATTTCAAAGGGGAATAGCAATTTTTTGGCATAAATTATAAGAGAATAGCTGCCTGGGCTCTTCCAGGGCTCCTCATGCTTCCAGATAATGTTGAGTGGAAATGGATAGCTACAGTTATAGATATTTTGAGGAATTTGAAAAAATGATAGCTGCAGCAAGCAGAATTCTAAGATGTTCCCAATATTCCTGCCCCCAGTGACCTATACTCTGTGTGCAATGACTCTTCCATTCATTGTGTGAGAGGCCTGTAAATTAAATGACATCTTGCTCACATAAACTTATTAAGTTTTATGGAAAAATAAGTTGTGCAGATATAATTAGGGTCCCTAATCACTTGACATTGAGTTAATTAAGGAGATTTTACCTGAGAGGTGTGATCTAACCAGGAGACCCCTTAAAAGAAAGGGGTGATGCAGATGCTTTCCGTCCTGCCTTATAAGAAGTAAATTTGTCATCATAAGAGATTATGTGGCAAGTGGCAAGTGCTCAAGGGGTGCCTGTGGGAACTGAAACCTGGTATTTGGCAAGAGCTAACAAAATTGTCATAAGAGCCACAAGGAAGTAGTAACTACTGCAAAAGCAAACAAAACAAAACAAACACACAACAACAATACAAAACAGCCAGAAGGAACTGGCTCTGCTAAGAACCAGTAAGGTTACAAAAGACTCCAAGACTCAGATTGGATCATAGCCCCAGTCACACCTTGATTTCCGCCCAAAAGGCCCTGAGCAAAGGAACCAGTTATGCCATATTATGACTCACTATAGCTGTGGTTTTGTCCCTCTTTACTTTTTATTCTTCTGTATTACTTCAATTTTTATAGTAAGCCTATATTATTTTTACCAACACAGTAAAGCCATCACTTTTAGGAAAATACATCCTTGAGTGATAAGGCTCTACAATCTCAATTATCTAGTAGGTCTTAATAGGCAATGGGAGGGAATACCGTCAATGAACGCAAATGATCCGAGGATGTAGGCTTATCTGAAACAGACTAGATTCTTTCTAAGACAAGCAGTTAGAAAACAGATTTATACCAGGCTGCACCAGGATGCACAGACACTAGGACCAAGCTCTTATAAACAGGTTTATTACACTAGGCTGAACAATAAAGATAAGATGTTCAGAACAAGCATCATTTTAATGAAAAAGCAGGTTTCCTAAAACTTCTTAGTTTTATGATCAATATAGTAGTCAATTCTTGTCTGGGAAGAGATGTGGGAGAGTTTATGCATATCTCATCATCATTGACAAAAGGTTGCAACTCAATATTTTATATAAAAAAGCTTGTATTTGATGAACAAAAGTTGCCACTATAGGTGAGAATGTCCCTGTTACAAAGGGAAAAACTATGAAATGTAGTAAGTTTTAAAACGTAGATTTTAGTTTGGACAAAATTTCAACACCATTTGTTAGAAAATTAATAATATATATGCTTATAAGAAAGACAGAATTACTAGGCAAAAAGTGTTTGTAAACAAAAACATTTGAATGAAGAAAGATCCATTTTATATAACTTACCTTAAAAATATTTGTAACAAAACTATTTATTAGAAATGCACTTAATTTTTCTGTGGACAAGTTATTACTATACTTTAGTGTTTTGCAACTCTGCAAAATTTTCATAGTTATTAACAAATTGTCTTAAGAATCATGGTCACTATAGTAATGCCTGTATTTTAGTAGCAATTTTTGGAATAAATTTAGTAACCAAGATAAAAAGACAAACAAGCAAAACAAAACAAAAAAGAATTGCAAGAAATGCTAGTGCTTCTAGACATAGGCTTTTAGTGATATTTCCCTAAAAAATTACAGAGGGTTTCATCAGATATTATAAATGCTGAAATAAAATATATGTGTCATACACATACAGTATAAATCATGACTATCGGGGAGGCCAATTATCTTTTCTAACATGCATTGTTGTACACAATAATTGGAAGTATACTCTTTCTAAACATATACTATGATTTACAGCAAGCTGTGTGACTTTGAAAAATTATCTCCTTTGAACTTCAAGTTCCCTATCTGTAGAATCAGTAAAACATATTTTTCTAAGTTCTTTGCAAAACGTTCCAAACTTTACATACTATGTGAGTAAAAAGAAAAATAATGCATCAGAAATGAAAACAGTAAACCAACAGAAGATATTTGTTCTTTTAGTTGACAACAATTTTAAACATTTGTTCTTTTAGTTGACAACAATTTTAAACATCTTATATATTTCAGGCATTTCCTTTACTGATGGGGAAACAAACACAGATATGGAAAAGTGCCTCCAGGGGCTTAAAATATAGCAGGAGGAATCAGTTCTATTTTAAATATGAGAGCCATGTAAGTATCATAGATGCTTTGACAGAAATGTTGACATTTGGGGACAAAATAAAGCAGTGGTCAACTTTGCCTGAGGGACTCTAGGAGGCCTTTGTTGAGAAGCAAGGGAGAAAAAAATGTTAAAGAACATATAAGAATTCATGAAGATACTTATATAGGACAGGGAGTTCTATACAGAAGGAGGAGAACCACAATACCATTGGTAGACATCGCAATGAATTTGCTGTACTTGGAATGTAGCTTGTGCATATGAGCGTGCATGTATATGTGTGTGTGTGTGCAGAAGATAGTAATAGAAAATGCACGGTTTGATTTTTATCTTTCTATCAATAGGACCAGAAACGGATTTAAGTAAGATGAACATGTTTCTATCTAAACGTCTAAATAGATTTCTTTCATTCCCCCATGAATAAAAAGATTATTTGGAGGAAAATAACGTGTGAGGCTGGGAAAATAGCCATTGCAGTGGCAAAAAGTAGTCAGGAAGAGGATTATATGGCAAATTCATAGGTGGAGAAAGGAAAATTTTAACCTGAGTTCTGGAAAAATCAGCAACCAGCCTTTGTGCCCTATTTGGCAAGGGACGTCAATAGGAATGGAAGCAGCGTTAGAAAAATCATAGATTTTTGCTTTAAGAAACTGGAAAGGAGAAAACATGAGTAGGCAGACTTTTGTTGGGAATAAAGAAAGAAAGAAGCTTTAGACAGTGAGTTTGAAAAGTCTATGGCATGTGCAGTTAGAACTGTCTACAAGACTGTAGAAAAATCTGCAGTGGTTACGTTGATTTGGGGCTAAGTTACAGTTGATGAGACTGTTTAGGGAAACTAGGTAAGGTATTACAAAAGAAGGTGAAGACAAATATTTAGAAAAACGGAAACATAATATTTATAGAAACAACAGCATTCACGTGTTGGTTCTTTAACTAGGTACATTAGTGTGGCTAAAAATAGCATTATTTTAAACTTAAACTGAGGCATATATGTTTGGCTATGTAAAATATTCCAAATTTTATTATCATTTTGTTCTTAAGAGTTATTCAAAAATTAACCACATGATGGTGCTATGCTACCAAATCATATGACGTGAACTCATTTGTTAATGAGTGAAAAAAGAAAGAGTTTTACTGATTAACGGGTAAGTATAAAGTATAAATGCTCAGTAAGACCAATTGGTACCTTAGCCTATTTGTTAAAAGGCTCCTTGTGAAGAGTAAGATCATTTATCTCGTATGTTTTTAAGGAAAAAGAAAAATTCTGCTTTGGATTTAATGTGATCACACAGTTATGTTAATTTGAAATAAACTAATATTGCCAAGTAACATCAAAATGGTAAGCACTGTTTTTAATTCCAAAAAAGCTTTACTTTAAAAAAAATAAATAGGAAATCACTTCACCACTCTTCTTTTTAAACAGTTTCTAAGAGAAACTTTTGTAGAAATGATAGAGAACTGTTTGAAAAATTATACAAGATATTAAATTATTATTTTGGATAACAAGTATTCACTTAATTATTTTAATTATTTAAATTTTGCAATCACTTTGGAGAAAATTCAAGTGCTTCTATAACCATATTTAGATTTTGAGTCCTGGAAAACTTTTAATTCATGTAACTTACTATCCATATTTATATATAAGAAGTATATATTTTATTCCCATTTATTCAGTAGCAAAAAAACACTAGTGACTAAACACAAATTTCATTTAGGTTCTCACTAAGAATGAAGCCATTGAATTTTAAAACTCTTATTCTGTCATTGTAAATGTAGCTCACCTCCTAATTTCTAGACAATTTGAATTTTTAAAAAAACTTTATTCTGATTTTATTAGTGTTTTATTGCTATAATACGCAACACCATATAGGACAAGTTTTTTTTTTTTTTTTTTATAGTTTTCTCAGAGTGGTAGGATGTGAGGGTGGAATAAAAGCAGTTTTTATTTTATTTTGTTCTGTTTTACCAATATCTCATGCCTTGGAGCAATTTATAAAGCTTCATAATGTTCCTCTGAATTCAAAGTGTCGCAGTGAAATGGCATTCTGTCACAGGGCTCATAAAGTGAATCAAAGTTAAGGTTAATAAAATAAATAAAAATGCCTTTCTTCAGTCTTCTCAGTTCATCTAAACCTGACCATCATTTTTGTTTCCTCAAGCCCTCCCAGGAAATAGAGGAGAAAATAGTGAAAGAAAAGCAAATAAAAGATTTTGAAGATAAAACAGTAATAACAATATGTGCTTCAGATCATTAGCATTTTAATGTATTCTTAAGTGCGTTAAAAAAAGAAAAACTCTGAAAACAAAGCATATCATGCCTCATTCCTCTATTGCAGTTCAAAATCTGTTAGCTAAAAAATTAAAATAACTGGTGTTTAAAAAAGGACTACATATTCAAATGTAGAATATATATTTGGGACTTTCTAAATGCATTTAATATACTTAGAATGTAATTTCTGTATGAATCTGATTTTATAGCAGAATTCTTGTATTGCGATATTGAAGGGAAAACCTTAACAAATAATTTAAGATCGTTCTGGATCTGCAACACTACTGTTGATGTTTACATACACAGTTATTGAGATACACCTAATTCTCTAAGGTTCCTAATGATAATTGCAAGATAAAGTTTTCTGAGAACTTATTGCCTATATTCTTGAGTACAGTACTATTTTACAGCCTTTACTCAAAAGCATTCTGTACTTAAAAAATGGTTGTAGTGTTTCAATTGATTTTGAATTTTTATGGGCTTTATTCAATGAGATATTTTCTCATATTTTTATTAAGTCATACTATCATGTTTAATTGAGTAACGCATCTATGTACATGTGTGCGTATAAACACAATACACGATACAGTATACACAATAGATAGGTGGATAGTTTTTAAGTTTCATTACAAAAATGTCCTCCTGAGTTATTTTTTAAAGATCCAATAGATGTAGGGTGCAGGCTACAATTTTCTTTCTAATAGAACACTAGGTTAGCATAGGAGATTGCCTCCAGTGGATCCATATTTAGAGATGAAAGCAAATTACAACACTGAAAGAAAATCTATGTGTTTTATTAGGCTCTGAAGTCCTCAAATGCTTGGTGTAATTTACCAGATGATGATAATATTTATACGAATATGTTTTGGCTGTTCCTTTAAAATTTACTTAGAATCTCACAATCTCTCACCATCTCTGTTGCTATACCATCACGTTCCACATTTCTATCTGTTTCCCGGCTTACTTCTATGGTCTCTTAACTGAGCTATTGCTCTCATTATTTCCTACTTATTATTCTCTTAAGACAACCAGAGTCACTTGGGTCTACAAGAGTAAGTTGAGGCCAGGTGTGGTGGCTCATGCCTGTAATCCCAGCACTTTGGGAGGCCAAGGCGGGTAGATCACCTGAGGTCAGGAGTTCAAGACCAGCCTGACCAACATGGTGAAACTCCGTCTCTACTAAAAATACAAAAAATTAACTAGGCGTGTTGGCAGGCACCTGTAATCCCAGTTACTTGGGAGGCTGAGGCAGGATAATCGCTTGAACCCAGGAGACAGAGGTTGCAGTGAGCTGAGATCCCCCCATTGTACTCCAGCCTGGGCAACAAGAGCAAAACTCCATATCAAAATAAATAAATAAAAGAGTAAAAGTGATCTAGATCTACACTCACATGGGCTCTGTATATCATGATCTGTTAATAATTCAACATCTTTGCCATCTACAAGGCTCTCCCTGGCGAGCCCGTCATCTCTGGCCAAGGCCCTTTTCCTTCACTGCATTCCAGCCCCGCTGGCCTTCTTGCCTAGTACGCTCCCAATTCAGAGATTTTGAAATTGCTGCCCAAACTTTTAGGAACTCACATCACCCAAATACCACATGGTCAGGTTTTTGCTCATATTCTCTTCTAATAGAGAAGTCTTTTTTTATTTTTCACCTCACTGTAAGATTCCCTACACCCTCCATATGCCTTTTACCCCTTCACCCTGCTTTTAGTCTTTCTAGCTTGAATTCATCACTGCTGAAAGTGATTTCTAATTTGCTTGTTTGTCTTCTGATGTCCTCAGTTGAATGGAAGCTGTATGGATGCAGGGAGTGTGTCTGTTGAGTTCACTGCCCTATCTCCACAGTGGAGTCTGAAAAACAGTGGCTACTTCCAAAATACCTGTTGAATGAAGTAGTGAAAGTTATGGACATCGAGCTTTACTTAAATAATGAATTTCAGGCCAGTCAAATGGACTACAATAATTTATCCACTGCAGGAGAAAAGAGAAGAATGTGTGTGTGTGTGTGTGTGTGTGTGTGTGTGTGAGTTAATTTGCAGATATACTTTCAAGATTATCTACCAGAATGTGTGTGTGTGTTTTTATTTGCAGATATACTTTCAAGATTATCTACTATATCTAAATCTATTTTAATAAAGGTATTATATAATTTTGCATATCTCAATTTTAATCCAGTTAAGAACTATAAAAATTCTAAAAAAAATTAAACACAATAAATACAAAAAATAAATAACATGACTGATTCTCTGTAGATCTTTCATAATGAAAAAGGCAGATATGTTCTTACTGCTTTCATGATAGTTGAACTTATATAACTGAATGATTACTTTCAAAGATCAATATGTTTTGATATAATAAGATAAAGGACTATTGTTAAACCATCCCTTTTTCAATTGTGTTAAAAATAAATAAGAATGGCATACATTTTTCTAGATTAACACCTACACATTGATTACTTATTGGTATAGATGGTAAATATGTGTAAATAAAAATGAAAACATAAACATAAAACTATGTGTGTGAATATAAAATATAGTTATAATACTTAAATATAAATAAGTATATAAACATAAATATATATAGTGTATATCTAGAATTGAATCTTTTGTACCTTAATTTTACTTTGGAAGTATACTTAATTTTATATTTAAATATTATGACTTCTTAATTTAAAATAGTTTTTATATTATTAATTATTTTTGTTCCATTTGAATAGATGTTTGTAACCCATTTAAATGTGATTTCTTTGTTGGAGACCTTCTTAGGGAAAAAATTAAGTGAGAAGACTTTACATTGATTTGGGACTAAAAGAAAAAGAGAAAAACAAACTAAATAACAATAAAGGAGTGAAGTTGATAAGAATTTGACATATTTTTCTAACTGTACTTTGCAAATTTAACATAAATGCTTAATTTAATAGAGTGGGATCATGTGGGTTAAATTAATTTCTAGACTAAGCGTAATTTTTGCACAATAGTAGAAATAAAAATATGATAATCTATTTGAAAAATGTGCTTCTTTTTATGAGTATTTGCATTACCATATATATTGCTTCCTTGTTAAAATTCAGAGTTCCTGAGCAAATATGGGAGGGGCAGACTGATTAATGGAACTAAATGCAAAGCATTTATTCTAGTTAAAATAATTACAATGAGTAAATGAGTATCATATACTGCAGTTTGGAGTATATTCTTCAAAATTCTTCAAAATAGAGTGTTTTGTAGAAGGGGAGAAAATGGCTGAATTAAATGAACTTCACTTTTCTGCCTTTACTTTGCTATTGGAAATTCCTATAATTTGCCTCACTATTATGGAAAAAATCAGCACACCTTAAATGCCATTATAATTTTTCTTTCTCACATTAACAGACTCCTTCATGTCACCACCCAACTAAAGACAAAACTACATACATTGTAAATAATAATTTCTTCCTAATATTTCAACTAACTTTGCCCTATGCAATCCTCTTTGGTTCTAATCAATATGTCATCACTAAACAGCTTCCCAGCACTGTCTTTTTCTCTCTCCGTTTCTTGGTAATTCTTTTTCACTTTCCTCCTTATAGCTCTCTCACATCCATTACTGGCCTTTCACATTTCTTCTACTTCTCAGGTGATTAGAGCTTACACACATCAGTATGCCTCCACTGTGGTATCAACCAACATTGTGGTGAATTAGATATTTATATCTTCAGAAGAGCCATAAAAAGGCTCAATATCAAGACTGGTGGGGTTAGAGTTACTTCTCATCTTGTTTTTAAATTAATCTTTTGTTTATATTTATAGTAATAAAAAATTAGGTTACAATTAAACTCTGATAAGAATCTTTTTAAATGATGTCATCAAATTATCAGGCCTAATTGTTCAACATAAAATATATAAGAGTTGAACCACAGAGTAATAGCACCTGTAGAAGTAAATACTCAGCATCACTAGGTCTTTTTTTTTAATTTAAAATACAGTTGACTATTGAGCAACACGGGTTTGGACTGTGCAGGGCCACTTACATGTGGATTTTCCTCTGCCTCTGCCATCCCTGAGACAGCAATACCAGCCCCTCCTCTTCCTCCTTCTCAGCCTACTCAATGTGAAGATGATGAGGATGAAGACCTTTATGATGATCCACTAACACTTAACAAATAGTAAATATGTTTCCTTTTCCTTATGATTTTCTTAATAACATCTTCTCCTCTCTAGCTTACTTTATTGTAAGAATACAGTATATACGGCCAGGTGTGATGGCTTACACCTGTAATCCCAGCACTTTGGGAGGCCGAAGCAGGTGGATCACGAGGTCAGGAGTTTGAGACCAGCCTGACCAACATGGTGAAATCCTGTTTCTACTAAAAATACTAAAACTAGCTGGGTGTGGTGGTGCACATCTGTAATCCCAGCTACTCAGGAGTCTGAGGCAGGAGAATCCCTTGAAACTGGGATGCAGAGGTTGCAGCGAGTCGACATCTCACCACTGCACTCCAGCCTGGGTGACAGAGCGCAACTCCATCTCAAAAAAAAAAAAAAAAAAAATACAGTATATACTATGTATAACGTACAAAATATGTGTCAAATGTTTATGTGATTGGTAAAGCTTCTGGTCAAGAGTAAGCTATTAGTACTGAAATTTTGGAGGATCCAAAAGACACATGCAGATTTTTGACTGCATGGAGTATCAGTATCCCAACTCCCACATTGTTCAAGGGTCAACTCTATTGCTAATTGAAAGAAAATTAAAATTACTTGTCATTTCTAATATTTATTTTTTATCTTCTTTAATTATTATTTAGTAGTCAACTGTCCAAACATTTGTCTATGTACCTTTTTCAATTTGATGACTCCCTCTTGTGTATCCTCATCTGTGACGATATCAAACAAATTTCCCCCATCTCCTGGAACAATATTGTATTCAATTTCTGCATTTTGTCCAAAATCAGGATCCACAGCTCTTATTCTTCCAATAGCTGAGCCAATAGGGGAAGACTCAGGAACTTTCAGGTGGAAGATGCCTGATAAGACATATAAAATTTGAATTGACAGTGGGGTTAGTAAGAGATATAGTAAGATTACAAGGCTTGAAAAATAGAGTCTACTGAAAGTAAATCACATTTATAACATTATAGTGCAAAATGAAAAGGCAATTTGCTGTCAAGTTAAGGATTATGATTAGGAGTAATAACTTCACTTTTCTCTTCAATATGTGCTGCTCTAGAATTTTAATTGGGCATTATAAATAGTAGAGAATGCTAAAGTAAAATTATTCGCAGGACTTGTTTTACACACTTACATGGCATAAAAGTGTACCACATATCAAATGGGAGGGTGGGACTATTCATGAAATTAATTGTTACTAATACTACAGGTTGCAAGACATAGATAAAAAGTTATAGATACATAGACAGATGATAGATAGATAGATAGGTGATAGATATATAGATATAGAAAGTTGAGGTTATATTTCCTAAAACTAATGACTTCAATAAGTATACATGATTAAACTAAAAATAACCTGTAAAATGATAATCTGTATAATCAAAATTCTAGTCAATGATAGATTGAAATATAGTATATTATAGACTAAGATTCAGCTTATGTTTAGTAAATTTTAACTTGTCACCTTTCTATGTACTTTTACTG
Source organism: Hylobates moloch (assembly GCF_009828535.3). Classification (NCBI taxonomy): domain Eukaryota; kingdom Metazoa; phylum Chordata; class Mammalia; order Primates; family Hylobatidae; genus Hylobates; species Hylobates moloch. The sequence continues at coordinate 19,901,751 of NW_026652292.1, forward strand.
ATATTTTAAATCATAAAGTTCTGTCTCCCGAAGTTTTTTAATAGCATTAAGAAAGATAAAAAAGTAAAATGCTTATTTTTACCACCAGGTGGAGCATTTATATTACTATGAAATTTATACTGAATCAGCAAAACTTAGATAAAACATTTCAGAATCATGGAAAATTGTCATACTCTACAAAAAAATAAAAACATAGACATTATTTTAAGGTTTTGTAGAATTTTTAGAAGTCTGAGACACAAGATCAAGATATAGTGCATGCTCTTTTACTGACATTTCATTAAAGCAAATATTAATGGATTTAACAACAGTCTGTTCAAATTAAAATGAGGAAAGGAAATGAGAGAAAATAAAAATTAAGAAACAAAACTAAACACAAAAATCTAAAGTTTCCATTCTGATATTGGAGTTCCACTTTCAATTTCTCTTACTGGATTTAGAATGGCTCTTTCCCATGGGTAAATCAACCATGGTGATTCATTCGTTTTAGAATTTTAGTTACATTTATGGAAAATAAATTAAGAAGTTACTATAAATGTCTGTTGCACAGGGAAGTTCATTAAAAAATCATGTTACAATATTACAGTTATTTTCTCCAGGAAGGTGTGAGAAAAAAATCAATCACATCTTGTAGAGATTCTGCCAGATATTTTCTCTTTGATTTCCAATTATTTTTTGAGGTCCTGTAGTTCTTTCACAATCAGTTTCAAAACTTGGTAATTTCATTAGCATGGGCAGCAGTTAAATCTCCCTTCTTCCCTCCTTCCCCCAGAAAATGGTATCTACCATTTATCTTGAATATGCAGATCAGCCGTATTTAAATCCAACATATTATCTCCATGGAACATATATGTGATTTGGTCTCAAGATAGCTAAATACTCAACTAAAGTTTGTTTATTTTACATATAAGAAAAAATGATACTTTACAGTGGTCCATAAAATTATATTTAAATAATTAGCTTAGTTAATTCATAGTATATCTGCCTTAAAAGAGGGTATGAGGAGTCTTTCTAAAAAATGCACTTAAAAGTTTAAATAAATAAAAAAATAAACATTATAGACCTAACAACAACAACAACAAAAAACTCCTTCCAAGTCACAATGCTAAAGTGTTACATAGATATTATGAAGAAATCTCAGTTAAGGAAAGTCACATTAATTGATCAAAGTAACAACTGCTCATAGGCTAGGATTATTGTTTTATTTTTATTTCCTAAGCACTTAACATAGTAGCTGTCATTTAGGGATGTTTAATGTTTGCTGAACTTAAAGTAGTGATTGAACTTGAGGCAATCAAATCAAAGAAGAAAAACAAAAGAATGGGTTACATTGCATTCCTATTTTCTACCAGAAGGATAAAGACAGATATTTAAGAGGAATCTATCTGATTTCAAATAGCCTTAATTACATAAGCAGAATCTATCATGGCTTTTGGAACTACTTTCTTTAGAGCACAAATATTTCTTAATAGATAAATTAAACCCTGATCCTAGTGAGGCACTATGAGATATTAGGAAATATGAAGGTCCCTGAACTTCTGTTTAATGAGGCAAGAAAGCATGTGACAAAGTTATTACAGTTGTACTAAACTTAAGGACAAATTCCAAAGAAAAAGGACAAGGCACAGAATGTGTAATTTTTCATTTTCCTTTTTTTTTCTAAAATGTCCATTAAATGGAAATATGATTTATCAGAAACTGTGTTTGTATCTTTTGCCTCTTGTGTGATTGTGATGAAGAATCTGAGGAACATCAAAAGCTTTGAATTCACAGTACGATTAGTCGTAGTCCAAACTCGTGGCTCATAAATGAGTGTTAGAAAAAGTCTAAATTTTTTTCTAACAAAAGAGAGAAATGGAGGTCGATGTTGAATAGCGTACTAGAAATCCTTCTTGATTAGGACATTTAGTAGGAAACTTAGGGGTAAACATTATCTAGGAAATAACTGAACAAGTGTTCAGAGAGCTAGGGAGCCCTCAAGTATAGTGGATTTCAAACTTCAAATGTGGCCAGCAGTGGGAGTGATAAGGGTGAAACAGTGAGAGTCATAAGGAGAGGAGTAGTATGAGAATTTTAGGAACACATGTACATCTCACTTAAAGGGCTGGGGACATTTCTGCTTATTCCATCCAATCCATTCAATGAGAGCCAAATCAACTTACATATTAGGTTTATGAGTTAGCTTTATATTTACATTTGGATGGTTAAAAGCAAAAGTAAAGGAAATTACACATCGATGAAAATGAGAGAGCCTGGAGTCCTCTCTAACGGATTATGGTTAGTGAAGGTGAAGAGTTTAGCCAGAGTTGAAGTCCTCCAATATGGAGGGTGGCAGGGGGGGAATGAAGCACTGAATGGTATTCCAAAGGGCATCGGATAATTCAAACTGCAGATGAAAGAGCCCCCTTTTCAAGACAATATGCTGAGATATGAACTTTATGTCTTATAAAAGAACATTTTATGGGGCTAGTAACAATAAATGTAAAGACAGCTATTCTTTGTAGTATTCTATCAATTTAAGTTAAATAGGGTGTTTTGTTTTAAGTTGTCAGCATAGAGAATGCCAACGAATTCCATTTTTATCTAATGGCATTGAAAAACTTGTGATAAATTGGAATGATAGCATTGTCCAATAATGATGGATTTACTAGCATTCCACTAACATGCACCCCTTCAAAATTAAGATAAAATAAAAGTAAAGCAATGATTCGCCACTTATTTTTTTGTGTGTGTTAAGTTTTAGTGCATGTGAAATGCAAATATACAGAGCAATGGATTTTCTACTCTTTACATAGCAGACATATGTTTTAGTAAGGTGGAAGACACGTTCATTAAGACAAGTGTTTCTTAATAAAATATTACAGCTGGTAATAAAGTCTGCAGAATATGGAACAAGTCAGAGAAACTATGCATTTGTAATGTTAGATTGTTTAGGTTCTGTTGGTTTATTTCCAATGACTTGACATTTTATCATTTCTGGAATCTCAACAGCAATAAAGCTGAGGTCATTCAGATTAATTCAAAACTGTGAAGTAATCTTCAGCTATGCCAAAGTTGGATCGTTCATGATGTACTGTGTAATTACACCGCCATCGTCTTCCAGGCATTCTACTTTTGATGCATATGAAACATCTTAATGGCACTACCTGTACCACACAAATTGAGAAATAAAACAGGTGACAAGAGATTGTCCACAGTCAATAAAAATATATATTTACATATTCATCAAATATACCTATTATGCTTAGCCAAAATCTTCATTTTCCCATGGAAAAGGAGGAAATTGCATGTAGTGAACTAATTATAATGATCATATTCTTAAATATAATATTCCCTGTTAGTTCCAGGAGTAGAAAAAAATCAGGTAGTTATAAGCTAAGTAAGTATCCTCTCAGTAACTATGTCATTTGAAAAGATACTGATTAGGACTTAAACTACGTGTCGGGCGGGGAGGGGGGGACAGGTAGGGGACATGCATTGCTACTTAAAAAAAAAGGATGTAAAATATATCTACCTTCCTTTTTTGTTTATTGCAGGAAATTTCCAGATACTGATGAAAACACCAAAATAAATATATCTACTTGACAAAATATAAATGAAGATCTTTACTTAAAGATTATAGGACTTGAACAAATATATTAAGTGAATGAATGACTTTAAAAATACCACAACATTCAATGACACCAATAGCAAGTTAAAAAGAAGATAAAATAATCCATTACAAACTCACTTTTGAAATACATTTTATCTTTATGTAACAATAATTCTAAAGTTACTAAAAAAAAGGAAGTCAATGTTTAACCACAAATAAGTTACCTAAATACAAGTAACTAATGTGAATATAATTCATATTTAATAATAGAAGAATACTAGAAATATTGGAGGGCTTAAGAACAAATTATTTCAAATTGATGAAAATGTTAAACATTTTTAAAAACTCAAAAACATACACGTGAGACCAACTAAATACACTATGATTTGAAATATTACATTTCAATTTAAACTTCAAAAAAATATAGCACTGAACTATTGATTCAGTAATTGAATTCAAACATTAAATTGTTCAAATGATCCTGCATAGTTTTTGTGTGTGAGTGATTTACCTTCTAGTGGCTTAGAAATAAAATTTTGTTTTATCAATATTTTATTTTTTTAAATTGCTTAAATATATATCACACAAAATTATTTCACCTTACTTAAACAACACGAAAAGGAAATACCAGTAAACAACATATTGTGTGAGTAAAAAGGAACTTTATAGAAATTGTGTACCTGTAGCTCTGTGACCCTGGGCAAAATATTTTAAACATCTCTCTTTTCCTGATCTTTTAAAATCTCTCTCTTTTCCTGATCTGTAAAATTAATATAACAATATTTACTTTATAGATTTGTTTTTGAATGTAACTTATACAAAAGTGCATGAAACTCATTCAGTATTATTATTACTAGTTAACATTATAATATTTGTATAGTCGATATGTTTTATAATTTTTCCTATCAGAATGGCAATAGCCAATAGGAAACTGTCTATAGAGGTGTGGAGATGAAAGAAAGACCTTAAAAGAGTTCTAAAAAGTCATTTTAATTTTAATTGAAATATTTTCCCATATCTTTAAAATTGGAGGACTCAGGAAGAAAAAAAGATTTTTTTTTTTTTGAGACAGAGTCTCGCTCTGTCACCCAGGCTGGAGTGCAGTGGCGCAATCTCGGCTCACTGCAAGCTCCGCCTCCCGGGTTCACGCCATTCTCCTGCCTCAGCCTCTCCGAGTAGCTGGGACTACAGGCACCCGCCACCACGCCCGGCTAATTTTTTGTATTTTTAGTAGAGACGGGGTTTCACTGTGTTAGCCAGGATGGTCTCAATCTCCTGACCTCATGATCCGCCCACCTCGGCCTCCCAAAGTGCTGGGATTACAGGCGTGAGCCACCACGCCCGGCCGAAAAAAATGTTTTGGTGGTGGAAGAACATTTTATGCCCTCTATTTCCTTAAAAGCCTGAGGCTATATTTTCAATATGCCCAAATTAAAGTAATAGAAACATTGTCCATAAGGAAGAACTATCCTGATAACAAAGCTGGGTTCAAGCTGGATTTTAGTCAAGTGTACTAAACACACAGTGAATGGAATCTCTCAGTAATAACAGAAACATCCACTGCTGCTCATTCCCAGGACGAGGCTAGGATGGGCATAGTTTTTTAAGTGTCAAGTATTTGGCACTAGAGCTTCACTTTATTGGTTAAATTACTTCACTTTTGAGATGTTATAATTGCCCATTCTAGATTTTAACTAACCATATACATGAATAAGAATTGCCGTGCACACAATATCCATCATATGAATGAATTAAGATTTATATATTTTCTGTAACAATAGCAATATTTCTTGTCTCCGAACAATGAGAAATTTATTCCTGTAAACTTTTTTCTAGTTCTGAGCAGCTAAACGCAATAGAAAATTTAAAGCTCGATATTAAATTGTCTTTCAAAAATTATCTTTGCATAGCAGATTAATTGCTGAATTTTCCTGTATCTCAGATTATTGATACTTGATTCAACTACAATTTTTAGTGGTCTCCTTCGTGGAATGACAAGGAAAAACACACAAACAAAAAGACAAGTGTTTTTCTTGATGGCGTTTATGGTCTAGTGAGAGAGAAGTCAATTAAACAATCACACAAAAAAGTAAAATAGCAGAAAAAACACCAGTGCTCTAAAGGAAAGTTACACGATTCTATTCAATGTTTAAACTGAGAATCTGAGCTGAGACAACATAGCACTGCGGTCTGTGAGGTCAGCTAATAGAAAACATTCCAAACAGAAGTAACCATATGACAAAGGTGACATGATCATAGCTTCCTGTCTTACCAGTTTGTTCAATAATTCCCACTGGGACCTATCATCTCTAATGTCAGAAACACCTCTAGTATATTGACCTATAGCCTATATAGCTTGGCCATGTCCTTTTGTTGCTGCAATTTGGCAAACCCTAACTCTTGATGATGATAATTATCTTCCCTCTGAAGGAGGAGGGATGGTTTACTGAGGAAAACCGTAGAGAAGAAGCTAGATATTACTATAAATTATGATCGTTAACTTTGAATGCCCCTTCAAAATTGCTTCAAAAGCACACAGATTTGCAAAGGTAACTGACTGCCATTCTCTGTGACTTCTATTTTGAGCTGATCTACTGTCCTCAAATATCTGCTTAATTACTCACTTTACTACTTCCCTTCTCAGTTGGTGGCCTTGCCTTGTAGTTCACAGAAAAAAACAAAATGATGTTGCATAGGAGATTGCTCAGCTTCCCCAACCTTCAAAGGATCCTACATCAGTGTGACTCACAGTTTGAACAATCATAATATGTAAGATATAATATAAACTTTTTTTTTAATTTGTCTCTCACTGTTCCTTTAGACTTTCTTCTCTCGAAGTATGCTTTGTCTTTTCTTGGATGAAAACAATGGTGAGTAAATGATGTTTCTTCTCACTATTAAGTAATAGTCCTATGTTCACTTTAATTCAAAAAACCTAGATTTGGAAGTTAGACATTTCCAATAAATCATATTAACTAGCACACCAATCCATATGCAAAATGAAGACTTCTCCCCCTGGCCACCCCACCCACCTCCAAGCCAATTAGAGGCAGCAGCAGATGGGCCATTGGATTGGGATCTGGATGGATTAGCAGGCTTTCTCTGTCCAAATTTTTAAATTTTTCTTCACCATCTCCTTTCCTGGGGTGTTTTCACCTTACCATTGGAGGCAGCAAAGCTAGGGGACTGGACTGTTCTTACTTGATGATGTGTTTTTTGCATCTCTGGAGCTGCACAGTGCACTTGGGGGCCGCTCTTGGAAGTTTCTCTTGCAGCAGCCTCCACACCAACGGCATTCCTCTGCTTTGATGGACTATGACCTCAGCCTTCAGATTTCAGGTGACCCACTCCACAGGAAGATTCGCGCTTCAAGGAGAATCTCCTTGGCAGGACTTAACATAATGTTGGATTGGTTTTCCCTTCTGCTTACTCATTTCTTGCCATTCCTTTTGTTGTCATACAATTACTTTCCCAAACACAGCCTTGTTCTCTTTTCCTTTCTCTGCTGTTTTCAGGAGATTTTAACTTTCCTCAGCATGAGAAGGTATCAGTCCATTAATTTCCCTCATTTTCTGGGAAAATATATTAGAGTTTATTGTTTGTCTTAGCTGAATGGAAGGCCCCATTCACCAAACTTGAGAGGAGTAGGAAGGACAATCCTACCACTCACTTGTAGTAGGTAGGCACTACACATGGCTTTCTCCAAAGAAATCTCTGCACATAATTTTCCCTCTACTTCACACTCTAAAAAACATGCTTTAAAAGACTAACAAAATATTGCCCGGGCGCGGTGACTCAAGTCTGTAATCCCAGCACTTTGGGAAGCCAAGACGGGCCAATCACTTGAGCTCAGGAGTTCGAGACTACCTGGCCAACATGGTAAAACTCCGTCTCTGCTAAAAAGACAAAAATTAGCCAGGTGTGGTAGTGTGTGCCTGTAATTCCAGTTACTTGGGAGCTGAGGTGGGATAATTGCTTGAGCCAGGGAGGCAGAAGTCTGCAGTGAGCTGAGATCGTGCCACTGCACACCAGCCTGGGGGACAGAGACTCTAAAAAAAAAAAAAAAAAAGACTAACAAAATACCTTACTATGACTGAAAGCTACAAGAGTCTAAAAAGCATCCTGATATTTCCATTGTAAATTCTGATCTGAGACCATACTCTGCTATGTAGTATCTATTGTATGTTAGCTTTATAGTGCATACTTCAATGTTAACCTCTTGTTATAGCTGTAAGCATTCTTTCAATTGAAGTGTCCTTCATCTCCACTTTTTCTTCGTAAACTCCAGCAATTTGTACACATTGTACTATTTTTAGAGAATCTGTTTTCTCTGCACTCAATACTTTCTTCTCAATAGCGCTATTCCCGATGAGACACAAACTGCTCATATATGAGCATCTTAACAAAAATTCTCCCTTGTCTCAAATCTGTTTCTAGTTACCCCCATCATTTTCTTTTCCCTTTCCAACAGAACTTTTCCAAGAGAATCACTGTTACCGGTGCCTACTTAACAACCACTCCATGAGCAGCCTTACCCTGCTGACTGAACCCATCATTGTGTAGTAAAGTTTCCCCTGAGATATAGTGACTTCCTTGCCACTAAAATCCAGTGGCAATTTCTTAGCAGTGTTCAACACTCTTAGCTATTCCCTGTTTTCTGAAGCACATCTCTTCTGAGACTCTACAATTGTGGTTTTCTGGCACTCTACTATCATAGTTTCCTCCCACCTTGCAGCTCTCTCCTTGCCAGATTCCTTTGTGGAAATTCTTAGAAAAGATCTGGATAAGTGATTCTCAAACTTGGTTGCATTTTGGTACCATCTGGAAAGTTAAACAGTTTTTTAAATGCTTTAGCCCAGGGACCATCCAACGAGATTCTGTTTAGTTGTTCTGAGTTTAGAGCTGCATTTCTTAAATTCTCTCGTGTTCTACTTTACAAACGTGGTCAAGAAACATTTTTGCAGGCTATGTTTATTCAGTCTTTCCTTTTCCTAGGTAACTTCATCTCTCCCTTTTGCTTCATTTACTATCATTATGCTAAACATTCTTTTTATTTTAACTCCAGTCTATATTCAGCTTTTGAGGTTTCATACTATACTTGGCAAAATACCATCTTATTCCAAAACATTACTTGGATATCTCCAAGGTGTCTCAGTTTTCACATATTCAAACATGAGATCATAGACTTGCCATGCCTAGATGAAGAGTCTCCTACTAGTCACTCTCTCAGCAAGTAGTATTTCTACCTCTCCAGTTCCATGAACTGGAATCTGCTTCCTAGTAGCAAATCCATTGCTATTGTTGATTATTTTACCTCCTAAAATCACTCAAATCTGTTGACACACTACCATTTTTCACAATGGCCCTGGTCACCACCATCACAGACTAAACAACTCCCACTGCTTTTCTGTTACTGCAGATGCCTGTTAACTGATCTTCCCACATTATTCTCCTCCCCTGGCCTGAGATGTCTTTTCATTCTGCACAGCAAAGATAGAGAGGTCATTGCCATCACTCCTAGGTAAAAACTCATTGCCTTCTTTCATGTAGCCAGGAAATTACCCTTTTAGAAAATCCAACTGTCTCAACATGAAGGAAAGGAAGAAAATTTTAAATAGAAATTATTCTTTAAGTGGAATAGACACTTAGTAACAGCAGTCACTTATATAGTGCTTTCTCTTTTCCAGGCACTTTTCTAAGCACATTTCCATTATTAACTAATTTTATCTTCACATCAAGACTATGAGATACCTGCTATTATTGTAACTTCCAGTCAGTTATATCCTGGTAAATATTTTAGAACTATATTGGGATAGGGAGAAAAAATAGGTATAAGCCCTAATTTTCAGGGTCTGTTCATTGCTGTGGTGTAAGAGCTCCCACCATGACCTGTATCAAGCTACTATTGTGATGTCTTGAACACAGAGTTGAGAAGAAATAGGCACAATTGGTTCTGCAGATCTGGTAGAACCTACTGTTAGTCTACAAATGAGCAAGTTGGGGGCTAATGGCCATGAGGTGAGTCAAGCAAGTAGTATCTCTGGTTGAAAACATAGTTCCTCATTTTGTCTGCTCACTTCTGTTGACTTGGTTGTGCTGCCTGAAAGTCAACCAAATACAGACAATATTTGGTTGATCCATAAGATATTTTAAAATTCAGATAATTCAAAATTCTTAATTTTAGCTAGACTGAGTGATGCAAATTTCAATTAACTGAGGGTTGAGTGGATTGGGCACACTTGGGGAAAGTTTCCCTTTTTAGTGATTAGAGAGAAAAATCCATGAAAACATCCAGAAAAGGGGCATTAGGAGATGTGACAAGGTTCTAGAAGGGGATGGGGCACTAAACATAAAATAATTCTGCTACTGCACCCAAGAAAGAAAGGAAAACTTATTACATCTCTTTCTGTTTTTCCAATTCTTCCTTTCTTCTTACAAAGCTCACAACATTAAAGTACGAATTATTACTTTTAATACTATAGTTCTACTACTTATTATGTTTAATAAATGCATATCTGCAAAACTAATTGTCCATTGTAACATTATTTTTTAAAGCAAATGAATCGGAAATTCCAACCAACCTAATTCCAAATAGGCTATGGAACAAAACCAACTTATATTACTTAATGATTTTCAGAATAATTGGGGTTTCTGATTCTCCAAAGTATGTATTTTTAACATAAGTGATTTATATAATCACTATTCTTGCTACATAATAATAAACATGATGGAGATTTTGGCAAGAGTTCACAACATTTCAAGTGCATCAATAATTTTTCATTGTTATATATTTCATGAAGTACATTTAATAGTCTCTTAAAACCTCCATTGAATATTTAAACCTTTGTTTATGTTGTCTTTATCTATGTAATTTCTGATCCATTTAACAATATCTGGTAAATGGAAAATTCTCAGTGTTACTGCCTAATAACTTTACAAAAATATGCCACAAGCAACACTAAAAATTTTTTTTCATAAATTATAAATAAATTTAACACCTTACAAGATAAGCTTTGAAAAACAATGAAATTTTTTTTTTTTTTTGAGATGGAGTCTCACTCTGTCGCCCAGGCTGGAGTGCTGTGACAGGATCTCATCCCACTGCAATGTCCACCTTCCGGGTTCAAGAATTCTCCTGTCTCAGCCTCCCAAGTAGTGGGGGCTACAGTTGCACGCCACCATGGCCAGCTAATTTTGTATTTTTAGTGAAGATGGGGTTTCACCATATTGGTCAGGCTAGTCTCGAACTCCTGACCTCAAGTGATCCACCTGCCTCAGCCTCCCAAAGTGCTGGGATTACAGGTGTGAGCCACTAAGCCTGGACAAAAACACTGAAAATTTTAAGTTAGCTGGGGATATTTATTTACTCACAAGTTTGACTTCTCACTGGTTTTCTTCTGAGACACAAGGAGAGTAGTCTAAAAAATATGAAATTTGGTAATGGTCTCTTCCCATGTATATTTTGCTTTCTTTTAGCCAAAACTAATTCTTTCAATAACAACCCATTCACCAATTTGTAAATTTGATTTGTGAATATTCATCATATATTCGTGTATCACATATGGACACAATGGTTTAAATTTTCTGTCATTTCCTGCGTTTTATTTTTTAAATATTTTCTATGTCATCCCTGTTTTGTTGCTTTTACCTAAAATGTTTTACTTGTCTACTACTTTACATATTTCTATATATAAAATCTATTATTCTTTCAGGGACAACCTAAAGCCACATTTTGATGATGTTTTTTCCTTTTGTCTTTGCAATTTTATTTGTTTCACATTTGTATGCTTACAACCCTTTAAATCCTATGTCTTTTTTTTTTTTTTTTGCAATGGTCTAAATATTTAGGTATATACTGTTTTTACTCCAAGTAGTGTAAATGTGCATTAACTTGAAAATCTCCCTACCTGTCTGGGCACAGTGGCTCACGCCTGTAATCCCAGCATTTTGGGAGGCCGAGGCAGGCAGTCACCTGAGGTCAGGAGTTTGAGGCCAGCCTGGCCAACATGGCAAAACCCCGTCTCTACTAAAAATACAAAAATTAGCCACGTGTGGTAGTGCGTACCTGTAATCTCAATGACTCGGGAGGCTGAGGCAGCAGAATAGCTTCAGCCCAGGAGGCGGAGGCTGCAGTGAGCCAAATCGTGCCACTGCACTCCACACTCTAGCCTGGGTGAGAGAGAGAGATTCTGTCTCAAAATAAAAAAAAAACAAAAAAACACTCCCTATTTTTACACTAGCTTTTAAAGAGGAGAAATTAAAATTTTATCTTCTTTATGCAGTGCAAAATGAAAATGATAATTTTTTTATCCTCTATACTTGCAATGAATGAAATATTATTCATCAAATGATATATTCCCTTGTGTCTGGCATTTGTTCACAAAATATATTTCTTATGTACCAAGTCTTTTTTTTCCATGGTTTTTAGTATTGCTGAGATTCCTATTAACTTTCATAAAAACTACTTTAGAAGTCTCATTTCCTTGTCTATATAATTTCTCAGACCAATAACAAGGCAAATATGAAATAGAGAAATGTAAAGCATGTGAAATAAATGGTGACTTTAGGATGCTTTCACATCTGTGACTAAAGATTGCCGCTGCCGTCAGAAATCTATGTATTGAAGGATTGAGGAGGGTGTGTTTAAAGTTCGTCTCATAACTTCATTCTCCTACCTGGGTTTTCTTATACCCAAGACTTAAATAGAGTTACGTCTTTTTTAATATGGCTAATTATATCCATTCTCCATACCTCATTGATCACTTCTATGTTTTTGTCTCTTAGAAATGTTTCTTTGAGCCTGGTGTGGTGGCTCACACCTGTAATCCCAGCACTTTGGGAGGCTGAGGCAGGTGGATCACCTGAGGTCAGGAATTTAAGACCAGCTTGGCCAACATGGTGAAACCCCATCTCTACTAAAAATACAAAAATTAGCTGGGCATGTTGGTGGGCGCCTGTAATCCCAGCTACTTGGGAGGCTGAGGCAAGAGAATCACTTGAACCCAGGAGGTGGATGTTGCAGTGAGTCGAGATCACACCATCACACCATTACACTCCAGACTGGGTGACAAGAGTGAAAATCCTTCTCAAAAAAAAAAAAAAAGAAATGCTTCTTTGACTCTCACTTCTCTACTCTTTTGAGGATCCTACATTTTCAACCACCACTTGTTCATCTCCAGTCAAGCACGTTGAAAAGAGAAAGAGAGGAAAACATAAGAGGGACAAGGAGAAGGAAAAAATTAAAAATAAACATCTTTACTGTCAGATAGTTGTATTGATTTAATTCTCCCAGAAGCACAGTATATTATTATGAATATGGCTATGTAATTTATAAGCCAAACAGAGCCACTTTTGAGAGTAAAACAAATCAGTATGAGTAATTAATTTGGGGCCATAGGTATAAAATGGAATTATCTCTGGCACACAAGTGTAGCTGATCACCTTATTTATTATCTCAGTTTGATTATGTAAAAGCTTTAGGTCAGTGAGAGTTTATTCAGTTTACTCAGGCCCCAGTGAGTAAATAGCAGAGCTGCGTTTCCCATCTGTACTTTTCCAAAAGCCTAGGCCCTCTGTGCTTTACAAATCACTTTATAAACTTAAAAATACTCACAGAGGCCAGGTCTGGTGGCTCACGCCTCTATTCCCAGCACTTTGGAAGGCTGAGGCGGGTGGATCACGAGGTCAGGAAATCAAGACCAGCCTGGCCAAGATGGTTAAACCCTGTCTCTACTGAAAATACAAAAAAAAAAAAAAAAATTAGCCGGGCGTGGTGGCAGGTGCCTGTAATCCCAGCTACTCGGGAGGCTGAGGCAGAGAATTGCTTGAACCTGGGAGGTGGAGGTTGCAGTGAGTCGAGATGGCACCACTGCACTCCAAGCCAGGGCGACAGAGAAAGACTCTGTCTCAAAAAAAAAAAAAAAAACAAAACAAAACAAAACAAAACAAAAAAACAAAAAAAACAAAAAAACAAAAAAAACCAAAAACAAACAAACAAAAACATACAGTGAGACTTTAAAACAATGTCTTTTTAGCTTTGATTAGTGGAGCAGTGGATTCAAAGCCCATAGTCACATTTAGGGCTCCTACTCCTAGCTACTGGGACAATTCTGATGTTGGAAGCAGTAATCTATATTTTCATAAACATCAATACCATAGCTCTAATGTGCTATCCACTTATGTTCTGCTGTATCATACATGTAACTACAAAGTTTCTGGCCCCATCTCTCACTACCTCTTTTTCTTTCAGTTTCTTCTTTCAAAAATGCACAAATAAACAGAACCTACTCATACAGATTAAGGAAGTTAATACACAATTTTAATGGTGTCTTTACATAGCACAGGTGCAATATATGTGAGCTGCTTTTCTCTCTATAATAATCGCCCTATTCTCTAAAGAGAAGTGGCAAGTGTACCACCTGGGGAAATCAGGGAACTGGCTAATGCAGTTCCAGCAGCCAAATTCAGAAAAGCAGGCTAAGGGCTTGTGAACTTGAGGACTTAGTAAGTAAAGGAGAGGTATGGGTAGATCACAGCCAGAGGCCTAGATGTTTTGATATTACTAAGTTGGCTAAGTTCTGTTTCTAATATCCATGTACTTGCCCTGATTCTCAGGGGATTGTCAAAAGAGACAATTTTCTCATATTTTTGCAGGAAGGCCAAGAGGTGGGGATAGAAGAGCTTTCCAATTCAGGTTTTATGTTTTAATTTTTTTGCCTGTTTAGGAACTTACAGGTTTTATTCTGTCATAGGTAAAGTCTCATATTTCAGTTGTATGGTAGACTACATAACACTACATGCCACCCTGCCAATATTTTAATTTCTAAAAAGTCACTTAAAGTGAGCTGGAAAGTAGACAGATTAACATTAAAGAATATTGTAAGTATTAAATGGACCCATGGCCTTTAACATTATTTTTTATAACATTAGGGGCAATATCTTTAATATCACTTCAATTTTAAGCATTATTTAATATCTTTCAGAAAAATAATTTAAAACTAAAGGTCAGATTTCTAAGGGACCTGTCAATGTTTTTGCTCATATGCTAGGTTCTTCTGAGACTCTGCTAATGGCACCATGAAACAGCCGTGTTGCAGTATCTTTGTCCTTTGGCACATGGTGAACAGAACTAAGTAAGTCAACAAAAATTTTCAGCACCACTTAAAAATGATTCATGCTCTCATTAGCAAAGGACAATGTGATATTAGTAATAATAGCCATGACAAATTATTTTTTAAATTTGTTAATTTTCTTTTTATATGCTTACATCAGCCTATATAGAGCCTAGTGAAACTCAGGATCTCCTTATAGGAGAATCTGGAGCACAGTGTTTTTCACTGAGCTTGCATTCAAATTGCAATCACTTCCAATGTTAGCCTCAAAGCATCTGCATATGACATTGTTAAGCTATTTGGAAGACGTCTAAACAAGATATACCACTATATATAAGTGTTTGTTTACTTAGTTTAAAATGAATAGATTTTAATATTTAGTCTTTACCCAAATATATCTGTAGGAATACAATTTTGCATGAATATAAAATATTCTCATGAGATACACAATTAACTTATTAACTTATTCACTCTATTCAATGAGTAATGGAAATGCTTATTATGTATGAGACACATGATACATATAATATATGATATGTCATATAATATATTGACATATCATATTATATGATATATATCATATATTATATACCATACATTATATATTATCATATATATCACATATTTTATATCAAAAATTATTATATGATATATATGATATATAATATTTATATCATGTATCTCATATATGTGCATACAAATGATTCAAGGAATCAGCACTGGCTGGCTCATCACAGTAAACCAGTGATCTTCAGATTTTCTCTGTACCAGAATCTACCACAACACTTACCTGAAATTTAGATTTCTTAGGTCCAAGCTATGTCAGTTGAAACAGAACTTCCCTCACTGGGGATATGGGATCCCAAGGGATTCTTCAGGCAGATATAATTTGAGAGCCACTGTAAGATCTACTGGAGAATAGGGTCTATGTTCTCATTGCAATGCTTTACCTTCAGTACGTATTCATTTTTACTTTTATTGAAGTGGACAAAAGACCTATTTGGTAATTAAATTAGATGTGTTTATCCTACCTAGAAAAAAGCTGGTTTTATAATGTATCTTGGCTTGTTTTTCAAAAACAGGGATAGTGTCATCAAATGTGATGACTCTATTTCTATTACTCATGCCTAAAATTGTTATGAGACTCAGGTAGTACCTGAATACAAGGTCATAGCTTTTTGTTTAACATTTTTAAACGCTTAGATTTACAGTTTTATTTTTTATGCCCTTTAAATGTTTCCACCCAAGTGAGAGGATACACACACACATACACACAATTCATAAAACATACATAATGTATCTCATATATATGCATACACATAAATACACACAACATCAAAGTTCTATTTGTCTATTTTTGTCTTACTCATATCTTTGGGAAGTATTGACCAAAAGGGTAATATATTCTCGTACAGTATCTAAATAATCTAGGTTAAAAATATCAATAATGTCCCAAATACTACTTTTGAAAATTACATTCTTTTCCTACACGGGAGATATTTAGAAGAAAAGCATGGCCCTAAAAACAGTAGATTAGGTAAATTTGTTATCAAAGAATGCTAGCAAAGTGTTAACTGTTTGAAATTACTTAAACATTAGTAGAAATAGAATTGTGAGAACTAAACTGTATACTAAAATTGATGCTGAACAAGCACCAGTACTACATTTTAAAAACGAACATATATTTGTAGAATTGAAACATTAACATATCATGAACTTTGTGTATTACTATTTAAAACCTCCACCTGCTTTTGATTAAGGAAAACCTTACCATGCATTTTGTAGTCAAAACTTCTTTATTAAATTATATGTTAGATAATTATACATTAACCTTGCAGATCAAATTGGCCCACACCATCCCTTCAACCTCAATTATTTGAATAAGTTGAAGTAGTTATCCTCATTTAATAGTAGTAGATTTCACATAAGAGCCATTATTTTAGCCATACTTTCTTGGTATTTTCTTTCAGAGTACTTGCTAGCATCTTTTTATTTTCCATCCATTTACTTAAGAGAGCATACCGGAGATAGTGATAAGAGCAGCAATTCACCTTTGTTTGACCCCCTGGGGAATCATTTATGTGTGTGCTGGGGGTGTTATCAGTTGTCTGCACTTGTTGTGCAGGCAGGCAATAGACTCTTAACCAGACTTTCCAGGAAATATGGGAGGTGAGAGAGGCACATAATTTACTCACAACAGTAACAAAGTCAGCAGTACATTGTGGGTAGCAGATTGCCTTCTCTGGACTCAAATAACAGGAAATATTTTATCCTAGAATATGATTTCGTGATTTCATGACTTTGAGACTATATGAATATACCTACATATATACACACACACATACACGTAGCTTTATAACAATTTATAAAGAGTTATGAATGCTCAGACTGTATATATACATGTGTGTATGTGTGTATATGTATACACCAATGAATTTACATCACAGAACACTTGTTTTTTTAGCAGGCAATCTCAGATATTAAGACAGTCAAACATTAAGTACCTGACAAAGTGTAAAGATGTGTTTTTATATGGTAAAATGTAACTGTCAAAACTCAATTAGCTTTTCGCTATTTATGCAAAATGACTTGTTACATGGTTTTATCAAGAAAACTTAAGCCTAGTAGCTTATTATTTTCCAAGTTTAAGAACGCCAAATGGTAAACAAAGAAATACACTTTGTGGCCTTATCAAGGTGTAGCTGAATTCATGTTTATTCTAAGAAAATCTGTATAAGTTACATATATTAAAAAACATTTCTGGCCGGGCGCGGTGGCTTAAGCCTGTAATCCTAGCACTTTGGGAGGCCGAGGCAGGCGGATCACGAGGTCAGGAGATCGAGACCACGGTGAAACCCCGTCTCTACTAAAAATACAAAAAAAAAAAATTAATCCCAGCTACTCGGAGAGGCTGAGGCAGGAGAATGGCATGAACCCAGGAGGCGGAGCTTGCAGTGAGCCTAGATCGCGCCACTGCACTCCAGCCTGGGCGACAGAGCAAGACTCCGTCTCAAAAAGAAAAAAAAAAAAAAAACATTTCTTTAAAAAAAGGACCTATGATAGATTTCAAGATCATAAAAGAACCAGTCTAAGCCTGGGTGCCAAAAACATTAATGACAGGATGAAAAGGTAAAATAAATTTTACTTAAACATATCAATGTTTTTAGCTGAATAAATGTATAGTTATTTGCATATTATCTTTAATAATTCAATAATTAACCTGGACATCTTGTAGTCTCTCTATGTCATAAATCTACAGGAGAAGAAAAAACATATAGATGCATATATGTGTGTACATATATACACGTACATACATATATATGTTGTTTTTAATCTGACAGCTGACGTAAACAAAGACAAAATATTGTTCACTGTTCTGTAAACATTTTGGCTGATGCTTTTACTACTTCAATTTTATTTTGATTTTTTATGTTAATTTCAGAATAATAAGAATATTTATATCTTCAGGTGTTAACAAGTTAATAAACTATGATATAATACAACTATGTTTTATTCTGCAATTATTGTGTAAGTGATGTATTACTGATTTGTAACAGAATCAAAAATAACATAGCTCTTAATAGAAACCGTCAATATGAACACGTTTGTAGATATTTAATCAAAACAGAGAATTGCTTTAAAATGTTGTTATATTTCAGTAAGAAATTTTCTTAGAATAATTATTGATGTACTATTTTCTATGTTCAAATCTGTTTATCATACAAACAATTATCTGTTATTATATTGAAATAGAAAGGAATACACACACACACACACACACACACACGCACTCCTTTACATTTTCTATAATGGAAAACTCTCTTTTCATCAAATGCTGTATACAGGCTTTATTTTACTTAATTTGTTTTCATATTTCTTACAAAATTATCACACAGAAAAAGCGACCAAGTGGGAAAAGTATGAATATTTTGCCAAATGTGAATTAATGGCATCACTTAATTGATTTAATCTTATAATGTATAATTTAGATCAGCTTGTTAGATGGTTTTGTCATTTAAAATTCATATATTGGAAGCCATCAGCACTTTTCTGTAGCTTATTTTAATAGATGGAGATCCTTTACAGATATTCTTGATTGTAGTAGATGGAAGCTATTTAACTCTATGGAAAATATTTTGTAAAGAAACTATTTTGTCTTTATATAACTTCAGTTACTGCTCTTTTAATATGCCATGTATCATTTCTATTTCTGAAATAATATTACTACCTTTATTTGAAGACCATTTTCTGGGTTATTTGTAGGATCTTTTGGGGAAAACATAGGCATTGAAAGCAAATTACCATTAAAGAGGGAGAGTGCTAAAAAGTTAGGGTTCTTGGACAAGTTATCTATCCAACCATTCTTAATAATATAGCCTTGCTCCTTTATTTCTAAAACTGAGAAAATTCTATACAGCCATAATGAGAGTTAAATGGGAATACACATGCAACTCACTTTCTGTAGTGCATGACACACAGTGATTTATTAGTCTAGATCCTCATCATATCATCATATCAAATTGGCAGTGATATCTGGTATGTGATATCCCAGAAACTATATATTTTACAACAACAATAAAATAGCAAACTATACATGCATGATACAAATGCCTATGCCATTTACTTTTTTTTCCATCTCAAATTAAGAGGTCACATACACAAAGCCAAAATGCTTTACGATTAGTAAATTTTAAGAAATTAATTTGTGTAGCTTAAGCAATGAGAAGAGTATCTCATAAAGTTCATCTGGAGAAAGGTTTTTTTTTTTTTTAGCATAAGTGCTTAACAGTCATGAACAAATATAGTTAGTTTTGGGAAATTCTTCCTTACGTATGTATGGAATATATTTTATTGCCTTCCACATTGAAAAGGGTATTATTTCAGTTTGTAGTTCTATATCACACTCGATGGTTAATTGTGCCACATGAGAAATATTCCTGCAAAAAGAGCATTGGCTTTTAAAGAATTGGCTTTTCTCTTTATAAATGTTTTGTTCTGTTTTTTCCTCTAAAGGATGTAATTCAAAATGACCGTGTAGTAAAAAGGTCTTAACACAAAAACATGTAAAATTTCAGGGAGATGAATTTTTTATTCATTCAAAATGTGAAAAACTTTTCTTTCTTCTGGTTAAAAAAATCCCCCACCCATAATAGTTTCAGACAATAGTCCAAGTGTTCATGTAATACAAGCAGAAAATAATTTGATCACAGTGATCTCCTTGATAGATTTCTTCTGTCCTCTCATTTTCCTGTTTATGAGTGGTGACAACATATGCCATGATTTTTTTGCAGATGTGCTCTAAGATTTTAGTGACAGATAAAGGAAACTAATAACTTTTATTTTAATATGATGTTAAACTGGAAGGAATTTGAACTTCAGATTTTTTGTTAAGTCAGTTAATTTTGTTGATCTTCAGCAAGTTATTATTCTTTATAGGCCTCAGTTTCTTAACAGTAATATGTGGAAAATAGTGATCTTAGAGTATTGATGTGAAAAGGAAATCAGGATAGTAATGATAAAGTTCTTGACGCATATGTAAATACTTTAAAAGTTCCAATGCTGGCCAGGCATGGTGGCGCATGCCTGTAATCTCAGCACTTTGGGAGGCCAAGGCAGATGGATCACCTGAGGTCAGGAGTTCGAGAACAGCCTGACCAACATGGTGAAACCCCGTCTCTAATAAAAATACAAAAATTAGCTGGGCATAGTGGCGGACGCTTGTAATCCCAGCTACTTGGGAGGCTGAGACAGGAGAACCGCCGGAACCTGGGAGGCAGAGGTGGCAGTGAGCCGAGATCATGCCATTGCACTCCAGCCTGGGCCACAGAGTGAGACTCCATCTCAAAAAAAAAAAAAAAAAGGTCCAATGCCCTTATCCTCTACATTTTTTTCAAGTACATCTCGGAGACTTTCCCTTAGACCTGTAGATTTAACCTTGAATAAATGTCAAGCAGGACTACTACTTTATTCAGACACACTTTTCATTTGTTAAGATCTGAAAATGACCATCTTGTTTCAGTGGGAGTAAAGCACGCCATCTTGGTTTCCTAAGCATACTCTAGCTTCTTTGTTATTGAGACATTTTCATCATGCCCCTTTGCCCAGCCTATTTGCCTGGGTCTCCAGTCCAACTTTTATAAACCAGCCTTCATCCATACCCACATGGATTGCAGTCTTCCACTTGCTGTAACTTTGTATCCCGGATATAAGAATCCTCACTATCACCCATGTGAATGAGGATATTGATATTACCTAATAATACATTGGCTATTTCCTACACTCCAGATTGAACATATTTCATATGCACAAAACCCAAAACAGCGCCCAATTGCACAATGCCACTTTTTATGTACAGTCTCCCAATCTGTCCTCCTTAACTAGCTATTACAGCTTGCCACACTTAAATGGTTAAAAAAATAAAAATTGAGTGTTTGTAGAGTCAAGGTCATATTAATCACACCATATATTAGAGAAACAAATGCATTATTTCTTTCTCCTTTTAAATCTCTTTTTTCCTGTTTTCCTTAATAACAAAATAAGGAAAAGTATTGCTTTAAGACTCTCTGTGTTATTAATCATAGCATATTATATAGTAGCCATTTGTCAGATACATTTATATGCAAAAGTAGAATTATTTTTTCTTTAATTATTTTAATTGACAAACAGAAATTGTTCACCTTTAATATGTACAACATGTTTTTAAATGTGTATACTTATTGGGAGTGGGATGGCTCAGTCAAGCTAATTAACATATTCATTAAAGTGTAATTATTTCTAATTGCCATTCAAAGCATTTGGCCTTTAGAATTTTGGTCACTAAATTAAAACATTTCCATCAATAAAATATAGGTTTATGATTTTAATAAAATTGACAAAGTAGTAAAATATGGAAAAACATACATATAGCCAAAGGAATAAAGAAAATGTTCATTTAGATAAATATCCTCAATATTATATATTTTAGTAGATGAACTTGTAAACTCTCCTGGAGTGGAAAGAGAAAAAAACTGTGTTTTTTTGACTGTTTATGCAAATGACTGCCTAGCGACTTAATTAATATCCTTATACAACCAGTGACAGAAACATGCACCTTCTGTATTCTAAGTACTGGGAGCACTGAAATGATCCTTGAAAATGCACCAGGAATAAAACAGGTAGTGATTGGAGTTAAATGTAATACTGCAACAGAAAACTAAATGTAACACAAGTGAGAACTCATTTTCAACAAGAAACACAGAGTTATAGAGAAGACATAGGTGTGAATCACTCTATTATCATAGAAACTATAGCAATTTTCGTCTATTACAAAACTAAAATGAAATAACTAGTCAGAACTAAAGTAATGTAAATAGCATCAATATCATCTGAAACATGAAAATATTTGGAAATGATTCAACACATATAATCACTAAAGAGAAGGCACAGAATTCTAATGCTAATTATATGACATAGCATCTAATATGGTGGGATACGTGTCAAAACTGTAAGGCTCCATATTACATTAGATTTGGCACATTTATATTACTTTCTCAGTTAATAAAATATTAATGTAAGATCCCAACTTATTTTGAATATGTTACTTTAATAAAAATTGACAGCATAAGACCAATACTTCAACTATTGGCTCATTATTTTTTACTAAAGTAACACTAGGCATGAATCTCATCAAAATGTTCAATCCTGAAGATGTGTAATTTTTAATCCATTAGCTTCTGCTTCCTAAAGACTAAGTGTCTGGAAAATGATTTTCATTCCCATAGCATTCAATGACACTATTAAATTTTTTTAAACCGCAATAATTTAGGCTTAACAGGGAAGGTGACTTACTTTTGGGGAATCGAGGTGGATTGTCATTGACATCGGTGAGAGTGATGTTGACTATTGTTGTTCCGGCTAATCCTCCAAGCTGTCCTCCCATATCCTTGGCTTGGATGAGTACTTGGTATTGTTCTTTGACTTCTCTGTCCATGTTTGGCAAAGCTGTTCTAATAACACCTTAAGGGATAAAAGCAATAATGTAAAATAAATATCACAAATGCTGTGTTTTCTGAAATAAAATAAAATGCAACAACAACATGATTCTACCTAGAATCACTAACAGAGACATAATAACTAAAATTATATCTTTTAAAAAATGAGACATTCAAAATGTCCAATGTTTAGGCCGTAATTTAAAATATTATAGTAGCTACATAATAAAATGCCATGCCACAATGAGAAATATGGTTAAAGAACAATGTATCACCTCTAAGAGGTAGTCATCATTCATAAGTAAACCAAGTTAGACATGATTTATACGCACGATCCTATCTTTAAAAAGAAGAAATCATTAAAAATTAGAGATAAAATATAAATACAAAAAATGCGAAATGGTTAAAATGAGTATGCAGTTTCCAATTATTACTACTTTCTTCTTTGTTTTACTGTTTATTTTCTAGGGTAAAAATACTAATTTCTTTTCTAAAAATGCATTCAATATCTTCATTACATATTTTATTTTGTCTTTCAGAATTCCCGTTAGTTATTTTAGCAACAGATATTTCACTAAGTTTCTCCAGCATCCAGGACAGTGCTTGCCATTTACAAGGAACACAATGAGTATATGCAAACCAATTAACCGAATGAGTGACTGGCTGAGTGAACGAATCTCTAAATAATTAAATTTATAAGTGTGAACTTTACAGTACATGTACATATTTACATATTGTCCTCATTTCCTGTCCTGGTGTCCAAGTGTAAAAGTAGTTTATATTCCTATTTATTCATAGTAAAAGAACCAAAACCTCCTGGATTAGTCTCAAATAAAATCATGAATAAATTTTATACCAAATTCCAATCTTTAGTCAACGGTTTTAGGGAGATATTGGACAGCATTTGTTTTAAACACAACCGGCTTTAATAGTGGTGTTTCTTTCTTTCAGAAACATGCTACTTTCTTTAAGTAGCATATATAAATAACAAATATAATATCAACAAAAATAAATCAACCATCAACAAACATATAGAATCCAACTCATAAACCCAACATACATCCTTGTTTTATCTGTACTTTTACTGTCTACTTAACAAACGCTGATTCAAATTTGACAATCTGAGATTTCTTCTGACTCTTGGCAGGAAATTATTGCAAAAAAAGACAGCTTTCATTTATGCTTCTGCTACTTTATTTATCAATTTATACTGACACTGTTTTTTGTTTTTTTTTGTTTTTTTTTTTTGAGGTGGAGTTTCTCTCTTGTTGCCCAGGCTGGAGTGCAATGGTGCAATCTGGGCTCACTGCAATCTCCGCCTCCCAGGTTCAAGTGATTCTCCTGCATCAGCCTCCCGAGTAGCTGGGATTATAGGCATGCGCCACCACGCCTGGCTTATTTTGTGTTTTTAGTAGAGATGGGGTGACACCTTTTTAATCCAATGTGTTTGTCCTTTCTTCACCTCAGGCCCCTGATGCTTCATTTCCAAGTCTCTTAACTAAGATTCTTCATCTCTACCTATGAGTGTTCAGGTTTTACATACCTTAAGTTATGTGACTTCTGCCTGACTTTCAATGCTTATATTTTCTAGATAGATGCCTGGGTTTGATTCATATGCATTATGTCTTGTCCTGTTGTTGACCGAGTCTATCTTAATTCATTTTCAGTATGAAAATTATGTATAACTTCCTTAATTCATTTCTAGCATAAAAATTTCCAATATGAAAATTATTTCTATCACTATCCATCAATCTATTTCTATATCTAGATATCTATCTGGACAGAGAGACAGAATTGTGGAGTTGTTCCTTTCTGGTTATTTGCTGACCTAAATAAAAAGCTGTATACTGGGATCCAGTTAGATTAAAACACTAAGATGCAAAGATCTTCTTTTCCCAAGATGATGCAATCATTTTTTGCTTAATTGTTGAGAAATTAATAAACAACGGGGTACTATAAAAAGAATAACTTCTCGAAAAAGTTCTTCTCCCACTTTAAAATACACTGCAATGTTTAAAGATTCTCATGTTAAATTTGGAGTTTGGTTTAGTACCCAGATTTCAACTCCCAAAAAAAAATATACACATAACTGCATTATTTTTCCTCTGGAACAGTGGTACTTAAATGGAACTGGTGCTGGGGCAGGGGAAGCACACCCTGGTCATCACTAGAAATTGACTTTCAAACTACATATACAATCCTTTCCTCTGTCTAAGTTCTACATATCATTCAGTTGGTAGCATTACACTAAGAGCAGGGCTAGAAGCAGCAGAGATGTCACTCATCAGAAACAGGGTAGAGCAGGAGGGCAGGGCTGTGAGTGTGATGGAAAAGGTCTTGACAATTTTTATGAATCACTGGAAAAAATATTTATCTACTCTTAACTCTGATAATACCTATTTTGTCTCTGTTCAATTGCATCTTAATGTTTTGATCTAACTGGATCCCAGTAGATAGCATTTTATATAGGTTGGCAAATAACCAGAAAAAAACAATTCCACAACTCTGTCTGTCCAGATAAATAGATAGATAGCTATAGAAATAGATAGATGGATAGTGATATAGTGGTAGACTTTCTGCTAGCTTCTATTTGGTGACAGTCACAAATGCAACTACAATTTTGAAGACTATCTTCCATAATTCCAAACTGCTTTCAAATGTCCTGCTGTATCTTAATATAAGTTAATTCTTATTATTACCTGAGACTACTGTGATAGATAGATAGATAGATTAGATTAGATTAGATTAGACTGATATGCTTTTTACATTCATTTTCAGGAGCATAGCAGCAACTGTATGAATAATGGAAAGCTTGACTTATCTAAGGTATAGGTGACAGAAGGAATGTCAGGATTGATAACTTGAATCCTAGTCTAGGATCCATCATACCATTTCACATGAATAAATATATTTAAAGATGGTATTTATTCAAAGAAATGACAAGTTGGTAGGGGATCATTTGAATAATGCAATTCACAGAATTATTATGTTACCTAGCCCCTATAAATACAGTAAGAATTGTGAGACTCCAAGAAGAAATGCCTTCATTCCAATCATCCACTCCTAATGGTCAAAGCTTGTGAGAAGATGCCATTTGAAGTGCACACATTTGAGTGCTTAGGCTCCAGCTATTCCAACCACTCCAGGTCCACTGAGCCCCTAAACTTCTCCAAACTTCTTGTCCTCATTCTCTCAGTTCCCTCATGAATGCCTGCCCAGTTAGTGGACATCTTTCTGGTTTCTTCCACTTTAGTCTTTAGTCTTTTTTTTTTTTTTTCATTAAGCCTTTTCTGACTCACAGCATGGCTTCAGGAGGAAATGACTATACCCTCCCTAGGATTCAGTCATAGCATGTAGAATGTTTTGTTGCATGTTTTGCATGTTTTGATTTGTTGCCTGTTTACCTTTCTTTACCAGATAGAAAGCCACTTTAGGACAGAGAGAAGTCCTTTTATTTTATTTTCTATTTCTGGCATCTAGTTAATGTCTGGATCAGAGTGATAAAGGAGATAGAAAGAAATTATTTAGGCAAATAGTAAGAGTAAAAGAGTCCTTGGTAAAATTTCCCTTTTAATAAAAAGCAGCGCCCAAATCATTTGTTTTCTAACAAAGAGCAGCCTGAAAAATTGAGCTGCAGACATAGATAAGCAAGCTGGAAGCTTGCTCGGGGGAATGCCAGCAGCTGTGCGGAGAGAAAAGGGCTACCGGGAGCCAGGCATGTTCAACATGGAGGCTGTGTCTTCCCTTTTCTTTGTCAGCACATGTACAGTAAAGAACTAGGCAACGTGGCCCTAGCCAGGTAGAGAACCCGTCTGCATAATAAAAGATTAGGGTGGCACGGCCAGATTTTCACAAGCTGTGCAAATGGCACATCAAGCCCTAACCAGTTTTTCGCACCTTATGCAAACAGTACACCTGGTCCGACCAATCTTTCGTGCCGTGTAAATCAGACATCAACCCCTCAAGCTTATCTATAAAACCTGCTGCATTTCACTGCAGAAGCAGAAACCCATTCAGGTGCCCTCTCTCTGCAGGAGAGCCTTTCTCTTTCTTTTGCCTATTAAACCTCCATTCTTAACCTCACTCCTTGTGTGTCTGCATCCTTGATTTCCTCAGCATGGGAAAAGGAACCCTGGGGATTATCCTAGACAATGACGCCACTTCAAGAGTATGTCTGTTTTTCTGTTTCCCTGCTCTTAATACAGCTATGTTACTTTTCCACCTATATGTACCATTATTTTTTAGTTCACTGTAAATTTATTATTTTGTGATATCTTTTCTTTTTTATTCTACTCTCTGTGAATCATAATCAAAAAATAGATTTTCTTCTCATTTTTTTCTTGTACTTTCTCCCCATCTTCTATTCATGCCCTGAATAATCCATTTCATTGATTTCTTTTAACCTACAGCTATTTATTTTGCAAAACAAGAAGTTGTTTTCTTGAAAAAAGTTGTCTGTTTTCAACTTATCCCTCTTTTACTTTGGAGCTAAATACCTGGGGAGGCAAGTCCAGGCTTTATCTTAATCATTCTGAATAATGTCATGAAAGAAGAAAATGGTTTTTTGTAGATAGCATATGGCAAAAAAATTTCTTGCTTTTCTCCAAATTCTAGAGATTTAGACCAGCGCTATATGAACTCAGGGGACTGGCAGATGAACAATGGGTAAATGGCTTTATTCTCCACTCAATGAGGTTTATAGTTCAAAGGAGACTTAGACCACCAGTCTGCTCTCCATAGAGCAGCCATGATGGTGAGGTCAGAGTGTAAGCCAGGTCAGAGAGCTCCTCCACTCTGAAGTCATCACAGCCTGTCCACACCTTTCAGAATAAAGCCCTCACAAAATCTTCACCTTCCTGCTGAACTCTGATCTTCTTTTCTATAACTCCCTCCCTCGTTCACTGCAGCCTTGCATGCTGTCTTCCCCAGCCAGAAATGTTCTTTCCAAGGGATGCTCATTTGTAGTTCTTCCACTTCCTTTAGCTCTTTCTTAAAAGTCATCTTCATAGGATTCTGTTGGCCATTCTATCCAAAATTTCTTTCTAAATTAATTTCTGATTGCTTCTGTAACAAATTACTACAAATCTACTGGCCTAAAACAACATAAACTTACTATCTTACAATTCTGGATGTAAGGAGGCCAACATGCGGCAGGGTATGGGTAGGGCTGTGATTTTTTCTAAGTGCTGTTCATCTAGACAATGGCAGCACTGCCTGGCTCCTGACCTCCTTCCTCCTTCCGCCTTCCTCTAAGGCAGTAGCAGCTTAGCGTTTTCATATCTTTTTCTGACTCTGACCCTTCTGCTTCCTTCTTCTGCTTACAAGAACCCTTGTGATTAGAGTCTACCCATATAATAAGAATAATCACCTCATCTCCACTATATGTGATTAGAACCTTAATTCTTCTTTTCCATGTAATAGAACATATTCACAGGTCCTGGGGGTTAGGGCATGGACATACTTGGGCAATCATTTTTCTGTCTAGCATACATACTCTTCCTTAATATTTCATATTCCTTTCTCTAACATTCTCTCCTTAGTCTTTAAGGTATTGAAAACACTATATATTTCCCTTATTTATTCTGTTTTATGTTTCCTCAAATTGAATGTATGTTGCTGAAGGCAGGGGCTTTTGTCTTGGTTTTTTTCTTCCCTGGAAAATGGCTAGCTAGAAGAATGCCAGGCATATAGTAGGCACTCAATAAATATTAGTAAAATAAATAAAGTACTGCATAATACTAGCTGAGGTAACACATGGCAAATAAGTGTTTATCCTTCAGGAGAGATTATGATGTAACATAGTTCTTGTAATCTTCATAATTATTGACCCAAATACTCATGATGTAATTTTGAAGAAGGTGGGGTTATTAGTATTTACCTAGGGGTATTATAGCTATCATATCATGAAAATGTTTTTGATTAGACCTGAAAGAGATCTCTTCTAGTTAAACATAGACTCCAGTGCTGACCAAGTCATTGTTTACTGTTTTTAATAAAAATTTGGAGGAAACATTAAAAACAGTATTTTAATGCACAAGTATGTTAGAGATAGCTAATAAGTTGAAGGATAAAAAAGAGTAATGATAGTACTCAAAACTTAACTTCAGCAGTGAGAATATGTTTCTGTTTTCAATTCCATAGCTCAGTTACATTAAAGTTACAAGAGAGCAGATTTTGCATTATTTTATGTGAAAAGTTACTGAGTTTCATTTCATTTTAGTGCTAAATTAGCCTAAAATGTAAAATGGATTTTTTAAAAATACTAGTACATTCTTGAATAATATTTATTCAAATGTTATGTTCATCATTGCATTTGTATATGATTTTTTAAATGTTTTGCTAATGTGTTTGAAAGACAAGAAGAGTTATCAGGTTATCTTCAGTAAGAAATTTAGAGGCCATATTGTCCAACTTCTTAACTGTACCATGTCTTAACTCTCCTATAGGACTTATGAGCCACCTCCTCCAGGAGTTCTTTCTTCCAGAAGCTCTCATCCCTCCAATCAGTCTAGTGTCCCATAGTAGCATTGTGTATCAGAGGATTATATACCAGAAAACTCACATATAATCTTCTGAAGACCTGATGAGCTCCCCCTACTAGATAGAGATCTACTTGATGATCTACTTGATTCATCTTAGTCTCCCAATAGCAAAGGACCTGTCAGGTCGTATGTTACAGATACATGTGCATCAAATGACATAATCAAATCCAACACCACCAGTTCATTACTCATCATCTGCTTTAACCCATCCAGTAATGTGAAACTTAATGTGAAACTCACAATCTAATGAGTTATCACTCTTATATATGGTATTATTGTTATCTTTTTATATATATGTATATATATGGAGCCAGAATTCTTTCTTCCTGTAACTCACACTATGCATTGATAGCTCTTTTCCTCTCAAGCAGCACAGAATACATCCAGTTCCTCTTCTACATGACAGGTCTACAACTTGCTAAAGGCATATATCACATCCCTCTGGAATATTTTCCTTTCAAGCTCAAACATTCTTAGTTATTTTTGCTGATGTGTTCATCTCATGATTTCTAAAATAAAGCAAATGGAACTCACCCAGAATCTACTTGAAGTCTGACAATGAAGAATACAAGAAAATGATTGCCTGCAGTGCATTCCTGGGCATGGGATTTTACTACACAATCATAATCTTACAAAATAGGTAACAATATGTGCTGTTTTATCTTAATAATTATTTATTTCCTTGACACAGTTTTCTTTCCTTATATTTATTAGCGTCTATTGATTTCCTTGCCTTTGCTATCCCATAATCAATTCTTGCCTTAATGCTTCCTGGCAACTTATTTATTCTGGCAAAAAGTATTAAAAGAGTGACTTCATTGTGTAGGAAAAGACTCTTTTATTTTGCCCTTAAAGAAAGAAGATATAATTTATTTCACCAGTACCAACTGAGGTGTCTTACTCAGTTCTACAGATTTGATTCTGAATTAATATCAAAAGAATGCTCTATCCCCATGTGACCCAGCAATCCCTTTTCTGGGTCTATACCCAAAGGAAATGAAATTATCACCTCATAAAGATATCTGCACTTTCATGCTTTTTGCAACATTATTCCCAATAGTCAATATATGAAAACAATGTAGTTGTTCATCAGTGGGCAAACAGAATAAGAAACTGTGGTATACACATAAAACGGAATACTATGCAACCTTAAAAAAGGAGATCCCGCCATTTGCCACAACATGGATAGGCCTGGGGGACAGTGTTCTAAGTGAAATAAGCCAGGCACGTAAATAAAAATATTGTGTGATCTTATTTATATGTGGACTCTAAAAAAAAGGTAAAATATGTAAACAATAAAAGAAAGATTATAAGGGTCAGGGTATGGGAGAGAAAATGGGGAGATGTAGGTCAAAGGATACAAAATAGCAAAAATACAAGATAAACAAGTTAAAAGATCTAATATACAACATGAGGACTAGAGTTAATAATAGTGTATCGTACTTAGGATTTTTGCTAAATGAGTAGATTATAACTCTCTTTGCCATGAGGAGGAGCCAGGGGTAGTTGGGGGAGAATGAATAAGAAAGATGATGGGTATGTTAATTTGTTCTGCTATAGTAACCATTTATATGTGTGTGTGTATCTCCTATGACAGTATGTTATATATGTGATATACACAATAAATTTTTAAAAGAATGTTCAAGTCATAAGCATAAGTATGTGTATAGTATCATAAAGTGTTAGCTCAAAATATAAAGTTATTGGCCCAAGCTTTAATTTTAATATGAAGCTTTTATAACACCAACATATTTTAGAAGACATACAAGAATAATATCGGTCAAACTATAGGAGGAGGTTTCATTGGGAGACAGGCTTGAAGATAATTATCTCTGAATGAAAGGCTGATAGACTCAAGAGCAAAAGTCTTGGGAAAGTATCAGTCATGTGGGCAAACGTTATCATGTTTCCTTAAGCAGAATTTAGAACAGGATCACACAGCAAGAAATATCAGAACAGGAAATAAAAATCTTTTAAAGTATCTCATGCAACTCTATTCTCACTCAATTGTTTTTTTAATATGAATTCTATAAATACATGTAGAAACATGTAAAATAAACATTTATAAAGGATGTATTTTTGACAATGCATGTAAATTAAGAGATATGAAGAGAAATGCTTTGGCTAGATGGTGTAATGGTTTGACAAAAGTGTAAACATACTTAATGCAACTGAATTGTACACTTAAAATGGTAAAAATGGTCAATTTTATACTGTGTATATTTTACCATGATAGGAAAAAAAATTTTATAGATTAACAAGAGGATATTGAGGTAAAATAATATTGTAATGTATTCTCAAGTAGAGCTCAGATCATTTAGAATACAGCATATCATTACCATATAATGTGAAATATGGCAATACCTAGTTACTGAACTCAGACTAGTTATTTAGAATCATTTAGGGAAAATTTAAATACATTAACAGAATTTTAAGACTAAATTAAGACATAAGAGTTCATCATTTATACTAATATTTGTTTTCTTAAATGGAGTTAATCTACTATCAAAACTATTGAGATGTTCAGCATCCTGATTTCAATCACTGAATTAAATATTATAATATTTTTGCTCTTGTTTAATGTTTTATAGATTATAGATGTTTATAAATGTTTTATAAACACTAAGTGAAATAATTTATATAATAAAATAATACAATATGTTGATATAAAAACATTTTAATGTTTTATAAATGTTAAGTATAATAAACATAATTGTTCAATGTTTTATAGTTGTAGCTACATTTTGAGTGTTCTAAATGTCATTTACTAATCATCTAAAGCATATAAATGAATGCATCTGGATTTTAACTCAGAGTAAATTATTTCATAGTTAAGGCAAACAATTGTCAAATACACTGATTTTAAAAGAACTATTATTTATTGGTTTATTTCATGGAATAAATGAGTCTATACTGTTTAGAATATATCAATTTATATTGTTTAGAAATAAACTTGCCATATCCACTTAGATAGAGATGCTGGGAATGTTTGTCAAACAGCAGTGTCAATACAGAAATCTTTTTATTTTCTCATTTCAAATGAAACACAAAATGATCTCTTTATCTCTTCATAAATATTTAGGCACCAGAGGTTTTGATGAGACTTTTCTTTTCAGAATTGTTTTAAGCTGTTTTCTACACTCAAATGTGGAAAATTTCAGATAATATTAGTTTTTCATGCATTTTATTTAATAACAGCAAAGAAATCATAAAGGGAAGCTATATGGCTGAACAAATGGAGACTATTTCTGAGAAATTGCAATTATCCTTGATTTTTGATTTACTCTTATCTACCACAAGGTGATAAATTTGACAAAAAGTCTTCTTAATGGTTTCTGTGCATGAAGAACTAGTTTTCATTCTCTTAATGAAGTGCTTCATCATCCACTCTTTTCCTGCCTAGTGGTCTGAGGCATTGTAATATCAAGACTTCTGTCTCCAGTGAAAATCAATGCTTCAAAAATCTATTACATAGCTTACGACAGAATTGTTTCACTCTTCGTTCTAAATAATAAACATTATATAAAATGCAAATACAAAATTATAAAAGTTACATTACATATTCACGTACTGTATGGTAAAACAAACTTTTTAAAGATACTAGAATATGTTGAAAGTTGATATTGGCCAAGTGAAATCAAGGGAAGAGTATGTTTTTTGGCTCATAAAGTTGTTTGGTATTCATTTGACCATAACAATTATATTTTTAACCCATTCTTTATGTTTAAATTTATCTTTGTTTGATTTTTATCTTGCTTTTTAAAGGTTAGATATGGTTTTATCCACAGTTATTTTACCAATGTTAAATTCCTAATGCTAAATCCTTCATTCTCTTTAAGAGAATACTCACTCTTATTCTGAGTATATAAACTCACCTACTTTATAGAGTTTATCATTGTAATCCAATAAGTGATCTTTAATACTATCTTTCTTCACCAATCTCTATACACCTACTTTTCTCATTCTTTTATTCCTCTTGTCTCTCAGGAGTGTTCTTCATAAGCTGAAGGGAATCTAAGAGAACAGCATTGTCCATACTTCCATTTCTGGTCAGATTACCCATTATAGCAAACCTCAAAAGCATACATAACTATACAAGAAAAAAATAACCCATAGTGGCCCCATCTGATAAAATGAAATATTTTAGATAATTTTCCTTTATTATTTTCATATACTCAGCCTATTGTCCAGGCCTTCTTAATTCCTCCGGAACACTGTAAGATCATAAACTTTATTGAACAACTTCCCCAATCTCTTTTTATTTTCAATTTAGCTACCTTTTCTACAAAAACATATATAAGATTTTTTTCACAGCTTAAAAATAATCACAAAACTTCCTTTTAGATGATATTGCTAAACATTTTCTTATCTTTACTGCCATATTTCTTGAAAAATCACTTGTATGGTAAGGTGTAATTTTCTCATCATGCACTCACTTTTAATATTTGACAGACTGGCTTTTATTCTCCAAAACTCTATTGAATTCAGAGGAGCTTCTTTGTCCTAAGCCATTCTGTATTCTCTTCAGTACTGATACTCCCTTCTTAATGGAGTTCTCGAAGGACTGATGCTGTCCTTATTAAACTCTACCCTCTTTTCAGGTTTACATAAGGGAGTGACTCCCTGTTTTAGTGCTTTAACTTTTTGATGACTTCTGCCCCCTATTGGCTTAATGAGGAGGATAAGAAATTAAGAGAGAATGGCAGGTTCAGTTGACAAAAAGTTTTGCAGATTTTGCACTTCAACTTTTGTTAAGAAACATCAATAGACCTTATGTTTCCAGGCAACATTAATACATAATTAATTGTTAATTAACTTATATCTAATTCATATACTAGATTTTTACACATACCTCTCAGGAAGTATCAATTATAAAATGTTTAACTTATTTGAATGTATAGTGTCTGAAATGTATGCTTTTCAAATGCATATTGATATTTAAAAATTAATTTACAAATTTAAAAGGTAACTTATTAGTTCTGTATGAGAACAATTTTCCATTATTTTAAGTTCACGTAATACATCATATTAAATTCAATTTGCAATATGTTCTAATGTAGTGTATAAGAATTGACAAAATAACCGTTGTTGTGGGGTTTCTGCTTCAACTGTGACATGGAAGGCCTACTTTGATCACCGATCGAGTGGCCGAGTCTTCCTAGCAAAGTATTCAACATTCAGATATTGATTGTTTAGAAATAGAGCAACCTCATTTATTTAAAAGGAAAGACAAAATAATCCACATGCATAGCCTCCTGCCCTTCCTATGCTACTCATATTATATTTGAATTTGAAAACTGCTATTTTTAATTAATAATGGGACTAGATTTGAAGACATAGGCAAACGGAATCAATGATTTTGGTATTGCAAGATTGTCAATTCTCTCCTTTCTCTCACTATAAGCATAAGTCTCTATTAATCTAAACCAAGCATTCATAACCCGTATATATATATAGAAATAGAGGCTCCAGGATGTTACCATGTATTGTTGAAGCCCAAAACTAGGTATAACTGAACCCATCCAATAAATATGAAATGAAAAGCTATTATAGCTGGAAGGATTTGTTTTAAAGTAGACTTTTGAAAATTTTAAATAAGACCAACATTGACTGCCTACCTAACAAATTTGAACTTTATAAAGATATGTTAAAAGGTTTATTTTACACAAAGTTCACTTAAATGGAAACTGTTCTTCAGCAGCAAGGAAAGATCCCATCTTCTTTGCTTAATGCGCATTGCACTGAAGCTTTATGGCTATATTAGAATATGCAACTCCCCATGCCAAGATTTAATTAAAGTTTAAATATTTGAAGGGCTGGTGATAATGTTGCCTCTAATAAAAAATTTACCTGTCTTGGGATCAATAGAGAAATAAGGTTGTCCCTGAAGAATGCTGTAAACGACTCTGGCACTGTTTCCATAGGTCGGGTCATCTGCATCGGTGGCCTTGACCTGGAGTACATATGCACCTGGAAAATAAGACAATATCACTCTAGCATTTTTATTTTACTACTTTCAAGGTCATGACTCTTATCTGCTGGACTCGATTTTCCTTTGGTATTTGACCTATGTCAAGTACGCCATGAGTACATGATGTCACTGAGGATAGTTTAACCATTGTAACCGAAATGTTGAGCAATGATATAGTTAGTGCAAATCACAACTTTAAATATGTATTTTAAGAGCTGTGTCCATTTCCAGGAGCTAGATCATCTAAATGAAAGTCATCATCATACTTTATTGATTGGCACACCAAAGAAAGCATGGACACCACTTATATTAGCTCATCTGCTTACTATTGATGTTTTAATTTTATGATTAGGATATCAATAGAGAGGCTAAAAGGTTTAGAGTGTACTGAACATTAGAGGTTGTTAAGTAATTTGCAATTGCAATTTAAAAATTAACAACTACCTACTAGCATCAGGAAGCCTTTAATTAGAAAAGGAATATTTGAGAAATTGAGAAACCATAAATAATTGCAAAATAGCTATAAGAGCACTTCTTTGCCTCAACAGTGACATAAGAAGACACCACAAACAGTCAAATTATCTGCAGCTTTCCTAATTTTTTTTGGCATGGGTATATTTTTTCTGTACTAAAAGAAGTTGAAGGGAGCTTTTCTTTGTATTTTCCTTATCTGTTCATAAGCATATTGAAATCAGTCTCTAAAAACTTTTAAAGCGAGTATCTCTTCCTAATGTCCTATTCAATGTTACTATTCTGAGTTCAGAACAAAGTGAAATCAAAAGTACCCAGATTGTAGCAAATAAAATAGACACACACACACACACACACATATATACACATACACATACACATGTACATCCAAAGTTATGCAGTGAGTAGAACTCCTTTAATCTGCTGGAGGCACTCAAAGTAACTGTTCTGTTTAGTGAAAATAGGATTGTTCCTTTTCATTCAATTACTCATTCAGCCTTTTCTCTAAGAGTACAAATTTGGAGCAAACCATGTCTTCCTAGATTACTATAGAAGCTAAAAGAATGAATTACTTTTTCATTTCTACCATTTTCTTTTAATAAAATGTTAGGGTTGTGACAAGAGTAAGAAACAATAACTTTTTGTAGACATTCAATGCCAAGGTCTTTCAGTTTAAAATGGTTGAGTGAATCTTGGCTATATTAACAGAGGAAAAATATATTACAGCAGCCTTTCCCAAGAAAAGAAACTTTTAGAGGGAACTTTTAGAGGGAATGTAGATTAACATTACTAGGAAGTCAGGAGTGAAGACTAATATTATCCATCATCATCACCATCATCATCATCAACATCATCAGTATCATTAAACGCAATTTGACCAATGTTTATTTCTATGCAGCACTGGGTACCTGTATTAAAGATTCATTAAAACTACCTTTCTATAATGCTATAGAAATCAACAGTTCATTGAGAGTAAAGTCCTCTCTTCCCAAGAGTATTTTCCCCCAGAATATTCATCAGGATGTTGACTGTCCCTCCACTATACATGCGTTATATAGGCAAAGTCCACAAATATTCACTACTGCCCTAATTCTGGATATAAATATTACAGTTGAAAAACTATAAATTGTTCTACATGTTGGGTATATTTGAGGAAAACGAAAGTATTATACTTAGTTACAAAAAAGAAATTAAAATATTTGAGAAATAAGAAATATTTAGTGAAAAACATTAATAAAATTTGCCAAACTAATGCCGTATTGCAATGTATAGTGGGGAAAACAAAGATGAACACGTATTGTCTTTAATTTCACATTTTTGTTTTTAGTGTTTACATGAACCTCCACTATGCTGAACAAATATTTTCTTCTAATAGTTGTATTAAATTGTTTATGTTAATTATTTTTACAGCTCAAATATTTAAAGGAGTGAAATGGAAAATACTTCATTAATGCATCGAAGTTGCAAATATTTTTTCATACAACCCCACTTAGTGCTACTTAAAAGGATCACTGGATAGCAAGAATAACTGCATTCCTATCATATTTCTTCAGCTGTATCTATAGAATTAAAAGTAATTGTCCACTGAATTACAGTATAGGTTAATCCTTCTTTAGTGAAAGAGCAGATTCCAATGTAAATTCTCCAAAAGTTCTTAAAGATTGCCTGTCTGGGTGTTTACAAGAATGCAATTAAACACCATGATAGCAGCTTCTTTGTCAGCTGCTTGATGACTGTCACCAAACTCATGCAAAAGACAGAGATTTCATACTCTTTCCATTAAGAAGTCTCTGTCAATTGCCTGGAGCATGAAAATCTCCGAAGACTACTTTTTCAGTGCTTGGATAGCATACCAGCTGTTCCTGACACTATTAAACACTAAATACCCAGGAGGTAAGAGCAGGAGGTTGTGGTTGGGGCATATTTAATGTGCCACAAGGAAATAATACAGTCAATGATTTGCACAGAATCTGAAGTAGTCTTGTATGTAGCAGTGAGCTTGAAATTTATTCTTACCACTTGAATCCAGGGGATGACAATATAACCACTCTAAATGGTTATATCTGCAGAGAGAATGCAGCTCATAGAGAAAACACTCTTGTATAAGTGGTCAGGGCCAGAGTGCAGAATTTGCAATGGAGAGTATCAAGTCACTTCAAGTTCCCATATAACACTGTTTTGATCAGTAACAAATTAGTGTATATTTAGTAACAAAGCCAGCACTAAAATTTATTTTATAGTAATAACTAAATTCTATATCTTATACTGTCATTCTAAGGGAATAAATATTTATAAAACTATGATAAAGCAAAGAACAGAGAAACTGATCATTGAGTATGACAGAACTATGATGAAGAGGCATCAGGAGATGCCCACATGATATAAACTCCAGTTAAATAAGTGATCACTAACATTTAAATGACTATGAGTTAGAGTTCACATGAGATCCGATTTGGATATTGTATTGGTCAGCTCAGGCTGCAATAACAAAATATCACAGGCTGGGTGT
Organism: Hylobates moloch; assembly: GCF_009828535.3. NCBI lineage: Eukaryota > Metazoa > Chordata > Mammalia > Primates > Hylobatidae > Hylobates > Hylobates moloch. Next base: position 19,939,917 of record NW_026652292.1, read on the forward strand.
CTTAAACAATAGAAGTCTATGTTCTCACAGTTTTGGACACAAGAAGTTTGAGATCAAAGAGCAGAAAAATTGGGTTTCTGATGAGACCTATTTTCCTGGCTTCTCACTGTGTTCTCCCATGCCCTTTCCTCTGTGCTCAAAGGGAGAGAGAGAGAGAGAGACAGAGAGAGAGAGGAGCTCCTCTCTGGTGTATCTCCCTTTTTTTATAAGGTCACCACTTCTATTGGATTAGGACCCACCCTTAGGACTTCATTTAACCTTAATTACCTCCTGAAAGGGTCTATCTCCCAATACAGTCACATTCATGGTTAGAGCTTCCACATATGAATTTCAGGAGGATTCAAGTTAGTTCATAACATATCATTTTAGTATACAGATATGTATATGTTAAACTATATGTGGAAATTAACAACTTAGTAAAGCATAATTTATTTCTATGTTGTAAAATTATAGTCATAACATAATGTGATCTCAGTAATTTGCAAGCAAACATTCATGTAATAATAAAATTCTGATAGACTTATTAAACAGGTATACATTACCTAGATGAATTAACTTAAATTTGAGTCAATATTTTTGGTCCAATTTATGTTGAAAACACTAATAAAAAGCATAATGTTTCACTTTTTAGATTCAACTTTGAGAATTCATATATATAATATGTTATATGGTCAGACAATACGTTTGAGAATTCATACATGTAATATCTTATATGGTCAGACAATACATTTACACAGACGCAAATGCACAGAACAGTTTAATAGTTTGTAATTACTCCACTCAAGTTAATGAGTATATGAAGTGCCAGGCACACTGCCCAAGGTGCTAGGGAAACACCTTGAACAAAATTGAGAGACCAACTCCTGAAATCTTATATCCTATCTAAATGAGAATGGGAGGAGAAACAGATTCGAGGTGAGAGATTTTATATGGTAATCAGGAAAAGCAATTTTGTAAAATCTCATTTATGTAGAGACCTGAATAATTTTTTGCACTTTCCTTTTCCCCCTAATTTATTTATTCTTTACTTGACAATATTGTATGTATTTCTTGTATAGAGCACATTTTGAAATATGGATACATTGTGGAATGACTAAACTGAGCTAATTAACTTATGCATTCCCTTACGTATGTATCCCTTTATGTAGTCAGAACACTTAAAGTCTACTTTCCTAGCAATTTTCAAGAATACATTATATTGCTATTAGCTGGAGTCACCATGTTGTGTGCTAGATGTCCAGAATTTATTTCTCCTGTCTAACTGAAATTGTGTATACTTTGAGCAACATCTCCCTAGTCACTCAGTTTCCCCTAACCACCTGTATTAGTCTGTTCTCATACTGCTATGAAGAAATACCAGAGGCTGGGTCCTTTATAAAGAAAAAAGGTTTAATTGACTCATAGTTGAGTATGGCTGGGAAGCCCTCAGGAAACTTACAATCAGGAGGGAAGGTGAAGGGGAAGAAAGGCAGCTTCTTCACAGGGCAGCAGGAAGGAGAAGTGCCAAGCAAAGGGGAAAAAGCCCCTTATAAAACCATCAGATCTCATGAAAATGCATTCACTATCATGAGAACAGCATGGGGGAAACCGCCTCCATGATCTGATTACCTCCACCTGGTTCTGCCTTCAATCCAATCAGTTCTCCAGAAGGCTGTATATGCACTGAGTCAGTGTCCAATATATGGTACCATTTCTCCATAGCCAGGATTCACCAGTCCAGAAATCAAAGGGTGGACACGGTACCACTCACCATCACCCCTAGTGATCTACTAGCAAAATTCTTGCTTCCTGTTTCTGCAACATTACATTCTGCTGGCCTAGTGGTCTTAGTTCCAGAGGGAGAAATGCTGACACCAGGAGATAGAACAATGATTCGATTAAACTGGATGTTAAGATTGCCACCTGGGCATTTTGGGCTCCTGCTAACTCTAAGTCAACAGGCTAAGAAGGGAATTACAGTGTTGGCTGGGGTGATTGACCTGGATTATCAAGAAGAAATCAGTTTACTACTCCACGATGGAGATAAAGAAGAGTATGTGTGGAATACAGGAAATCTCTTATGGCATCTCTTAGTATTACCATGGCCTGTGATTAACATCAGTGGGAAACTACAACCACCCAATCTAGGCAGATACAATTGGCCCAGACTCTTCAGAAATGAAGGTTTGGGTTGCTCCACCAAGTAAAAAAAAAACATGACCTGCTGAGGTGCTTGTTGAAGAAAAAGGGAATACAGAATGGGTAGCAGAAGAAGGTCATCATCCATACCAGCCACGACCACCTGACCCGTTGCAGAAATGAGTACTGTAATTGTCATGAATACTTTTTTATTTTATTAATAATATATTTGTGCATGTATACATTTGTACTAAGAAAAATATCTTCATTTTCTTTATCATGTGACACAAGATTTATTGACTTCATATCAGCATTTAAGTGTTGTTAGCTTTATGTAATACCATTTAGGTTAAGGATTAGCGTGCTTCGGGTTGTATGAGGGATAGCTGTATTATGTTAGGTGTAACTATGACCTTATTATTGTCTTTATTTGGAGATTATGTATGACTTCAGAAGATGTGTATGGGTTCGAGTTGACAAGAGGTGGACTTGTGATAGTTAATATAGAGTGTCAATTTGATTAGATTGAAGGATGCAAATTATTTTTACTGGATGTGTCTGTGAGGGTGTTGCCAAAGGAGATTAACATTTGAGTCAGTGGACTGGGAGAGGCCGACTCACTCCCAATCTGGGTGGGCACAATCTAATCAGCTGCCAGTGTGGCTAGAATAAAGCAGTCAGAATAAGATGGAAGGAGCTGACTTGCTGAGTCTTCTGGCCCTCATCTTTCTCCTGTGCTAGATGCTTCCTGCCTTCAAATATCAGACTCCAAGTTCTTTGGCTTTTGGACTCTTGGACATACACCAGTGGTTTGTCAGGGGCTCTTAGGCCTTCAGTTACAGATTGAAGGCTGCACTGTTAGCTTCCCTGCGTTTGAGGTTTTGGGACTTGAAGTGGCTTCCTTGCTCTTCAGCTTGCAGATGGCCGATTGTGGGACTTCACCTTGCAATCTTGTGAATCAATACTCCTTAATAAACCCCCCTTCATACATACATCAATCCACTAGTTCTGTCCCTGTAGAGAACCCTAATACACCACCATTCTACTCACTGCTTCTGTGAGTTTTAATTCCATGCAGAGGCAGCTCTGGGTGAAAAAGGTCCTGGAAGTGTTGAGGGAAACCTCAGGAAAATCAGAGCCACCTTCACTGCAGATCAAAAATCAGATGGACGAGGTGGCAGAGAAAATAGTCATGTATGACTTTTTAAGCCACTGTTAGGACTCCTGTGGGGTTTAACTACCCTTTCTACATTGACTTATTTTTATCTCATTATCTCTACCTATCTAGTATACTTACCCACTAACCTGTATTTCAGTTTTTATTAACATGAAAGAGATATAACTAACTACACATTAATTTTTCCCCAACACAAAACAGAACCTTAGTATACTTGCACACAATTTATACTTATCGCATGGTGCAATTGCATTAATTTAAAATTACATGGAAGCTTAACTAAAATAAAAATATACTGAGTGAGAATGTAATAAGTGAGTAGTACTTTACAATTTGTAATGACTATTTGATTTACACAGTATTTTCATCTCTGATTAAATTTTGTTGTTTTCCAGTGTGATTTCTTGAACTTTATTTCATTCATTAAATATACTGAACAAGCATTTTATAAAAGCACATAAAAATCCATCTCACAATTTTTAACCAATTTTCTTTCAGCAGACACTTTGTTAAGAGGATTTTGTTTATTTTCTCTATTACAAACAATTCTGCTATTAGTAAATTCTTACCATTGCCATAGCTGGATCAAAAAGCATATAGATTCAACATATTGAGCTGTATTGTCAAGGCGACTACCAGAAAATGTACTTCTTTACATTCCTATCAACAAGGTATATTTTCTAACATTTTCATCAGCCCATATCCTAATTATATGTATTTTTTATTTTATGCTTGAACTTTAACAGCATATAGTTTTTGGTCACTTCTAGTGTGTGTGTGTGTGTGTGTGTGTGTGTACAAGCTGCACTCTTTCTTAACCCAGTTTATCATGTATTATATCTGTGTCTATCTATTGAAAGGTTAATTTACTAACTTATTTTTATTTGGTTTCATTTTTATGTGGTTATTTTAAATGGTTTTCTTTTGTGTGAATGTGTTTATATCTATGTGTGCATGTGTGGTATATATACCTTAAAAACTATTATCCTTTAGTTGTGTTTGATAAACTTATGTGGGTTTTATAGTTTAGTCTTCTGAATTTCTATACAACGAGTATATGGGTTCTGAAGCCCAGACCAGGCAAGCCAGCTTAATTTCATAATATAACTACAGAGGGCTTGCTTCTGCTTTTTTATGTATCATGTAATAATCATCTTTTATTTATTTGATTTAATTAAGACTAATAATATAAAGGCTTGGGATAAATTTTAAGAATCATCTGACATAATGTTTCCATTTTACAATCCAATACTTGAAGCCAGTGATGTTAAAATCATTCTTATTGGTACTTAAAGACATTCTCATCCAAAAGGTAGCAAGGTGAGGGTGGAACTGAGCCCCACTAATTCACAATTTCAGTTAAAGTAGTCATAGTTAATTCATGTTACAATAATTCAATCTAGGTAGGACTAGGAATGACCCAGAGCCTTCCTGTAAAGAACCATGACCAGCTGACGTACTTGTGGAAGGCAATGGGAATACAGAACGGGAAGTAGAAGAAGCTGTTAATAAATGCCAGCTATGAGCACATGACTAGTTGTAGAAATGAAGACTAATTATCATAAGTATTTTTTCTATATTCTTTAGAATGTGTTTATGTGTATTTATACATATATTAAGAAATATTTGTTTTTGTTTTATTCTTTCATCATCAAATATAAAATATATTGACTTTATATTAGTCTTTAAGTATTGTTAATTTTATATCATAGCATTTAAGTTATGGGACATTAGGCAAAGGGTAAGCATCACCCAAGGACTTTATCTCCTCTTCAGGGGAAGGAATTAAAGTATTTTTAATTATACAAAGGATACTTGTATCATATTGGGGGAATTATTACCTTGCTATTGTCTTTATTTTGAGATTAAGTATGGCTTAAGGAAATGCATATGGGTGCAAAGTTAATAAGGGCTGCACTTGTGATGATTAATTCTAGGTGTCAACTTGACTGAATTCAGGAATACCTAGTGGTATAGTTTGGCTCTGTGTCCCCACCCAAATCTTATCTTCAATTGTACTCCCATAATTCCCATGTGTTGTGGGAGGGACCTGGTGGGAGAAAACTGAATTATGGGGGCAGTTTCTCCCATAATGTTCTGTTGGTAGTAAATAAGTCTCATGAGATCTGATGGTTTGTTTTATCAGGGGTTTCTGCTTTTGCGTCTTCCTCATTCTCTCTTCACCTACGGGCATCCATGTAAGAAGTGACTTGCTCCTCTTTGCCTTTTGCTATGATTGTGAAGCTTCCCCAGCTATGTGAAACTGTAGTTCAATTAAACCTCTTTCTTTTGAAAATTGCCCAGTCTTGGGTATGTCTTTATCAACGGCATGAAAATGGTCTAACACACCTAGAGAATTGGGAAAGCACTATTTCTGTGTGTGTCTGTGAGGGTGTTTCCAGAGGAGATTTGCATGTGAGTCAGTGGACTGAGTGGGGAAGATCCATCCTCAATGGGGGCAGGGACCATCCAATTAGCTGGGGGCCTGGATAGAATTAAAATGGCAGAAAATAAAGTGATTTGCACATGCATGCGCATTCTTGCTGTTTCATCTTCCACCATAGGATAGCACAGCAAGAAAGCTTTGTCCAAATGTAGCCATTCAATCCTGGACTTTTCAGCCTCCAGAACTGTCAGTCAAGTAGATTTCTGTTCATGATAAATTACCCAGTCTTGGGTATTTTGTTTTAGCAGTACAAAATAGATTTTAACTATGAGATCTGCTTTGTTCTGTGGTTCCTCTTTTTGTGTTTGCTTAGATTTATAAATGGCTTCTCCATCCTCTTTAATCTTCAGCCAGGACAGCATATAAGGTATTTTATAAGAATTAGTGTGTTTTTGTTTTAGATATAGTGTCTCCCTCTGTCACCCAGGTTGGGGTGCAGGGGTATAATCACAGCCTACTGCAGCCCCAACCTGATGAACTCAAGCAATTCTCCCACCTAGCCTCCCAAGTAGCTGGGACTATAGGCGTATGCTACCACACCAAGCTAATATTTGTACTTTTGGTAGAGACAGAATTTTGTCACGTTGCTCAGGCTGGTTTCACACTCCTAGGCTCAAGCAATCTACCTACCTCGACATTCCAAAATGCTGGGATTACAGGCATGAGCCACAATTCCCAGGCATAAGAATGACTAACACCACCAATTCTTGGGATCTCATCAGAGAGTTTAATTTAATTGTTCTTCAGTGTGACAGGTAACATAATTTTTTTCTAAATTTCTGAAGATGAGTCTGGAATAGCGAGGGCTAAGAATTCTCCTAGAGAACTCATCAATTAGGAGAGGCTGCATAGCTTGACATTGTGATTATAATCTTTGTCTCTGTGGCCTAACTTTTGAATCCCAGATTAGCCATTAAACAATTGTGTGATCTCAAGGAAATTTATCTTTGCTTTAATTCCCGCATTTGCAGAAAAGGTGAAAAAACATAGCATCAATTTTCTAGTGGTATTAAATGTGTTAATATTTACATATAAAGACATTATAATAGAGTTTGCCATGTAGTACTCCTATTCTAGGGTATGTAAAATAAAACAAACACCACTGGGCGCAGTGGCTCACGCCTGTAATCCCAGCACTTTGGAGGCCGAGGCGGGTGGATCACTTGAGGTCAAAAGTTCGCGACTAGCCTGACCAACATGGAGAAACCCCTTCTCTACTAAAAATACAAAAAATTAGCTGGGTGTGGTGGCACATGCCTGTAATCTCAGCTACTCTGGAGGCAGGAGAATCATTTGAACCCAGGAGGCGGAGGTTGCAATGAGCCTAGATTGCGCCATTGCACTCCAGCCTAGGCGACAAGAGCAAAACTCCATCTCAAAAATTAAAATAAAATAAAATAAAATAAAATGAAATAAAATAAAATAAAATAAAATAAAATAAAACAAATACCTAAATACTCACTCTCTGTTCTCCTGCACCACGCATAGGGTATCACTTCCAAAAGTGTGACACTCGCAAGACTCCTATCCTCAACTCTCACCCCTGAATATTCAAATACTGATCTGGAATTTATCTTCTGTGTATTAGAAAAGGGAGGTTTTGAATATATATTTAAATTATATTAAAATGCAAACAAGTAGATTATAATAATATTGGATCACTTTATTAGAGACCCAAGGGAAAAGAATTATACATTTATTAAGTCTTCATGAAATAATGAAAACCTTTAAGATGGACTCGAAAAGACATGCCATAAAAATCCCCCAGAGTAGAAATGATGCCTCCTTGAATTGTACTTCTAAGATCAGAGCAGCCAATTTGGCTTTTCTCTGCCTAACACCCTGACCTTGCTCACTGTGGGCCTTGAGTAGCCCCAGCACATCTAATGCTGTGACAGCGACTTATGATTTGGTATTCAGTCCAAGGCCCCAGCAGCACTCTAAGGTTATAAAACCTTCCTCTTAGATCTGTCCTAAATATTTTAGACTATACATATTTACACCTTGTGATTCAGACCTACTTTGATGGATAAGTGAATCCATTTTTATGAGCACTTTATCTCTCAGCTGTGTGCCAAGAATTCTATAGTACCATGAATATCAATACAAATGCTAATGCCTGCGTCCAGTGACACACATTGAACTCCAACTTACAGTGTTGCCTTCTTTATACCTAATGTCATTTGAAATTATTTTCATAGATGCTGTTAGGAAATTCCATAGAAATAATGATGAAATGTCTGAGTTTGGAATATACTCACACAGGGGCTCTCAGCGATAATTCAGTAAGCTTTGCATTTTTTCTGTGTAGCATCATATTATTATAGGGTAAATAAATCACGTTTGATGCAAATGTATTTGGCCAAGGTGTTAAGGGCCAGTTACTTTGACTAATTAGAATTTAATGCACTCTCTACATACCTAACATTATTTATTTTGATTTGATCAGATGCCTCTGCCATGTTAAGAGTAAAATCTATCAGTCTGTCTATCTATCATCTATCTGTCTATCTATCTATCATCTATCTACCTATATATCAATCATTATTATCTATCTATCTATCTATCTATCTATCTATCTATCTATCTATCTATCATCTATCTATCTATCTATCTATCTATCTATCTATCTATCTATCTATCATCTATCTTCTTCCTATTCATTTATCTGCATCTCTCTATGTAGTTTCAAGTAAAAGAAAAAACATAAGTGTGTGTTATAATACACATATATAGTATATATGTGTGTGTATAAACTAGCAATTAGAAGTACTAAATCCTAAAATCAACACTGTAATTAAATAGATATATGATCTTTGCAAGTTATTTCAATTCTGTAATGATAATGTAATTTTAGTGGACAGTGTGATAATCCTCCAAAAATTAGTCCCACCTAATCCTATGAACTGTTCATATTTATATTAATATATCACCATCTCCATTATACCTCCATGTACATTAGATGTTGAATCTCATGGAGGCAATTGGCTTAGGTCTAAAGCAACAAACCCAAATTCTGCCCCCTTTTTTTTCTGGCTAATAATGCTTGTTTAAGAAGTATAAATGCAACCTACATAAAGCCAACAAAATCAGAAGAGACATATGCTAGGAACTTCTAGAAAATTCTCTTTGTACCCCCTTTGGATAATGGTGTGCAGATGCCTGGAATTGCTATTGCCATTTCAACATCTCAGTGGATAATTGGCAAGATTGTCACAGACCAGAGGCCACAAACTTTAGAATCACAGGGGAGAAAAATAAAGAAGAGTCTCAACTAAACCTGCCAGAAGCTCATCCTCCAAGCATTTTGATACTTTGAGACCATAAATTCTCTTTTGTGTGCTATTTTTTAAAAATTTTATTTTATTTTACTCTAAGTTCTGGGGTACATGTGCAGGATGTGCAGGTTTGTTACAGAGGTAAACATGTGCCATGGTGGCTTGCTGCACCTATCAACCCATCACCTAGGTATTAAGCCAGACATGCATTAGCTATTTTTCCTGATTCTCTCCCTCCCCCACCCTCCCCCAACAGGCCCCAATGCTTGTTGTTCCCATCCCTGTGTTCTCACTGTTCAACTCTCACTTATAAGTGAGAACATGCGGTATTTGGTTTTCTGCTCCTGCGTTACTTTTCTGAGGATAATAGCTTCCAGCTTCAACCATGTCCCTGCAAAGAACATGATCTCATTCCCTTTTATGGCTACATAGTATTCCATGGTGTATGTATACCACATTTTATTTATCCGGTCTATCATTGTTGGGCATTTGGGTTGATTTCACGTCTTTGCTATTGCGAGTAGTGCTGCAATGAACATTTGCATGTGTGTATCTTTGTAGTAGAATGATTTATATTCCTTTGGGTATATACCCAGTAATGGGATTGCTGGGTCAGAATCTACAAGGAACGTAAGCAAATTTACAAGAAAAAACAAACAACCCCATTAAAAAGTGGCCAAAGGACATAAACAGACACTTCTCAAAAGAAAACATTTGTGCAGCCAACAAACATATGAAGGAAGGCTCAACATCACTGATAATTAGACAAATGCAAATCACAACTGAGAGACAGGACTAGCTGGATTTCCTAGGCCAACTAAGAATTCCTAAGCCTAGCTAGGAAGGTGACCGCATCCACCTTTAAACACGGGGCTTGCAACTTAGCTCACACCTGACCAATCAGGTAGTAAAGAGAGCTCACTAAAATGCTAATTAGGCAAAAACAGGAGGTAAAGAAATAGCCAATCATCTATTGCCTAAAAGCACAGGGGGAGGGACAATGATTGGGATATAAAACCCAGGCATTTGAGCATGGAGCCACAACCCCCTTTTGGCCCCCTCCTATTGTATGGGAGCTCTGTTTTCACTCTGTTAAATCTTGCAACTGTACATTCTTCTGGTCCGTGTTTGTTATGGCTTGGAGCTGAGCTTTGCTCACCATCCACCACTGCTGTTCGCAGCTGTCCCAGACCTGCCGTTGATTTCCACCCCTCCCGGGTGGAAGGGTGTCCACTGCACTTCTGATCCAGCCAAGCGGTGCCCATTGCTGCTCCCAATTGGGCTAGAGGCCTGCCATTGTTGCTGCGTGGGCTAAGTGCCTGAGGTTCCTCCTAATAGAACTGTAACACTCACCACATGGCCCAAGGTTCCATTGCTTGGAATCTGTGAGACCAAGAACCCCAGGTCAGAGAACAAAAGGCTTGCTGCCATCTTGGAAGTGGCCTGCCACCATCTTGGGAGCTCTAAGAACAGGCACCCCCGGTAACAAAAACACAATGAGATAGAATCTCACACCAGTCAGAATGGCGATTATTAAATAATCAAGAAACAACAGATCCTGTCAAGATTGCAGAGAAATAGGAAAGCTTTTACACCGTTGGTAGGAATGTAAATTAGTTAACCATTGTGGAAGACAGTGTGGCGATTTCTAAAAGATTTTGTGTGCTATGTTATACTTTGAGTTGCATTAGAATTTTCTGTTACTTCCAAATAAACAAGATTTTGGCAAGTCAGTTAAACACTCTAAATAAACCTCTGTTATTTCAAATATAAAATGGGAGTACAGAGAGTGGGAACCTCATGGAACTTATTTATGCATTAATTCATGTGAAAATGCATATAAATTTCTTAGCATAATAACTGGCACTTAGTGAAACCTCATCAAAATGATGGTTTAAATTCTTCAACTTTGTAGTGAATGGGTAGAGTTCCCTACTTCCAGTGATTTGTTGTACAATTTGAAACAGAATCATATCTGAACTCTCCCCAAAATTAAGATTAATCTTTGGGTTACAGGGTTTTGAATATACCATTGCTCTGTCCAAAACTTTCCAAGCAGTGCCAATTACTTTATGTAGTCTGAAATTTGAGATTAATATCCTTCTCCTTTTTTCATTCTAAAATTTAACCACCCTGCTTCTGTAAACCTCTTCTCTAGGGAATGTCTTTTGCTCTCTGTCCAAAAAACGTTAGAGCTCTGCCACTTAATTTTTGGGTAACAATTTTGAGCCTCTTATCTAAGAATTGGAAATTTGTAACTGAATTTCACAAACAGGTTAACAAAGATTAAATTTAACAATACATGTAAATTACATCTTCTGGTTTCTTCCACTAGTGCTGGCTCCCAAATTGCTTTCCACAGTGCATTGCACTCCTGGAAGTACTGGACACAAACTTCACTCATTGTCACTCTTCTGCAGAATGCTTCCTTTAGCAATTTACCTTAATTGAAATCTTGCTTTCCCCTGAGCCTAGTACTATAATTGGAGCATTCTGGACTCAAAACTTCATTCCTTCAGTTTATTACTGCTTCTGATTAACTGATCTTTTCTCCTAAGAGAGAATGGTGTTTCTTATGTTTACCTTTCTTCTTTGTGGGCATTTTTTTTTTGAAACGGAGTCTCGCTCTGTCTCCATGCTGGAGTGCAGTGGCACGATCTCGGTTCACCGCAACCTCTGCCTCCTGGGCTCAAGCGATTCTCCTGCCTCAGCCTCCCAAGTAGCTGGGACTACAGGTACATGCCACCATGCCCAGCTAATTTTTGTATTTTTAGTAGAGACAGGGTTTCACCATGTTGACCAGGATGGTCTCCATCTCTTGACCTCATATTCCACCTGCCTTGGCCTCCCAAAGTGCTGGGAATACAGGCGTGAGCCACCACACCGGGCCCTTTGTGGGCATTTTAATGGTTGAGCCAAATCTCTTTCTTCAAGTTGTCTCTTTTTATGGTTTCTTCAACATCATTTACTCTTGACTCTCCCCCTGAGTCTCTGATAACTACTTAGCATTCTTTACAGACTCCTTTTCCTCTCCCTGCCCATATACCCTGATTTTGTCTCTCACTCTGCATGCCTAACTCTACAATCTTGTACATATTAGCCCCTATGTACCAGTGACTAAATCCTGACCATCATTTATATTTTCTAGTTGCTTCAATAGCAGAACTGCCTCTTAACTAGACCAAGATAAATCTTGAGGACATTTTAAACTTTTATTTAGCACTTATTGTTTACATCTGGTGTAGTCTCTTTCATTAACTAAACATTGCTACAATACTTTCCTTATGCATTCTGCCACTACTTTTATTTGAAATGTTTACTATTTCTCACCTAGGTTATAGTGTTATGATATTTAATAGTCCAAATGTTGCTTCTCTTAACCTGCAATCCACCTGATTGCTTCAGCCGCATTTGTCTTTCAAAAATGTAAATTTAATTTTGTCCTCAGCACTATCTCCAATGCTCTTCACAAATGTGCCTCTCTGCATTTCTAGGCTTATCTTTGTCTCTTCCCTGTCTACTTTATATTGCCTCAATACAATATAGTTCCCTAAGATTCAGGGCTACTTCATATTATGCCCTTTATACATGCTGTTGTCAAAATCAGAAATATTCTTTTTCAGGCTGCATGCCACCAGTGGCTCACACCTGTAATCCCAGCATTTTGGGAGGCCTAAGAGGGTGGATCATTTGGAGACCAGGAGTTCGAGAACAGCCTGGCCAACGTGGCAAAACGCCACCTCTGCTAAAAATACAAAAATTAGTCAGGCATAGTGGCACGTGCCTATAGTCCCAGCTATTTGGGAGACTGAGGGATGAGAATTGCTTGAACCCAGGAAGAGAAGGTTGCAGTGATCCTAGATTGTACCACTGCACTCCAGCCTGGGTGACAGAGTGAGATTCTGTCAAAAAAAAAAAAAATAAGTGAGTGTTCTTTTTCACTCAGGTAAACTTCATTCCATTTTAAAAACTGGCCTCAATAGCTGAACTTCTAAAAACCCATTTCCATATGCTCAGAGTGTCTTGTTTCCTGTCTCATTTTCCACTGTCTCTTCCACAAGTCTGTAAGTTAACATCTAGAGAGTATTACTACTTTATTTATTTATTTATGAAATCTCAGAACCTAAAACGGAGCTTGGTATATAATAGGTACTTAATACATGTCTATTGTGTAAGTTAATAAAGGAACAAATAAGTCTGGCTAAGAAAATGCTTTTGATCAGCTGATGTTAGAAGTTTTCAATCAAGCCTTTGGATCTCTTGATTCAGCCACAAGGCTCAATGTCAATAGTTACAATATCAATATCCCATCAATAGTTATGGCAGTGATGACACTGCTTTGCTGTCTGTTACAGAAATCAATGAAGCAGCTTAAAATGAAAAAGGTCTAGAGAACTCTTAAGAGCTGTGACAAAAGAATTCTATAAACCAATTACTAGCATTTTGGCAATCCTGACACCTCAAGCCATGCTAAGTCTACAGAAGAGTGTACAATTCTACTTTCCATTACCAGATAGAGCATGAGCTTTCATAAAAGGAAGGACTGCATTGATACCCATTAGAAAAATGGATATCATGTGTGGAAAATCCATTAAAAGAAAGTCTAGAACCTATTATAGCAGTTCATATTATCTGAAGGCAAGTGACCTTGAATATTGATTATTTCATAAACTCAAAGGCATGATGATGCCACATTACTTTGCAATACTTGCAAAAGTGCTTATGAATCCAGATAAGTAATGATAGAAATAGTGTCTGTCTACAAAGTAGTAATAACTGTACACATTATATTGTTTAAATATTCTTAGCTAATAGAGAAAACTTTATTTGTGTATGAGACTCTGATTTCCTATTAAGGTTTTGTTTCTTCTGTGTTGCCACGGTTAAATGCTGCAGTAATTTAGCGTGGGATTTGGGTTAGTAATTGTTACAAAACTAAAAGACTTGGAAGCCCACTTGTTTTGCAAGATTCGTTGTAATGCAATTACTCAAAGCAGAACTTTACTGTAGCTAAATGAAAATTAAACTTTATTATATTTCATATGCCTTCTGATCCAAATTATTCCAATATGTTTATCAATTAGATCAGTTTCTTCATCTATAAAATGGGAGGTTTGAACAATACCCACTAGTCACAGTGTCTCACACCTGTAATCCTAGCAGTTTGGGAGGCTAAGGAAGGTGGATCACTTGAGCCTAAGAGTTGCAGACCAGCCAGGACAACATGGCACAACCCTGTCTCTACCAAAAATACAAAAAAAAAAAAAAAAAAAATTAGCCATGCATGGTGGCACGGCCTGTGGTCCCAGCTACTTGGGAAGATGAGGTGGGAGGGTCACTGGAGAATGAGAGGCAAAGTTTGCAGTGCTGAGATTCTGCCATGGCACTCCATCTTCTACAATACAGCTTGGATGTATTGTAACAGTAAGAGACCCTGTTGAAAGATGAAAAGAAAGAGAAAGAGAGAAAGAAAAGAAAGAAAAGAAAAGAAAAGAAAAAGAGGGAGGGAGGAAAAAAGAAAAAAAGAGAAAAATATCTATGTTGATACTCTACCCAAAAAGACTAACTGTATTGAGAGTTGCTGAAATTAAACTTTGATGGATTTTTCCATTTTCCTTTCACATGCTATCAAACTTTTACTTCATATGGTTCTCTCTCAAGAGTGGCTTGTATGATTTGCATTTGAAGGAGTTACAGTATTGTAATCATTCTCATGATGATTTGCATATTCACACTATAAAAGAAAAAAACTTTAAAAGTTGGACAGCAGTTTCAAAGCTCACTACAAACAAATTACAATATATATGTTATTACTATTTCATAGGATAACAGTTTATTTATTAACCAACTTTTTAAGTAGCACATTAAAAGAAAGACAAGATCAGAGCCATTCTATCACTAAAGTATAATTTTGATGCATACTACAGAAAACACTGAACTTAACCTAGTACCTCCACAATAGATGCAGATATCCGGAAGACATTTTCGTTACTTATAGCAGTGAAATATATTTGATGCTATTTTAAAGTGTGTATTTGATGACAAAAGTTGAATTAACTATGCTATTATTTCTAAGTGAAAGCTATGGCTCTTAATCAATTAAGCTATTATTCCCTTATGTATCATGAGGCTTCTCTCATTATACTAAAAGTATTTTTAAAAACATTTTGGTCAATATATCATTATGTGGAATTTTTTATGTATAGTATTTTTTAAAGCTTTCAACTTGTAAGCCAGGGGTAACGTATAGTGTGGATTAAAAAATAAAAAGAGATTAAAAGTTTAAGGGAGAGTGAATTATAGCTAGATCAGATTACCCACGAATTTATTTTATGACCCAGCCAAAGAGATGGAAAGGAAACCTAATGAAAAGCGGTCGACACCAAGAATGAATTCTTCAGGATCACAAGAGGATTTGGAATATTAAAGTCATGGATTTGATTAATAGTTGATCTAACAGGTAGATTGGAAACTTAAAGAATGGCAATTTTGCCTGGTACAATTACAAATTATAAATTAGTGGTCTTAAGAAAGAAGCTGTAAAAAGATAGTTCTGATGTCCTTGCTCATACTAATTTAGCAGCTGGCCCCAAAAGTCCACCTGGCAATCTGGAGTCCAGAATGCTTGCTGGGAGTCAGGGTCAGTTCCGAGTTATCATCTTACTTTTTATAGTACTGAACCTGGGGCCACATTCAGGTAGAGGGTGCACCGACTTGGAAGTTCGAATAGCAGTTTTGTTCATTCCCTGAATCGTACCCTGCTGAGGCTCAAACAAAGTTATATTTCCTTCCAACTACCTTACCCTTCCGTCAACACTGTTGCTATCAGTGTTATCTTTTCTATAGAATCGGTTAGTTTCCTTCTACTGTAGTCATGCTTATATCTTTCTTCTAGACTGTGATGTTAGGGCACTAAGCTCTTGTCTGTATGGGTTGCTCTATATGCAATACTTTTCCTTCCTTCCTTCCTTCCTTCCTTCCTTCCTTCCTTCCTTCCTTCCTTCCTTCTTCCTTCTTTCTTTCTTCTTTTTCTTTTCCCCTCCCTCCCTCCCTCCCTTCCTTCCTTCCTTCCTTCCTTTTCTTTTGCCCTAACATTTGTTTATCCACAGGCATTCACTCATTATGAAGCCTAAGTAATAGAAAGTAGAGTCCCAGTGCACCCCAGCTCTCAGTATTTTTGATCGTGACAGAGAAAGTTTCATGGAGTCAGGGTTTATCCATTTCTTGTTCTGAAGAGTGGGATTTTGCACTCAAGTGCAGAGTTGAATCATCCATCATTTCCAGAGTATAAAAACATAGGAAACTTCACCTGTGTTTCTAGTGGCTGTCTCTAAAGTTATATATTTAATGCCAGGGCACTTCTTTAGCTACCCCTCGGAAAGAAAAATAAAATCTTAGTTTTTTATTTATAAGCCATCTATTAAGTGACCACTATTTTAGCAGCTCACACTGCACTATGCACAGAGACTATAAGGTATAAAAATGAAGGAAAAAGAGAAATGAAAAAAAACTATCGAAATGTAGTATTCAAAAAACTTTATTTTATATGATTTCTTTTGGGAAACTCAGAAAATACTTCTCATTTGCAACTCTCTCTTCTTTCCTAAAACAGGAAAGGAGCTTAACAACATTTATGGAGCTATTACAATGTGTCAAACATTGTGCAAAACATTTTATATGCATTCTTATATTTAATGCTTAAACCTATCCTATTTTCTATTATTTGCATCATTTCTAAAAACGCAAAACTACACCTAGATGATGAAGCAGGTTGTCCGGAGTCTTGACTTTTAGTAAGTGGTGGAGCTGGGGCAAACTCAAGCAGATGACGCCAAAGCCATTGCTCACAGCCACTACCCTAGTCCACCTCCAGGGAACACAGAAGTTCTTCATAAAATAACTAAGCTGTTTTATTTTGTTTGTTTGGCCATTCTTGGTACAACATATTTTTTTTTCATTTTTTTAAAATTTGGAATTGAGCTTTCTAGAAATACACTACTCATTTTTGTTTAATTAAGTAACAAAATAGTCTATTTTGTTAAACTTCATATTATTTTTATATATTAGTTTCTCTGATACAAAATGGTTACTAATGGATCTGCATATATAATTTCAAATTACCTGAATACTTAAAAAGTATGCAAGGAATTTTCCACAGTAGCTACACACACCTAAGATCAAATATGCATAATATGTATTGAATCATGGATCTTTTTTCTTTTGTTCTTATTAATATCATTTAAAAATCTAGCACCATTGTAATTCATATGTTGACACTCAGCAAAAGTGAGAAGAAATCAGTCTAATATCCAGGCTGTGAATGTAGATGCATTTTGATAGTTTATGATGTATTGATTGGAAATTCAAGATAAATAATAAGTGTTTTACTAAAACGAAAACTAGATTACAAAGCAATGTTTGTAAAGATATATCAAACAATATTGCCAGTATTTAATTAGAACCAATGTTCAGGTTTCAGTATTACCATTTTAGCTTCAGACAGTTATTGTCAGTAGATTTCTTTGTTATTTTGCACTCAAGTACATTATAAATGTATTTATAATGTACAAATATATTATAAATATAATCAAGCCATTATAAATTAAGCACTGATGCATCATGATGATTCTCCCATTACGGGAAACCACATCTTATCTGAATTTATTCTCATGTCCAAATGTTTGTGACATATATTTAATTTGTTTATTGCCACATGCACAGCCACACACAGAGGATGACGTAAAGTGATAATGGAAATTAACAAAAAGACGTATTTTTATTACTTTATCAGTATTTCAAATTGAATTTTTAATCAGAAAAAAACAGGTTATTTGAACCAGACATAAATTGGCTGTATTGCTCTCATAATTTGGCAGATGTCTGTATGTTCCATTTATAGTATAACTATCACATTTATTTGCTTTGAAAAAGTGATATATTAGCACTCTGTCCCTCACTCGCCGCCGACGACCTGTCTCGCCGCGCACGCCCTGCCACCGCCCCGCAGAAATGCTTCGGTTACCCACAGTCTTTCGCCAGATGAGACCGGTGTCCAGGGTACTGGCTCCGCATCTCACTCGGGCTTATGCCAAAGATGTAAAATTTGTGCAGATGCCCGAGCCTTAATGCTTCAAGGTGTAGACCTTTTAGCCGATGCTGTGGCCGTTACAATGGGGCCAAAGGGAACAACAGTGATTATTGAGCAGAGATGGGGAAGTCCCAAAGTAACAAAAGATGGTGTGACTGTTGCAAAGTCAATTGACTTAAAGGATAAATATAAAAACATTGGAGCTAAACTTGTTCAAGATGTTGCCAATAACACAAATGAAGAAGCTGGGGATGGCACTACCACTGCTACTGTACTGGCACGCTCTATAGCCAAGGAAGGCTTTGAGAAGATTAGCAAAGGTGCTAATCCAGTGGAAATCAGGAGAGGTGTGATGTTAGCTGTTGATGCTGTAATTGCTGAACTTAAAAAGCAGTCTAAACCTGTGACCACCCCTGAAGAAATTGCACAGGTTGCTATGATTTCTGCAAATGGAGACAAAGAAATTGGCAATATCATCTCTGATGCAATGAAAAAGGTTGGAAGAAAGGGTGTCATCACAGTAAAGGATGGAAAAACACTGAATGATGAATTAGAAATTATTGAAGGCGTGAAGTTTGATTGAAGTTATATTTCTCCATACTTTATTAATACATCAAAAGGTCAGAAATGTGAATTCCAGGATGCCTATGTTCTGTTGAGTAAAAAGAAAATTTCTCATGTCCAGTCCATCGTACCTGCTCTTGAAATTGCCAATGCTCACCGTAAGCCTTTGGTCATAATTGCTGAAGATGTTGATGGAGAAGCTCTAAGTACACTCGTCTTGAATAGGCTAAAGGTTGGTCTTCAGGTTGTGGCAGTCAAGGCTCCAGGGTTTGGTGACAATAGAAAGAACCAGCTTAAAGATACGGCTATTGCTACTGGTGGTGCAGTGTTTGGAGAAGAGGGGTTGACCCTGAATCTTGAAGACATTCAGCCTCATGACTTAGGAAAAGTTGGAGAGGTCATTGTGACCAAAGATGATGCCATGCTCTTAAAAGGAAAAGGTGACAAGGCTCAAATTGAAAAACGTATTCAAGAAATCATTGAGCAGTTAGATGTCACAACTAGTGAATATGAAAAGGGAAAAACTGAATGAACGGCTGGCAAAACTTTCAGATGGCGTAGCTGTGCTGAAGGTTGGTGGGACAAGTGATGTTGAAGTGAATGAAAAGAAAGACAGAGTTACAGATGCCCTTAATGCTACAAGAGCTGCTGTTGAAGAAGGCATTGTTTTGGGAGGGGGTTGTGCCCTGCTTCGATGCATTCCAGCCTTGGACTCATTGACTCCAGCTAATGAAGATCAAAAAACTGGTATAGAAATTATTAAAAGAACACTCAAAATTCCGGCAATGACCACTGCTAAGAATGCAGGTGTTGAAGGATCTTTGATAGCTGAGAAAATAATTCAAATTTCCTCAGAAGTTGGTTATGATGCTATGGTTGGAGATTTTGTGAATATGGTGGAAAAAGGAATTATTGACCCAACAAAGGTTGTGAGAACTGCTTTATTGGATGCTGCTGGTGTGGCCTCTCTGTTAACTGCAGCAGAAGCTGTAGTCACAGAAATTCCTAAAGAAGAGAAGGACCCTGGAATGGGTGCAAGGGGTGGATTGGGAGGCGGTATGGGAGGTGGCATGTTCTAACTCCTAGACTAGTGCTTTACCTTTATTAATGAACTGTGACAGGAAGCCCAAGGCAGTGTTCCTCACCAATAACTTCAGAGAAGTCAGTTGGAGAAAATGAAGAAAAAGGCTGTCTGAAAATCACTATAACCATCAGTTACTGGTTTCAGCTGACAAAATATATAATGGTTTACTGCTGTCATTGTCCATGACTACAGATAATTTATTTTGTATTTTTGAATAAAAAACATTTGTACATTCTTGATACTGGGTACAAGAGCCATGTACCAATGTACTGCTTTCAACTTAAATCACTGAAGCATTTTTACTGCTATTCTGTTAAAATCAGGATTTTAGTGCTTGCCACCACCAGATGAGAAGTTAAGCAGCCTTTCTGTGGAGAGTGAGAATAATTGTGTACAAAGTAGAGAAATATCCAATTACGTGACAACTTTTGTGTAATAAAAATTTGTTTAGTTAAAAAAAAGTGATGTATTAGACAACATTCTATGTTTTCCCTTTTTAAATATATTCACTTAATTTTTGAAATTACAGTATGGGGTAATAACTTATTATAAAAGGCCCTGTTTTTTGTTTGTTTGTTTTTTGAGATGGAGTTTCACTCTTGTTGCTCAGGCTGGAGTGCAATGGCGTGATCTCAGCTCACCGCAACCTCTGCCTCCCGGGTTCAAACGATTCTCCTGCCTCAGCCTCCCGAGTTAGCTGGGATTAAAGGCATGCACCACCATGCCCAGCTATTTTTTGTATTTTTAGTAGAGATGGGGTTTCTCCGTGTTGGTCAGGCTGATCTGGAACTCCTGACCTCAGGTGATCCATCTACCTCCCAAAGTGCTGGGATTACAGACATGAGCCACCACGCCTGGCCAAAAGGCCCTGTTAAGCACATTCCTTGTTTTAACAAATTTAATTCTCACAACACTACGAGTAAGTAACTGTTATCTGTATTTTACAGGTGAGGAAACTAAGGCAAATGAGGCTATATGTAATTTACCCAAGGTTGTACAACTTCAGATTTAGCTTATTGTACTGTAGAGCTAATTCCAAGCCGCTGTTCTCAATTACTATGCCACTCACCCCTTAGTTTACAGAAAAATGGTTATATGCCTGTTGAATTGGGTAGCTCATAGCATCACCCTTTAGCTTCAAAATGGTTCACTCTTTCAACAAAGGATTCATGCAAGCTCACCATATACTGTCAAACACAATTTGTAGACAGCAAATCTGAGCCCATAACCCAGATAATATAATTTTATATTTTCCTATCGTGAATTTGAGTTGCACTTGTGCATTGATTTATATGAGTTTGCCCATAAATACCTTCATAGGACTTAAAGGAGTAATCCTTTGCCAGTTTAGGATATTCACTTTTTATGCATATTTTGTTTTTATAGAGCTTTAATTATGTTTCTTGTTTGCACCCTATTTGTCTCTACTATATCATCAGTGCTTTCCAAAGACTCAGTGATATCAGTATATTATTAAATCTCATTTTTTTAAGTAGTTCCCACACCAGTTCTTCATGCACCTTCTTTCCGTCACTGCTTTATTAGATGGGTACCTCTGTTCTCTTCATGTCACCTGTAATTCCTGCTTGCTTTAGTTCCTTATTCTGAAAAGAAGACCCTAGTATATCTTCCAAATATATTTGGGTAGTATATTGTATGTGAACTTCCTTGAATTTGTTCTTGGAATATATTGGTCATTTAACTGAAAATAAAATTTTTGGTTCAGCACCATTTTTGTTTGTAACATAAAATTCATTGCTCCATTTACTTCTAGCAACTGTGCTTTCATGTTGCCCTCTGGAAGTCTAATGCCACTTTGATTCTCTATTTAAAGTGCCTTGTTCCATTTGTTTCTTATTTCTTTTGTTCTGATTTTGTAAAAATTTTCTTCCTTCCCTCTGAAATTTTGGAAAAACTTTCTTCATCTTTGGTATTCTAATAGTTAAAATGAAGTATGGGTTTTTTTCATTCATTACCATGCATATTCACTGGGTGAAACTGGTAATCTGTAACTTGTATGCTTAGATGTGTGAAATGATAAATTTTGCTCTTCTATCCTTTTTCTGGAATTCTTATTCTCAGATTCTCTGTTTGTGCTTTTTTATTTTTATTATTTTTCCTTTTATTAATTTTCCTCATATATATATATGAGGAAAAATAATAAAGAAATAGAACAAAACCTCAAAGAGTTTATATATATATATATAATATATATGTAAAAACTCAAAGGAGATATATAAAAACTCAAAGCGGATATATAAATAGAACAAAACCTCAAAGAGTTTATATATATATAATATATATATATAAAAACTCAAAGGGGATATATAAAACTCTTTGAGGTTTTGTTCTATTTCTTTAGAATATGCTTCTTTTTTTCCATTAACATGTCTTCAAATATTACACATAAGCACTTAATCTCTAATTATTCCATTTTTCTAATAGATATAATTTTATTTTAGATATAATTGTAACTTGAATTTTCATAGATGTTAGGGGAAGTGGTTTAGGTGTTCTTATCGATATTTTATTACTTATCTCTCATTCAATATTTGTTTTTCTGTTTTATAATGTAGTTTTCCTCAAATGCATGATGATCTTTGGTTTTTGGTACATCTTTCAAGATGGAACAATGAAGCAGTTGGCTATGACTTGGGGCCATGAGAGTGATGGAGCCAATAGTCTCTGGTTAGTTTCCTCTGGTGTGCCGTGCAAATTTTCTTATTATCCACATGTGTTGTGATATGACAATATCAGTATTTTATGAATATCCATACTTACATGATAAAATTGTTTAAGATTTTCAGACTCATTCACTCATATAAATTAAATTATTATTTCCGAGCTTGACAATATCTAAGAAGACTTTGCATTTGTATTTCCATTTTATCTTTCTCTCTCCACTTTAGAATATCTTCCTGATGATAATTCTTTGAAACTCCTTCTTTTATCCCTTCTTTCACTTCTTGCTGATATTGTTTTCAGACACTATTTTGTATGACTGATAAGAAGTTTAAACAAGATGTTTATGATTCAGTTGATAGTGATGGACAAAAATTAAAAATGCATGACTATAATATCAAAGCTATAAAAATTTATTATAAGAAAGTAACTGAAGGAGAAATTAATTCTGTCTCCAATTGAACGTCAATAGTGACTTGAAACACTTCTGGTGAATAGACAGATCTTCCTCCCATAGTTAAAGTCTGGCTGCCTGTGACTTTTTTCATCCCAGTGTCCCATTCTTCCTCTGGAGACACTGCGGAGCCATAGCTTCCATATTCTCCTTCAACAATGGAAAAATCAGCTATCATTTTGCCCTTACACTTCTTCCAATTGAACATACCCCCTTCTTCAACTGTTCCTTGTATAACATGATTCACATCATGGACTTTTTTGAGTAGCCATCCAGGTCCTTCATATATGATTAAAATTCCCTGCTGGCATCTAGAAATGAATTATTGAGCTGTAGAAGAATCACTACCAGGTTGCATGAGGCCACAGTTTAGTATGAACATAGTCAGGGCCTGGGTAATTCATTGTTATGAGGGCACAACAGCTAGGAATTCAAATACTTTCGAGCAGTGCCAGGAGTAGATAACATAAGCAAGAATTGCCCCAAATGCTGTATTTTTTTTTTCTCTTAGTTCCAGGTTTTCTTTCACCTCTTTCCATTAGCACTAATTAATGAGCCAGTTCACTAAGCACTTGATCTAAACAAAAAGTCTGAGAGTATAAGACAAACAATAACAACAACAACAACAAAACAGTTCCACTAAGGAGGGTCTGAAAAGACTGCTACATTAGCCAGGCCTGGGGTAATAACATGCAGGCAAAAAATTTGGTTGCAATATGGTGCAACTGGAGGTTAAGTTCTATAGTGAGGTCCACCATACTGTGTACCAAATCTAAGAAAGGACAAAAGGACATATGCTTTTCTCTCCTTTTTCCCCCATGCTTTTAAAAACGTACATTCAGATTATTAAAGGGTAATTTTTTCATATGAAACTTAGAGACTTACTTTTCAGGCTTTAAAAAGATGACTAGTATTTCATATCAAACACCTTACCTGTTAGCTCATAGAGAGACTACATCACTAACAATGCAGGGAGATAAATAGCATCTACTTGGAATTGTTCCTCAGTTTAGGAAACAATTTGCAACGTTTCCTCACTTCAAAGAAGTAATACTATTAGGAATGCTAATGTAAATGACGAGTTAATGGGTGCGGCACACCAACATGGTACATGTATACATATGTAACAAACCTGCATGTTGTGTACATGTACCCTAGAACTTAAAGTATAATAATAATAAAAAAGAAGTAACATATCTTCATAGAAATTGAAAATCACTCACAATTCAAACATGTGGGAGGTATTTGTGATAATACTTTTAAAGTTTGTATTGTTATTCCTACATAGATATAAGTAAATTGAGATTATGCTATGTATACTATATTGTAACCTGCTTTTTAAAATTTAACAATATATAGTGACAAATGTTCAGTTTCTAAATATTATTATTGATGTGCTTTTAATAAATACCTATTTTATGAAATAAATGATTATACTAGTTTTTATAGCCAGTCCATTATTAATGCTACTCCAGTTGATTTTAAGCTTCTATCATTATAAATAAGGGCATGCTTGTATATACAAATGGGTGCATATTAGAAAATGAGAAATAAGCTATCACATTGCTGATATAGTAATTTTTTCTAAAGAAAGACTAAATACTTAAAATAGAAAAGCACATATGATTATATATTTCTGATAGGAAAAATAATATATTTTAGGTGCTACTCATATTTTTAATTCAGAAAACATAAGATCAACATGCTGCATGATACGTAAAGTTTTTATATTTTATACTTCAACTGAGTTTCAATAAGGGAATGAGAAAAGTGATGCCAGCCTTTTTTAAAGAACTAGAATTTGAACATTAAAAATGTTTACTATCGAAGGTGGAGCCAAGATGGCCGAATAGGAACAGCTCTGGTCTCCAGCTCCCAGCCCCAGCGACACAGAAGACGGGTGATTTCTGCATTTCTGCTTGAGGTACCAGTTTCATCTCACTAGGGAGTGCCTAACAGTGGGTGCAGGACAGTCAGTGAAGCGCACTGTGCACGAGCCGAAGCAGGGCCAGGCATTGCCTCACTCAGGAAGCGCAAGGGGTCAGGGAGTTCCCTTTCCTAGTCAAAGAAAGGGGAAACAGACAGCACCTGGAATATCGGGTCAGTCCCATCCTAATACTGCGCTTTTCCAACGGGCCTGGAAAACGGCACACTAGGAGATTGTGTCCCGCACCTGGCTCGGAGGGTCCTATGCCCACGGAGTCTCGCTGATTGCTAGCACAGCAGTCTGAGATCAAGCTGCAAGGCGGCAGCGAGGCTGGGGGAGGGGCGCCCGCCATTGCCCAGGCTTGCTTAGGTAAACAAAGCAGCCAGGAAGCTCGAACTGGGTGGAGCCCACCACAGCTCAAGGAGGCCTGCCTGCCTCTGTAGGATCCACCTCTGGGGGCAGGGCACAGACAAACAAAAACTCAGCAAGAACCTCCACAGACTTAAATGTCCCTGTCTGACTGACAGCTTTGAAGAGAGTAGTGGTTCTCCCAGCACACAGCTGGAGATCTGAGAACGGACAGACTGCCTCCTAAAGTGGGTCCCTCACCCCTGAGCAGCCTAACTGGGAGGCACCCCCCAGTAGGGACAGACTGACACCTCATTCAACCGGGTACTCCTCTGAGACAAAACTTTCAAAGGAACTATCAGACAGCTGAATTTGTGGTCTCACGAAAATCCGCTGTTCTGCAGCCACCGCTGCTGACACCCAGCCAAACAGGGTCTGGAGTGGACCTCTAGTAAACTCCAATAGACCTGCAGCTGAGGGTCCTGTCTGGTAGAAGGAAAACTAACAAACAGAAAGGACATCCACACCAAAAACCCATCCGTACATCACCATCATCAAAGACAAAAAGTAGATAAAACCACAAAGATGGGGAAAAAACAGAGCAAAAAAACTGGAAACTCTAAAAAACAGAGCACCTCTCCTCCTCCAAAGGAACGTAGTTCCTCACCAGCAATGGAACAAAGCTGGATGGAGGATGACTTTGATGAGTTGAGAGAAGAAGGCTTCAGACGATCAAACTACTCTGAGCTACGAGAGGAAATTCAAAACAATAGCAAAGAAGTTAAAAACTTTGAAAAAAAATTAGAAGAATGGATAACTAGAATAACCAATGGAGAGAAGGGCTTAAAGGAGCTGATGGAGCTGAAAGCCAAGTTTCGAGAACTACGCGAAGATTGCAGAAGCCTCAGTAGCAGATGCGATCAACTGGAAGAAAGGGTATCGCTAATGGAAGATGAAATGAATGAAATGAAGAGAGAAGGGAAGTTTAGAGAAAAAAGAATAAAAAGAAATGAACAAAGCCTCCAAGAAATTTGGGACTATGTGAAAAGACCAAACCTACGTCTGATTGGTGTACCTGAAAATGATGGGGAGAATGGAACCAAGTTGGAAAACACTCTGCAAGATATTATCCAGGAGAACTTCCCCAATCTAGCAAGGCAGGCCAGCATTCAGATTCAGGAAATACAGAGAACGCCACAAAGATACTCCTCGAGAAGGGCAACTCCAAGACACATAATTGTCAGATTCACCAAAGTTGAAATGAAGGAAAAAATGTTAAGGGCAGCCAGAGAGAAAGGTCGGGTTACCCACAAAGGGAAGCCCATCAGACTAACAGCTGATCTCTCAGCAGAAACTCTACAAGCCAGAAGAGAGTGGGGGCCGATATTCAACATTCTTAAAGAAAAGAATTTTCAACCCAGAATTTCCTATCCCGCCAAACTAAGCTTCATAAGTGAAGGAGAAATAAAATACTTTACAGACAAGCAAACGCTGAGTGATTTTGTCACCACCAGGCCTGCCCTAAAAGAGCTCCTGAAGGAAGCACTAAACATGGAAAGGAACAACCGGTACCAGCCACTGCAAAAACATGCCAAATTGTAAAGACCATCGAGGCTAGGAAGAAACTATAGCAACTAACGAGCAAAATAACCAACTAACATCATAATGACAGGATCAGATTCACACATAACAATATTAACGTTAAATGTAAATGGGCTAAATGCTCCAATCAAAAGACACAGACTGGCAAACTGGATAAGGAGTCAGGACCCATCAGTGTGCTGTATTCAGGAAACCCATCTCACGTGCAGAGACACACATAGACTCAAAATAAGGGGATGGAGGAAGATCTATCAAGCAACTGGAAAACAAAAAAAGGCAGGGGTTGCAATCCTAGTCTCTGATAAAATAGACTTTAAACCAACAAAGATCAAAAGAGACAAAGAAGGCCATTACATAATGGTAAAGGGATCAATTCAACAAGAAGAGCTAACTATCCTAAATATATATGCACCCAACACAGAAGCACCCAGATTCATAAAGCAAGTCCTTAGTGACATACAAAGGGACTTAAACTCCCACACAATAATAATGGGAGACTTTAACACCCCACTGTCAGCATTAGACAGATCAACGAGACAGAAAGTTAACAAGGATATCCAGGAATTGAACTCAGCTCTACATAAAGTGGACCTAATAGACATCTACAGAACTCTCCACCCAAAGTCAACAGAATATACATTTTTTTCAGCACCACACCACACCTATTCCAAAATTGACCACATAGTTGGAAGTAAAGCTCTCCTCAGCAAATGTAAAAGAACAGAAATTATAACAAACTGTCTCTCAGACCACAGTGCAATCAAACTAGAACTCAGGATTAAGAAACTCACTCAAAACCGCTCAACTACATGGAAACTGAACAACCTGCTCCTGAATGACTATTGGGTACATAATGAAATGAAGGCAGAAATAAAGATGTTCTTTGAAACCAACGAGAACAAAGACACAACATACCAGAGTCTCTGGGACACATTCAAAGCAGTGTGTAGAGGGAAATTTATAGCACTAAATGCCCACAAGAGAAAGCAGGAAAGATCCAAAATTGACACCCTAACATCACAATTAAAGGAACTAGAAAAGCAAGAGCAAACACATTCAAAAGCTAGCAGAAGGCTAGAAATAACTAAAATCAGAGCAGAACTGAAGGAAATAGAGACACAAAAAACCCTTCAAAAAATTAATGAATCCAGGAGCTGGTTTTTTGAAAAGATCAACAAAATTGAT
>NW_026652292.1:19968269-19969023 GCF_009828535.3 Hylobates moloch
AACTGGATCCCTTCCTTACACCTTATACAAAAATTAATTCAAGATGGATTAAAGACTTATATGTTAGACCTAAAACCATTAAAATCCTACAAGAAAACCTAGGCAATACCATTCAGGACATAGGCGTGGGCAAGGACTTCATGTCTAAAACACCAAAAGCAATGGCAACAAAAGCCAAAATCGACAAATGGGATCTCATTAAACTAAAGAGCTTCTGCACAGCAAAAGAAACTATCATCAGAGTGAACAGGCAACCTACAGAATGGGAGAAAATTTTTGCAACCTACTCATCTGACAAAGGGCTAATATCCAGAATCTACAATGAACTCCAACAAATTGACAAGAAAAAAACAAAGAACCCCATCAAAAAGTGGGCAGAGGACATGAACAGACACTTCTCAAAAGAAGACATTTATGCAGCCAAAAAACACATGAAGAAATGCTCATCATCACTGGCCATCAGAGAAATGCAAATCAAAACCACAGTGAGATACCATCTCACACCAGTTAGAATGGCCATCATTCAAAAATCAGGAAACAACAGGTGCTGGAGAGGATGTGGAGAAATAGGAACACTTTTACACTGTTGGTGGGACTGTAAACTAGTTCAACCATTGTGGAAGTCAGTGTGGCGATTCCTCAGGGATCTAGAACTAGAAATACCATTTGGCCCAGCCATCCCATTACTGGGTATATACCCACAGGAGTATAAATCATGCTGCTATAAAGACACATGCACACGTATGTTTATTGC
>NW_026652292.1:19969123-19983435 GCF_009828535.3 Hylobates moloch
AAATGATGAGTTCATGTCCTTTGTAGGGACATGGATGAAACTGGAAAACATCATTCTCAGTAAACTATCGCAAGGACAAAAAACCAAACACCGCATGTTCCCACTCATAGGTGGGAATTGAACAATGAGAACACATGGACACAGGAAGGGGAACATCACACTCTGGGGACTGTTGTGGGGTGGGGGGAGTGGGGAGGGACAGCATTAGGAGATACACCTAATGCTAAATGACGAGTTAATGGGTGCAGGAAATCAACATGGCACATGGATACATATGTAACAAACCTGCACATTGTGCACATGTACCCTAAAACCCTAAAGTATAATAAAAAAAAAAATGTTTACTATCTTAATTTCCAAACCAATAAAAAAGTGTAAGAGCTATTTTTCCCGTATATATTATCATTATTTAGCAAAACAAAGTAGGGAGAAGGGAGATGTGGTATCTGGCTCACTGCAGGGGGATTATTGCAGTTCAGATCAGGAGGCCCCCTAGTCTGTGAACACATTCCCTGACCTGTCACTGCCAGTTTTAGCAAAGCTGTAGTTGCCTGCACCTGTAAAGAGAGAAACAGACATTGCCTTTGTGGGGCTTATCTCTTGAAAGAAAAATATATTACCAATCCAATGTTCTGAAGCTAGACTCCTGAAGTTGTTTTTACAGAAGCAAAGTGAAACAAAATATTTTACCTAAAGAAGCCTCTTTCCATCTGTGTTCACATGTGTGTGGCTTTGATAACACAGCTTTCCATGCCATCGGTATCTTGAATGCTGAACAAAATCCGAAAGTATTCTCCAGTTCTTTTGCATTCTAGACATCTCAAAACAATATACGGGGTATTGTTTGCTTTCTTTCTGCTGTAGGAAGTAATGATGTCCATAAAAGTAATACTACTATTTCTCAATATAGATGATGAAGAACAGCTGCCTTTGCCTAAAACCCTCTTTGTGTTAGCATCAGAGGGCAGAGCTGCTTTTCTTAGCATATAAGTTACCCTACACTGGCAATGTTTGACTTTTATTGCTTACAGAATCAGGTAAAAAAACATCAGCTGTAGTCTAAGACACTTCCTTCTTACAACTATATTTGACCAACAAAATGTAAATCTCAAAGGTTTATTCTATGTTTCAGGAAATATGTAAAACACATTTAAATGACTGACAAATGAATCAACTTCAGAAAAAATTCTGTTTTTCCCTTTGCAAAGTGTAGTAAATACCGTTGTGTGTGGGTGTATGTGTATGTCTTAGTTGCATTTCTATCTTTTGTCAGGATCTTAAACATCTACTGTACTTTAAGATTTGTTTCTCTCTTTCATTTCTCTATCCTCAGCACCCAGCACAGCATCTACTGCAAATATTTAATCAATGGTTGCTTAAAAAATAGCATATTGAATGAATGAAACTTTTAAATCTATCTTCTATGGTAAAAATGTCTAGAGTCAATTATTTGGTATAATAATTAATGGAAAATAAGAAGAGTAAAAAGAACCCCAGAAAGTCAATGATTTGTTATAACAGCTAATGGAAAATAAGAAGAGTAAGAAGAACGATACAGCCTTACTTTCAGCTAATTATTTGGTTAAGAAAGGATTTCAATTTGTGTATTTCTCATGTGATTTCACTATTCCACCTTCTGCTCAGTTTCAAATTCAATGGAGGGGGATAAAAATAATTACGTGTTTTACATTTGTTTATTTGCATTTGTATGTTAACAAACAAGGACCTGTCCTACAGCCATTAAAGCACAATTTTGGAGACAGAGTGATTCTACATACGTAGGCTTTGCAGCAGAGATGTATATAAAGGATAAGCATGTTAGGATTCTCTATATGTTTGAAAAATGAAATAACGCAATAAAGCTCATTGTATAAAATGACACTAAAAACGCGAGGATACTGTCAAATTTAGATTGGGATAGTAAGTAGTACTATTTAGAATTACAAAGAAAGAGCAAAAATAGAAAATTTAAAGAAACATGTCAAAACAAGGAAGCAAGCCGAAAGGGAGAAAAATTGGATTTTCTACAACTGGCATATAGGTTGTTAACGTTATCCAAAGTATATAAACCCCATTACGTCTTCATAGAATGCCAACTACATTGTCAAGATTCCAATAAATGATGATAAGCCTAAAATTTATGATATGTCAATATATCTAGCACATACCTTTCCAAAGGAATGACCCACCAAATCTATCCTGAGTTGTTTATATAAATCCTAATTGCAATTTATAGTTCCGTATTAAACTTTAATTGCAATCATTTATTTAAGATCAGCCTAACATTTGAGATAAATTAGAATTAGAAAAAGATTAAGAGTTCAGGAAAATACACTCCTAGAGTTTTGATACTACATTCTAGTCCCCTTTTTACATCTAACAGAGTCAATTTACAGCTGTGGAAATTCAGATCTAGCCCTATTTTTGGAAAATTCAACAAAGAAGTATTAACATTGCATCTTTTGTAGCTTAGAATTTTTGATCCAAAAGCTATTTAAGATAAAAATCTCATTTTACTCTCCATTACAGAGATGACAAAAACAGCTAGAGATCATGAAATGAATTACACACATTATGTGGCCTATACTATCACAGTTTGGAGAAGAAATAAAGTCCCTTCATTCTCAGTCGAATTCTCTTTCCTCAGAATACACACACACACACACACACACACACACAAACTCTCTCTGGCAATGTTTCTTACAAGTCTTGTTAGCAGACTAAATAAGGATCAGAGTTAATCTTTGGATTAAGTCATCTGTGTTTGGATGTAGCCAAAGTAGTTGAATTTATCTCTATAGAAGACAATCAACGTTTTCTACAAGCAAATCAATACCGCAAGGTTACAGTTTCTGATTGTACTTAATTCTCCTTGCTAAATGTACCTTATTAATTATTTTGAAACAAGGGGCAAGTTTGTGGCTAGATCAAATCAAAACTTCAAAAGAAGAAAGGAAGGAAGGAAAAGAGGAAGAACAAAACAGAGAAAGATAAGACAAGAAAACTAGGAAGGGCTCCAAATCTATGCTTAATTGATGGCTACCAATTTGAGTTCTCCTGAACCTGTCCCAATACTGTGCTGAGAATTTTAGCCGATCATGACTGCTATGCCAAGCTCATATAACACGCTCAGTTTTAAATCCATTATGATATCTTGGACTTCCAGTTAATAAAAAGTATTTAAATTCTGATCATTTTCAGTAAAAATAAGATTAATTACAGATCTGAACTGTATTTGGAGAGTAAAAGATGCATAACATTTTTTAAATGCTCTCTGTGATAATGCTAGTAATTCCCTTTGGTTTTGTTTATTAATCGATATGCAATTCTTGATAAACAGCTTCTGGTTTAGTCATGTAGATGTTTGGCAAGGCTCAGAGTGATGTGGTTGTCAATCATGGTGATGAGCTGTCTTGTTGTTTGATATGAACTTTCCTAGAATGCAACACAACTTCCTTTAAAGAATCCTAGAACTCTAGGGTAGACGGTGGGTTTAGGGTGGTGGCAGGAAAAAGTCAAGTATTCCATTGTTGTCACTTTTCACAGGTCCTCCCATCACATGCAGTTAGTTACTTAGGCCAGAGATTAATTTGGATTGTAAAAGAAATAAGCTTTTTTCTTCTAGTCTAATTTTATTCACTAGGGTTTTAAAAGCCACAAATTCTTCTTGTGGCAGAAACTCACAGTATGTATTAAAAGTGTTTATTTTCATTTTAATAAATATATAAAGTTTTATGTTTATAAAAATGTTTGCATCAGTTTACCTACAATACTAAATCTTTTGGAAAATAATTTAAAAAATGGTTCGCAGGGATATGACCTACGGCCCTTCTCCTCCTTAAAAAATCTGTGATGCTGCCTGATTTGGTTTCAAGAAAAGCAAAAGCATGATATCCATCTCTGTTTTCTCCATTAAAAAACCTGCTTGATCTAAGTATTGACTCAATAATTTGTTGAATAATAACTTAAATGAGGAAGTAATTATATCCCATAATTTAATAATATGGTATAATGGTTGGAAAGAGTAACCAAACAACCAGCAAAGCTTCACGTACAACTAACTGGTCTTGCTCTTGATAGAAGGATTTAGTACATCACGTTTGCCTTTGATCCCCTTTATCCCCTTTTCATACCCTTTATCTTCTATAGTAACAAAGTTCTCCCGCATCTTGCTCTTGTTCTTATCTTTTGAACATCAACATCTGCTAGCAGTTATCTCATTTGTACCACACTGTAAATGACTTAGAAGAGTTTTGATCATTGCCTTTCAAGTTAATTGTAAAATTTCAAGCATGGGTGGATTATTTGAATGCGTGTTTGCAGCAACCATGTAGTCTAAGTTGTGGTTGAGGGAAAAAGAGGGGATTCAGAAATTATACTAATAGAACCTCAGCAAAAAAAAATGACCACAATAAAAGGAAAATTCAAGGGAGTGGTAGGAGAGAACAAAATTAAGTCCAGAAATGCATAATGAGTTTAGAAATTGGCCCACTAGAAAAGAAGGGGGAATTGCAGACATATCTCTTTGTAAGCAGACACACCTATAGAAATATTTGTGCATCTTTTTCTTGCTAAATAGTGCAGCTTACATTTATTGTCACCAGCGATATTTAACAAAGCTTTAGAAATTTTAGCGTAGTACCCCAAAATGAGTTTGTTAGCACTATTCAATTTTTCGAAAATAAGAACTTCGAGTATTCTTGTAATTTTGATGTCTACTGCAAAATGACATGTGTGAAGTAACCCTGCTACTGATTGTTTTCAGTGGGTGAAATATATTTTCTTATCTACTGATATATGGAAACAAGCAAATGCAACATTAAGAACAAATCATGTCATTCTTCTCTACTTCTGGTTGTGAAGCCCAATAGAGTTATAAAGAAACAAATTTGTAAGAAAAGTATACCAACTGAAATGACTCCTTACATAAACAGCTGCCAGTGAGATTTTTTTCTGTCATTAATTATAACCAAGGAATAAAGTTCTTTACAACCCTTTACATTATAGAAAAGGTATTTGAGTGTTTTTTAATTTTAATTAATTATTCACTGAAGAAACCATTTACAGTATTTAATGCCTGCAAGAGTTAGGTGCTAGTCCAAAGAGATGAATGAGAGAAATAGATTTTACACAATTAAAGTATAGAATGGTACTAGCATAAAGAAAAGATAAACAATCCCAGCACTTTAGGAGGCCGAGGCGGGTGGATCACCTGAGGTCAGGAGTTCGAGACCAGTCTGATGAATACAGTGACACCTCGTCTCTACTAAAAATACAAAAATTAGCCAGGCATGGTGGTGTGAGCCTGTAGTCCCAGTTACTCAGGAGGCTGAGACAGGAGAATTGTTTGAACCTGGGAGGGAGGCGGAGTTTGCAGTGAGCCGAGATTGCGCCACTGCACTCCAGTCTGGGCAACAGAGGGAGACAGCATCTCAAAGAAAAAAAAAAAAAGAAAAAGAAAGCATAAATATCTAAGGTTATGAATATTCCCAGGACACTGATTTGATTACAAATATATAAATGTGTTATCATAAGTATCCAAACACTATGTATATCTATTATGAATCAATTTGTAAAGTATAATATATACTTAAAAAGTGTAGAAACACACTTAAACACATACATGTACACAAATACCCACAATAAATATGCAGTTTGAAAGAAAGAAGATCTTTCTTTACACTGCTCTATTTATTTATAATTTTATTCAGATCATTTAAAGAACATTACCCCCTGTCTGAATTTAGTTGCATTCTGGGACTCCAGAAGGTTTTTTTCACCAGCATTTAAAACCAAGGCAGAGTTTATTTATCTTTCATCTGTAAAAGGGGTAACCCTTGGCAACACGAAAAGAAATCTAACATTATCCTTTAGTTATTACTAAATATCTTTCTCAGGATACCTCTGACTGCTCCTCAGCCCTCTAATTTCTCCCATATTTATAATAACTGCATAGAGCATAAGTGGTGCACCATACTTGCTCAAGTGAATTAAAATGTGAAGGGAAATTACTTTTAATTGCAAAAACCGAAATTACTTTTGCACCAACTAATACGTAGCAAATTAATTGAAAAATAAAAAAAAAAGACTGGTTCTCGAGAACTGGTCCCTTTTAGCCTGCTATACTGTTCCTCATTAGTTGACTTTCAAGGCTGTTCAGCTGTGCTCACTATAAAGGGAAGGTAGTAGCCTATAGCACAGAGAAGAAGACAGAGCTAGAGAGAAATGAGTAAATGTGCAAGAAGCTTCCAAAGTGATCTGAGAGAAATGGAATGTATCTCCTCCTCACACTCCTTCAGCTTATCTCACATACCCCATCTTTAGAGGCATTATTTGTGGGTTAATATATGTGATCTAAACCATAAATGTAGCAAATATGGGCGTTAAGATTCCAATACAAACAAAACTGAGTAGGCCAGCAGCCCTGGCACTGAGTAGAGAAGAGAAACTGTGGTTCTGTCTTCCTGTATGTCATTAATGCGTGGAAGCTTCTCGACTTAGCCCATCAGGACGCTCATCCTGCCGTTAAGGAGCTGCTCTTCCAGAAGCAGTCTTCAGTCCCTTAGAGCAGCAGGGAATGTTTCCAGAGCTCCATACGCATCAATCTGGGAAACTGCATCACCTTGTTAGCCACACAGCTGCACTTTTCTTTCTCAGGGCTCAGCTCAGCCGCTGACGTTAGACAGCCTTGTGCCACAAGAAGTATGTCAGAGCCCAGAGGAGCCACTGCCCCCCACCCAGTCAGGGACTGGAGTTGAATTCTACCATTCTAGAGAGAATCTAGCCCTGCCCAAGTGCCCAGGTAGTAGCCTTCATGATTGAAGGTAAAGGTCAACAGGAAACTGGCTTCCTTCAAATAATTGTGCATGAGGGTACAGATAGGAAGATCCCCCAGGCCTGGAAGCAAACACAGCCTGGGAGCCCACTCTAGCATTGGATAGGATCTCTCAAATCTCAGTTATTTTCATCAGTGTGTGGCTCTTGGCTGCAACCCAAGCACCAGGATAACAATGGACCAGGCTGAACAATTCCCTTCCCTTGGGAGATAGCAGATGTGCAGAGGTGTCTCTTCTAATCTTAAATTGAATTAAAGCCCTGAGAGCAGGTGCATTGGCTTCCATGCCTCTACATAGTGTAAGGTTTGAATACTGAACTCTGGACATAAATGAGGCACAGTATGTGCTATGCCAGCTGGAATGATAGCCAGCTTAATCAAATAGAATTCATTCCAAAAAAGAAATTGAGAGTCACCGATGGAGAGTGAGAGTGAGAAAAATAGAAATATATATTTATATGAGCTTGAAAAATTATAATACTTGAATTCCTCTTATAAACCAATTTGTTTCAGTACCAACTCTTTTCCAAACATAGATTATTATCTTCACAGCTTGGACAATTAAAAAGTGTCAAAATAAAAATTTTCTCTGCTCAAAAATCTAAAAGATGGCATCCTCTTTACATTATATGTCAACTATTTCACAAGCTGTGACATGAATAAAATGCAAATCAGATTATTACAATTCTCAGCAGCTAATGGGAACTCTACCTGTTTCTCTTCCATTCACCATTGAAATACCAGATGGTTATAAAAGCCTTTAAAGACTGAACTTGAGAGACCGAGTGTCGTGTCCAATGGCTAATTCAAGGTGATCTACAACCTAATCGATGTATCAACACGTATAGTTTCGCTGTTATTTTGAAATCAAAGAATCAACTAAGATTGACAAATGACGGAAAACACGTGAAACAAAAAAAAACTTGTTTATCTAATGCTTGATAGATGGCTAAACTCGTTAACGCTGCCCGCTTCCCAGATATTTCAGAAAAATGAGACTATAGATGACAAAGTATTAAATCTGTGGTAGCTTACCCCTCTTGAGTTCATTGGCTTATTCTTATCAATATAATTTTTCTACAAGCACATGTAAAAAGTCTCAATTTAGTATGTTGCTAGAGAAAAAGTCAAAGGAAAATAAATAGAACTTTGAGGTTTCTGCTCTTTATTCAGAATCATCGGAAAATACAAGCCAACCAAAAAAATTAAATTCTACCTACAACTAAATTTGAGAAAAAATATTGAGTTCATAAAGTGTATAAGTTTTATTTTGATAGAAATTGCCAACAAAGATAATCAACTGAAATGTTGCTCAGTAAGGAGAACGGGGAAAAAAGGGTTATATAAATACAGTGACAG
This sequence comes from Hylobates moloch, assembly GCF_009828535.3. Taxonomy (NCBI): domain Eukaryota; kingdom Metazoa; phylum Chordata; class Mammalia; order Primates; family Hylobatidae; genus Hylobates; species Hylobates moloch. The sequence continues at coordinate 19,977,318 of NW_026652292.1, forward strand.
CCAGGTATTGTCATTTTCAAACACCCTATGACTAACATTCACAGGGCTGTTTTTTACAAATCTGGTTGACAGAAATTTTCAGCATTCATCCGGTAACTGAAATGTATTGGTCAGTACTATAGGCTTCATATGACTGTGGGCATCTAGAAAGTTCTGGTTTCCTCCGAGAGGATGACATTTATCTATTTTGTATTTTGCTTACAAAAAAAAGTTTCCCAAGTGATACCTTGATATTTTATGACAAAAGATGTTACTGAAGAGAAATAAAGCCTCAAATGTCTGTTACGTTGAATGAAAATGTACTGACAAAGGTGATATCAAGTTTTTAGAGACAGTATCATCAGCCTGTCCCATATTCTTCAGAGTTTCTGAGTTACTCAAAATGAAACTGACAGGATTATGGACTATCATGTGAAATTTCTATTGTGTTGAAGCCAGTTCTCAAAGAATCCTAGAAACATGAACATATTACATCTTAGTTTTGTATACATACGCTTGAAATAAAACTGCTTTTATAGTAAGATTTCATAAATATTCCTCATAATTTATAAGATAAAAACTCAAGGTTACAAAACATATTTATCAGAGCTATTTTGAAAATGAATCTAAAAAATACAAATAAAAGCTAAATTTTAACTTCTTCCATGTATTACAATATTTCTTTGTCTTCTGATGCCAACAAAACATTTTCAGCAGATTGAAATTTTAAAGGCTTGTACACTGTAATTATATTACAGAACACAATGTCATTAAAATGTAAAGCAAATGGAATAGGTTATATGCCATTTAATGTTCTGATATTTTTATTTCAATTGAGTAGGTTATATGCCACTTAATATTTCTGATATTTTTATTAAAGTCATCATAAAATTGACATGTTCTTTATGACAGGCATGACCTTATGTAGTAAAAGTACTTTCTTGAATATTAAACAACTGCTTAAATCACCAGAATAAATCAAAAACTTGGCTTACTTTAGGAATGAATTATAGGAAAAATCTATATGTAGGGCCTTTTAGTATACATTAAATTTTTTTTCTGTTTTTCTTTTTAATATTTTATTTTATTTTTAGAGACAGGGTCTCACTCTGTGAGACCAGGATGGAGTGTAGTGGTGTGATCTCATGTCTCATAGCAGCCTCAAACTCCTGGTCTCAAGTGATTCCCCTGCCTTGGCCTCCCAAAGTGCTGGGATTGTAGGCATGTACTGCTGCACTCAACCTAAAGTTTCTTTTAAAAAATCTATTTGAGAAAGGCCAAGTGCGATGGCTCATGGCTGTAATCCCAGCATTTTGGGAGGCTGAGGCGGGCGGATCAGGAAGTCGGGAGATTGAGACCATCCTGGCTAACACAGTGAAACCCTGTCTCTACTAAAAATACAAAAAATTAGCTGGGCATGGTGGCAGGCGCCTGTAGTCCCAGCTACACGGGAGGCTGAGGCAGGAGAATGGCGTGAACTCGGGAGGCCGAAGTTGAAGTGAGCCAAGATCGCGCCACCGCTCTTCAGCCTGGCAACAGAGCGAGACTCCATCTCAAAAAAATAAGTAAATAAATATATACATAAATAAAATAAAAGATATTTGAGAAGAGACAATTTTAAAAGTTATGAAAAAAGTTTGAGATAGATTCAGAAAGGAGTCAAGCTGAATGGAGAGATGTAATCATGAAGAAAGGAGAGGAAATCTGGTCTGTATCCCTTGAATTTTATCATGGAAGTTAAACAAAAATGAGTTGATCTAAGAGAAGGAGTTTATGAGAGAAAAGGCAGAACTTCATGGCCCAAAAGTCTGTTTTAGTCCATCTCACACAATTTCTCCTGTTTTCCAGGAAAACTTTACCTTTCAGTTCGCCAGTATGGCCTTTCCACCTCTGTGATTTAGTTCTTACTCTCCTTCCCACCTGGGGGTTGTTGCCTCCCACCTTTTCTGTATTTGCTGTAAATTACCCATCCTTAACATCTAAATTTAACAATCATAAATACCATGGAGTTATCTGTGATCTTTCTAGCTAGAATTAATTTTCTTCTCTCTGATGCTTTCAGAACACTTTCTGCTTAAAGTATTTATTGCATGCCACCTTGCATTACAAATCTTTATGTACACATTAGCTTTATTCCTGGTTTTATAGATCTCTTGAAGGCAAGGACAGTCTGATTTACCTTGCATTCCTCATAATACTCAGAGAACCTAGTACAAGGCCATTTTAGAAAACAGGTACTTGATACAATGCAGCGAAAGCATGTCATGGACATGTTAAATCAAGACCCTAGTTGAGGAGTTTGCTAGGGAGGAGGCTAAAGCTACAAACTTTCAAGTATATTTGTGTTTGGGATAAAATCGAGGTTGTGTGCTCTTTAGGAGAGAAGGAGAAATCTCAAAATTTAAACTCATTTAAAATTTAAAAGGTATGAAATATTTGAGGTCATCTAATGGAAAAGCAATCAGTTTTCAGAGGCATTTGAGGCATGGCATTCAAATTGTCTTGGAAAAGATATTTATAAAGAAATGTAAAGAGGATTAACCCATAAAAATTGAGAAAGTTATTTAAAAGGTTTGTTTTAAAAAGCTCTTATTAGTAATAACAATTATTAATATAATAACATTCTTCTAGCTTTTTTGAATATAATATATGAACCATACTAAATGCTATGTGTTTATTATATAATTTTAATACTTGTGATAGAATTCATTTTGTTCTTACAATAATCACTATCATAATTTCCATTATAAAGATGAGAAAATCAAGACTAGAAAATTTGCTTGAAATTTTATAATCCTCAAGTTATTATTGAACATTTTATTCATATAACTATATGGAATTTATATATACAAATCTACAGATTTTATATATCTAGCTAGATACATAGATAGTTACAGGTACTTACAGACCACTTTACAGACTTAATAAAAGTTAATTTCAATGTTAACATTGCATAATTTGGATCTCCAAGGTATGCTATTTACAAGCATCACTTTTGGCACCAGCTCTCTAAAGTATATACTCGTGAATCCCAGAGCATATATCCATGCCTTGTGGTAGCTATCGCAGGAAATAATATGTGCCTCAATTTCTGGGGAAGGAAAGAGGGAGGCAATAAAGAAAGGAAGGAAGAAATGAAGTACAAAGTGAACACTGTAAACTGGCTATTCAAGTAAACAATACGTTATTATCCTAATGATAACCATTTATTAGTGAATAATAATACAATCTATATATGACAGGTATGTAGTACATTTAATAGCTATTCTAAATAATTAAAATGCCAAGGGTTATATCGCATCATCTTGTATCATGTTATATTAGCTATAGCTGTACAAAATGCTGTTATACTTACTATTTGTAAAAACAAACCATATCAATTCATTAAAAACTGGTAGTGACCTGGGAGCTCTGCCACCATAACAACCAAATGCTGGATATTACACTATAAGTGTCAATGATATTTATGTCTTTTCACTATGGGTGACCCACTTCTGATTTGGACTTTGAACAGAAAATACATATTTCAATAACAAGTTTAAAATCGCTCCCCGACTCCGCCAGCCAATGCCCACCACAATTGCAGCACAATTCAAGAGAGTACTGAAGACTCTACAGAATTAATGCAATGAGAAAAGGAACTTTGATAGTGAATGCTCAGAATGGCAATGGGCTACAGAATCATATAGTCATCTTTAAAACCTCTGCCTAAATAAAGATGATAAATCCTTGAGAGAAGTGAGCATCACGGCCCACATAGCACATGCCACACTGCAAACAAAAGTCCAGGCTATTCTTTCTCATTGTTGTTTCTGCCATGCTGCATTTCTGGCACAGAACAGTTGCTCAGTAAATATTGTGAAATAATATAAATGAATTTAGACGTTTGATTTAAATTCAGCCAGAGAAGAGATTGCTCATATTTCTTCAGGGTTTTCTCTAAACCCTTAGTGAAGTGATACATTTTGTAGTACACATTGCACATTTTCCATTGTAAAATATAAGTTGAGTCATGTTCAAGAAAAGTTTGGGGATTTTCTAAGGTCAACATATAAAGTTCAATATTGAAAAAAACCATGTTTTTGTATGCCTAGAACTTATAAGTGATATTATTATAGTCTAATTCCAATTCTGAAAGTGAACAAAAAAAGTTAAGTGCACCTCTGATAATTATGTTCAATTATGGCTTATTTCTAACTGGCGTAGGTCCATGTTACACATAATAAGATCCCATGTAAAATTTCAGCCATTCAAACCCAGGTAAATAGCTTTGAGGTCATAATTTTCAAATATCTTTTTCAGGAACTTGTTGGAACTGTTCTAGTTCTATGACATTCTTTCCCAACTGACTTAGAAGTGACATCTCAATTTCCTTTTATTTATATCTCTGGAACTACTGCTTCAATGCTTTCTGATTTCATACCTGCATAATAAAATTCCTGATTTGCCCATCACATTTTGGCAAACAACCACCACCACATCTCTCTGGATACTGGCTTTGTCAAGCCTCCAGATTCATTTCAACCAGCCACCTCCGCATATGGTTTTCCAACAACTCCGAACTCCCAAGCAACCAGGTGTTCTCCCTCACTATTATCTGCTTGCACCTGATCTGGGCTTGACAAACAACATCAGCATCCAGCAGTGGTTTATATCCATCATGAGGTTTTCCAAACATCAGTCATTCAATTATTTCCTTCACAAGCTTTGCTCCAGCTGTATATAATCTGCTGTGTTATAATTATGACTTTATTGTGTAACAGATACTGTATGATAAAAGGAATATATTCTTGTTCTGCTAGCCACTGTATGTGCAGAGATTACAATAATAATTGCCATGTACTGCTCACTCAGGAAACATTGCTGAATAAGCAAGTGAACAGATGAAGATACCACTAGATGGAATCTTTCAAAATTATGCAGTATAAACAAAGCAATATTATTCAATTCTATCTTTATTCTGTTGCCTTCTGTAGGATCTGTCTTAGAGATCTGTTGCCTTTTGGTTATGAAGGGAGACTTGCAAAAGGTAAATTGTTACTAGTAAACCAAATTGAGGTGCTCACTCTCTCTCTATATATATGTAAAATATACGTATATATATTATATATGTATTTATATAATATATATGTGTATATATATATATATCTCCCTCGCTATTTCTATCTCTATCTCTTTCTATCTCTATCTCTGTTTCTATCTCTATCTCTCTCACGTTATCTCTGTCCCTCACTATCTCTCTCTCACTCTCTCTCAGATCTTTGCTATTCTAAGTATGTTTCCAGAGCCAGTGGATTAAGTACCATGCAGAGAGTTTTTGAGAAATGCAGAATCTCAGGCCCCATATCAGACTTAATGCAGAATCCATGGTTTAACAAGATACCCAAGTGATTCATATGCCCATTATATCTGAGAGGCTCTGTCCTCCATGTAATCAGAAAGAGTTAAAAGAGAATTGAAAAAGAAAATATGTTTCTCACTATGTAACCCAGTATTACTTAATTCTAAATGAGTGCTAATGGAACTTTTTGGAGTGACAGAAATGTTCTCTATCTGCTCTGAACAATAACCACATGTGGCTATTTATCACTTTGAAAGAGACTAATATAAATAAGAAACTAAACTTTAATTTTGTTCAATTTTTGTTTAAATTTATTTTTAATTAGTCGATGTAGCCAATAGCTATTATGTTGGAGAGTATGAGTCTGTTAGATATGGGTAACAACAGCTAAACATTGGGGAACACTTGTATGCTAATTTAAAGATGTTGCATAAATGGAAGATTACATGATAAGATGAAGAATTGAGCCCATGAAAACCTTAGGAAAATAAGACTGCTCATTCAAACTATTATGTCATAAATTTTACAATTTACAAATGAGTTAAGACACTAATGATAATATTTCAGAATAATAAACGGCCAAGGCTGCTACTTAAAGAAAATGAAAACAAGAGAAATGCAAATCAAGACCACAGTGAGATACCATCTCACACCAGTTAGAATGGCCATCATTAAAAAATCAGGAAACAACAGGTGCTGGAGAGGATGTGGAGAAACAGGAACACTTTTACACTGTTGGTGGGACTGTAAACTAGTTCAACCATTGTGGAAGTCAGTGTGGCGATTCCTCAGGGATCT
>NW_026652292.1:19983835-20170262 GCF_009828535.3 Hylobates moloch
AATGACGAGTTAATGGGTGCAGGAAATCAACATGGCACATGGATACATATGTAACAAACCTGCACATTGTGCACATGTACCCTAAAACCTAAATTATAATAATAATAAAAAAAAAGAAAATGAAAACAACTATTAGGTGCTGCTCTCCTTCATGTCCCATTAAAATGATAAAAAATAATACAATTAAATAAATAAAAATTAAAATGAGACTTGGAAGAAACAAGAACGACAACATTTTAAATGCTGGGAAGCAGAAAAATAAGTGGTAATTAACAGTGTGCCCCAAATGTTGAATTCTACACAGCAATAGTAGGGAAATTTGAGAGTTACTAGAATTTGTGCTGCAGATGCTTTATAAGAAACAAGGTTGGTGATACTTAGCTCCCTGTGAAAATAGTGCTAAAGAAGAGATTGTAAGTATGTTTGAAAAACGTACATAAGAAGCACGCAAGTAGATCCCAACAGTTCTTCTCTCATTCTACTCAGCTAGGGGACTGTCTTCAACTCCCTTCCTGCCCTTACTCCTTATTGCCTACATATGCTTCAGAAGAAGGCTAAGGGTTCATTATCTTAAAGGGGGAAAAGAGTGTCTTGGACACCAGCCTTAGCTGTCAGACAGGTCTCAGCTTAATTCTGAGAACAGAATTAAGAGAAATTTACTTTCTAAAAGTTAAACCTGTACCGTTTTCCCCTATTCAATGCCTAGAACCCAACAGCTAGGTTTATATCCCAGTGTCATAAAATAGAAATCTTTTCTGGATAGTTGGATCAGCCAAGAGAAAAATAAAAACAAAACAAATAAAAACACAAATGAACAATAGAAGTCAAAAGATACAGTGAGAAAATCTTCAAGAAGGTAAAGTAAGAACACAAATAGATGGAAAGTAGGAGCCAAAAGATAAGAAAACTCAAAGAAAAGTATCTGAATAGTAGTTCCAGAAAAGGAACAGAAAATGAGACACAAAAAAGCTATCAACGACATAATTCCCAATTTATTCCTTAGAAACAAAGACATGGATTTCCAGATTAAAATGTCTCGCTAAGTGTCCTGCGTGATGGATGAAAATAGACATGCAGCAATAATCAAGACTGATAATTTCCAACCATCAGGGATCTGCCTCTGTAGTCTCTTCTCTTTCTCTATTAGACAATTATAACTACTGTCTGCATTGCTGATTTCCTGCCCTAAATTCTGCTAATAAACTTCATGTTACATTTTTCCCCTTGTAAAAATGTTTCACTGGTGGTGTTTGGGTTCTTTTCCATTGTATAACGCAGGATCTCAAAAAGTTTACCTACCATGCACCCTATTGCAGGAAACAATTAGTGAGATATGCTCCACCAAAACGAGGAAGTGAGTGAATGCAGAAGAAAATCAGAAGTTATAGGAAAAAAGGGAGAGAACACAAGAGACATATGGAAGGAATAATAACAGGATGATTATCAAAATATCACCACTGGATGAGGGAATTCTTGAGAGTAATCAAACCAGACTCAAGCTAATTAGAAAAGGCTAAGGAAGATTTCTTTAAGACTATAAAATTGGGCTGGCATATTAGCTCATGATGTCTGTAAATCCCAGCACTTTGAGAGGCTTGGATGAGAGGATCACTTGAGGCCAGGAGTTCAAGACCAGCCCGAGTAACATAGAGAGTCGCTGTCTCTACAAAATAAATAAATAAAAATAAAAAATTAGCCAGGCAAGGTGGCATGTGCCTGTAGTCCTAGCTACTCGGGAGGCTGAGACAAGAGGATCGCTTGAGCCCAGGAGTTCAGCCTGCAATGAGCTATGATTGCACCACTATACTCCAGCCTGAACCAAAGCATGACAGTGTCTCTAAAAACAAACAAACAAAAAATAGAAAGAAAAAAAGAAAGAAAGAAAAGAAATAAAGAAGGAAAGAAAGAAAGGAAAAGGAAAAGGAAAAACAGACTATAAAATTGAGAAAACAGCTAACATATTGAGATGTGGTTTACACCACTGCAGGGTGAAATTGCAGTTGTATTAAGTACATAAGAAACTCCCCCCAAATAACCATAAAGTTCAAAATTTATTAAATTGAGGGCAACCAAGGTAATGTACAGGAAAGAAAATCACATGGCTCAGCTATAAAAGTATTTGCATAGCCATTGCAATGTGTACTTTGGATGTCAATCATGCTTTGTCCTTTAGGGATAGACGGTAAATAGAAAAAGTTATCAAAAATAGGTTTAAGTGGGTGCCATAGAGCACAGGAAAAGTGTGCAGTGAAGCGGGAAGAGAGCAGATAGCTTTTATAGGGGATGGCTTTGTTTTGTAGCCTTATAAACTGTTGGACTCAAAGTTGTGCCTTTAAAACTCAAACTATAAAACATAGAAATGACAAACCAAGATAAAAACTAACTAAATTTTAAAATTACAAAGAGATGGGAGAACCCCTCCAATTGTGACGACACCTTAATTTTAGTAGGAACTTTTGATTGGATGCTTGCTAGGCAGACTCTTGGGCACTGGAAATACAGCAGTGAATAAAACAGGCAAAAATCACTGTCTTTGCAGTTTGTCTTTTCCTCAGTGATACATTGGAAAATGTGAAAGCACATCTGCCCTATAATTTTCTAACTCCAGGTTTTAGAACTTTTGCAACAGACCACAATTACCAGGCTCTGGCCACCTATTGAGTCCCTTATCCGATCACTCTCTCACAGACTCCCAATTCCAGTCAAACATCTCTCCTTATAGTCTGTGTTTTTTGTTTTCCTGGACTAGAAAGTTCTTCTCACAGATATCCCAATTGTCTCATTCATTCTAGTTTTGAGTCAATTACCATCTCGGCAGAGTGACCTCATCAATTACTATGTTTAAAGTATCTATTGTTGCTCTTCTTGGCTCTCCCCTTTCACTGCTTTATTTCTCCTTATTGCACTGAAAACACTGGATGTGATTACATTTATTTGAACATATGTTTATTGTCAGTATTTTTCTGACAGACGCTGACACACAATAGCGATAACTTTCTTCTGATTGTTTCTAAATTCATGGTGTCTAGAACAGTGTCTGGATAATAGTAAGTGCTCAATACTTATATTTAGAAGAAAAGAAGGAAGAATATAAAGGAGAAAGACAATAGAAATAACAGATTAAAATAAATCCATAATATGTTACTATAAGTACATATTTATATTTATAAAGTTATTTTACTTCCTAACCATTAATTAATACCTAAATTATTTTTAAAGATGGATATTTTAGGTAGCTTTAGGTTTGACGGTGGTCAAGAATAGATTAGTTTCTTGAACTAGGATATTTTCCAAATGTGAATACAATTACTTGAAGCAGACAGGTCAGGGGTTTTCACGACTTCAGTCATTTCTTTTAGGGTTCTGGACATATATATTCATTGAGCAGACTTTCGTTTTTATATCTTTAGTAAGAATGAAATTTGCAATGTTCTAGATCTGACATACTGAGATTTGACAGATACTTTAGAATATAGCAACACCTTATTAGCTGTGGTATAACAAATAGGTACTGAAAAGAAATATCTAGACAACTCCAAAATTCTTCTTGCCACATTACTCTTAAGGGAAGGAAAAGCTGTTAGGAGGTGCTGAATAATAATCACAGTTGAGTCACTTTCTGACACTGCTGTCTTGCATGATTTACTGAATATAACCCTTCAGATGATCTTTGGTTTCTTTTCAACTCCCAAAAGGAGATATTAATTTTTGTTGTAGTTGTTTTCTTTTAAAAAATCCGAATTTAGGCAACTTTATTGGAACGTTGGGACCTGTCACCGTTTGTGAGTCTGCAGGTACATCTGCCATGTTCTTCCACCCTGGATGCAACATTCTGAGCTACAGTCAGTTTTCTGATACCCTGCTCTCTCCAGCTGCCTCCTGCCATTACTCACAAATATGAAGTAAGAAATCATAGGGTTTTCTAAGTTTATTTATTTATGTACGTGTAGAGATGAAGTCTGTCTTTGTTGCCCAGGCTGGTCTTGAGCTCCTGGCCTCAGAAGATCCTCCCACCTCAGCCTTCCAAAGTGCTGGGATTATAGGCCTGAGCCACTGCACCCAGGCAATAGTTTTGTCTTGGTAGAGCCCATCTCCTGTGAAATGCAGCAGTGACTGTGCTAAACCGGCTGTTACAAAAGACAGCCTCAGTTTTAACAGAAATACAAGCTACGGCAATCCTGTTATTTTCTGGGGAGACTGCTCATATAAACACCGGCAACATCACCGCATGCATTAGAAAACCTGGGGTGCTGCAGGTCTGCAATGCTGCTGCCAATTAGAACATCATAATGGGAAAGAGGGGTTTAAAAAATAGGCCCAAACAGGGAAGAGTTAAACTGAGAAGCTTTCTGCCAAAGATCTCCTGTGTGTGTACAGGGAGTGGGCGGCAGCACAAAGCCAGTGACTCAGTTGGGAAAGGAAAGGAGAATGGGAGATGATTTTCTCACTAACCTTAAGAGCAGTGGGTAGGATTTAAGTAGGTACTATCTGTGAAACTGCAAAGCAAGCACATAAAATACAATTTGCTCCTATGTTGGCAAAGGGAGGGGCCTGCAGGTGGGCACAGGGATAATCTGTATCATGCCATGGATGCCTGATGGAAACAGTTTTAGACAAGCATATGATTGCCACAACCAATTTGAAGTTGAAAGTAAAATATGATTAGTCTGTCTCTGGGAGTTCCTGTCCCAGCTCTACCCCGGTAGCTAAGCAAAGAATACCCAGTTGCTTGCATCCTTACCAAAATCCTAGAGCCAGCTCTAGGGCAAGATATTGGTAGAAATAGGATTCAGGATAAAACTGCTGCTGCTCTACCTGGCTTGGAATTTCATTTTTACATTTTAGTAGCAGATTCCAGTGTCTCTCCCTTAAATAAAATGAAAGATTATCTCCTCACTGTACCTCACTTTTCTCTGTTTTAAATGGACATAATAATTGGGATGCTCTGATATTCGAGGGCGTTTATACATGCCTTCAGCTCAGAAGAATGCCCAGTACATTGCAACTGATCCAGCTATGTGAAAGCTATAACTATTATCTATCCCCTACCCTGGCTTGTTGAGAAAATGGACAATTTCTTTGTGCTGCTCTGATGGCAGGCTTTATGGTATTTAGGTTGAGGAAAGGTAGCGATAAAAGTCTGCAAAGCTAAGAGGCTTTTCAGTTATTTTACCGAATAAAGAGGTAGTTGGTTAACAGTAGAATTATAGCTGGGACAATAGGGAAAGAGAAGAATGATTAGTGTGGCTGCCAGAGCAATTGGGAATTTGGAGAGAAACTGAGTTTAAAGAGAATTCTTAGAAAGTTCTGTGACACAATATAAATAAATACATAATAGATATGTAAGTAGTATTGCACAGCAAACAAATGATGCACTCACATGTGTGAGTAGGAATGAGATCATCCTGAAGAAGTCCTTAAAAACGAATTCTAAAAGGCACCTATATAAAGTATCTTTGTCATTCTAGGCCACTTCATTTCTTTACAGAAAAATATGATGAATACTTAAAAAGAAACAAAAATTTCTACAAATTGATGGTTGGGGTATAATTTGGTAGAACCACTGTAGAAAATAGTTGGGGATTACCTTGTAAGGTTGAATATATGTGTCGTCTGTGACCCAGTGGTCCCACCCATCAGTGTATGTCTTAGAGAATTGCTTTCATAACTGTACAAGAATATCTAAGGTCTTTATCATCAGCACTGAACATAGTCACAAGCCAGAGGTTGCGCCAGACATGCACAGCTGTGTCTTTAGCCACTGTGTTCCATGCACTGGCAACAGCATATACAGCATCCTTCACACTAAACTCCTTTTGAAAACCTTCCACACCCACTTCTTTTCACTGCTCCTAGCATGCTATTCAATAAAGTGTTTTTATATTTACTCCTCATTCACCTAAGCATAAAAAAAAAAGAAAGTTCTGTGACAGCAATTGTAACTGCAATTGTCAGGACAATGTTATGTAACAAATACACGCAAACTCGTTTTAAAAACTACAATAGGCAATTATTCTTATGCTCTGGGTCCTGCTGACTTAAACTGGGCTCTTTTGCAGAGCTATGTTTCAATCTGTGAGTCCAGCTGTGCGTGGCTGCTCTGCATGGGTTGGGCCAAGATCTCATCCATTTGTCTTCATTCTGGGGTTGATGTTGATAATAAATATCTTTATTTTCTCCAGAAGCTCTCTCCAAGGCATTTACAGACACGTAAAAAGAAAAATGCACTGAACACACATATTTCAAGCCTCTGTTTGGGTCATATCTCTTAATATCTCATTGACCAAAGCAAGTCACATCATCAAACCCCACATCAGAAAGCAGAGAGGCACTTCTGGGTGCAGCAGAAGTGGCAATGTCACATAGAAAAGGGCACAAAAGCAGGAAGGCGTGCTCATCTTCAATACAGTGTCGTTCTGCCCTCTCCTCTGTCACTGACAATTCCCCAGAAAAGGCAATTATTGTTCTTCAGACTTTTGGATCAGATTTTGGTGTTGGCTGGTGGTTTGCTCACTTAATATGAATGCTTGTGAGATCTTCCCCAACTTGAGAGCAGGGTACGCATGAGAGTGTAAAAAAAAAAAATCATTTATTTGGATTTCCCCAGGATTTCTCTCTGATTTAATAGCGTTCTGGAGCTCAGTATTTGAGAATTATCTTTTTTTCCTTTGTTTCTGTTTTTTGAATTCTCTTCTTATAACAAATAAACCAAACAAAAACATTAAAGAAAAGCTCCTCTTCCATTGTTTAATAATTTAGACTGCACCTGTCTGCACATCCCACAGCCCAAGCTTCTAGAGAAGCCTTTATGCCGTGATTCCAATGTCTTCTGTTCCTGTGTCTGTCTACCAAATCTGGGAGTTGTGGCACCTCCAGTAATGATTATTAACAACATTGAAGGCTTCATTAATACCTCTGAGACTATATTATAATTATGCTTGTTTTTTACCCCTTTTATTTTAATGCCCTGTAGGGCATGCACTAGACCAGGGGCTACCTCAAACCCTTGCCAGCAGCCTCTGCTGAGATGCATGCAGGTAAATCTGAACTATCTCCAAGAAAACAGAAAGATAATTTTATGACCTTTTTATTTGGCACAGAATTTTGCATTGTTCATTAGTGGGAAATGTAACGAGTTGTCACATATTACAATTAGAATAAAAAAATGAATAGGCAGGTACAATAAAATACTAGTTCTTACAACTCTGAATTTCTCAAACCAACTACATTTCACCTTCTACGTAACAATGATGATAACACAAATACTAATAAAATTTGGGGCCGGTAATATGCCTTTCAATACTCTATTTTCAGAAATAAGGACAATTAATGATGCAAAATAAACATCATAAAAATCTACCACAATTTTAGGTTCGCCTCCTTAGAGAGACATGTGTAAACCCAAAAACTGGCAAGAGATAATTTCAGAATAAAGGACAATTTAACTATATGAAAAAAAGACATGGCTTTGTCCTGATATTTTTGCATTTTGTCACTCATTGATGATAACATCATCATAGACTGGAACCTACAAACCAATATCTTAAATATCTGCACCTGTAACCCATCCATTTCAAGAGCTAGTTGATGGGCATGGAATTCCAAATGCTATGGAGATCAAATTGAAATTTCCTTTGGTCATGGAGAGAAAATAGCTGTTTTTGACAGAGAACTAGAGGGTTCCAGTTGAGAAACATCTATGCTTCTCAACTATTGTACTATCCACAGGAGTTTGCTTAGCAGTCATTCCCCATTTAGCACTCAGGCCACCACTTATCTAAATGAGTTGCCATGTGGAAAATGTGTATGTATTTGCAAACAGAGCATCCCACATGCATTATTCAGAAATCTTCTGGCTACAAGTGATAGAAAATCAACTCAAATTGCCTTAAGGGGAAAAGGGCCTTTATTGACTCACATAACAAAAAAGTCAACAACAGCCTAGCATCAAGGACATCAAATTCAGAGGCTCCAAGGATGTCATTGGGACCCATGCTTTTGATCTCAGAGCTCTGTTTTCATGTGTGGTGCCTCATTTCTTAGACAGTGACGCCGCACCTGCCAGAAGCTTCAGTTTCACATGTTTTCTCCCAGCCACCGTAAAAGAAAGAAACTGTCCCTTTCTTGCAAGATCGTGCTAATGTATGTCCTGTAATTGGAACTCATTGACCAGAAATAGTTTGGCATGGGTCTCATGGCATCCTTGAATTTGCAGTGGGTTGGCCAAATCTGCTTTACCTGAGGAGCTGATGCTACTGTGACCTACAGCAAAAGAAGTGGGAAAATGTCAAGGAGAGGTATTTTCCAAGAGGAAAGTAGGATTTATCTTTTGTTAATTGTTTTTTTGTTTATCAAAAGAATCAGTAGAGAATGCTGGGATGCTGGACAGGCCAAAACACAGATTCCACCACACCAAGAAACCTCATTCCATAAACCACTTACTAAGGTTTATGTACAACAAAAGCCATCCCTTCTTCTGTGCTGGGAAGAAGCCATTAATTGTCCTCATGTGTTTGTTCTTCCAGAGGCCTCAATAACTCAGATCCCAGAGGGTAAGGGAGCTAGAGGATTCAACAATACAAAGCCAATTAGCAACTTCTGTCTCTGGAATGAAAATGCTCTCTAGTGATGGTTTTGAAGGCCTTAGCCTTGTTAAGTGAAACTGCCTAATAATAAGCCTTGTAGTGTTTCAAAGAAATTATTTTGCAAAGTTAATTTACAAGAAATAAAAATAACATATGTTCTGTCTTCCCCAATGAAAGCATTAAATTTACTTCCTTAAAAGGTCCCCAGACAGAGATAGTGGCTGTTTCTCTCCATTGATGGCCATTACGTTATTTATTTAAGCTTAACAAGTTCTTAGAGAAACACTGAGCTTCTCATTAAAGTCATAACCTAAATTGTGGTATACAGAAGAAGTAACAAATCCCAATACAGCCTATAAAAATAAAATAATTCTCAGACTGTAAATTAGAGGTCAGACTCATTACTTATTTTTAAGTATTTACTATAATTCTTACTATTATTGATCACTTTTACTTTTTATTATTGATGACTTTTACTTAAGGTTTAATTAGAGGATTAAAAGGTGAAGGGCTACTATACTAAATAATACTACAATATTATTGATAATGGTTTTTATTTACTATTATGAAGAAGATACTATATATGAAGTATATTTTAGGAGATGTAGATAGATAATTAAACATGATTAAAGTCATATATAGTTTATATTCTGTGAGTTTCCTTATAAGAATTCATAAAATATTATTGAAATATATGAACTAAGGATGCATGACATTTTAACCTTGACATAGTTTATTATAAACACGCAGTTATAATTGTATTTCTTGAGGAATACATGTATGTGTTTGTCCTTTAGTTTTCACAGCTTGAAAAATGGGAGTCAAATTATTTTTATATAAAATGATATTTAATTCATCAAAAATTAATTCTCTTGTAGTACATTCAAATTTTATTTTTAGGCTTAATTCAACTTTATTTTTTTTGTTTTCCTATTAAAAAGTTTATAACATTTGTGATTGTATTAGATTTGTTTGGAATGTGATGGTTATATTATGTAAGTTGAACAACTTTAAGTATTCCAGTTTCAAAATCATGACAAACTATTGCCTGAGGAAACTTGGAAGCTTATAAAGAGAAACGAGTTAGGACAGTTTTTTTGGTTGGTTTGTGTGTTTTACAGTTCTCACTGTAAAAATCAGAAGAGAAAAAGAGAGAAAGACTACTTCTAATAGTTTTTAAAATTAGTTTCTAGATGTTCTAAGAGAAAATTAAGAATCAAACTGTGTGATTTTGAGATAGCCAGTTTTGACACTTTTGATCTTAGTAAATAGTAGGTAAAATGAATATGATATTTAAAACCAGAAACATAGTGTGCTTTCTGAATGAAAACAAAATGAGAAACAGAATGGAAATGGACTGGAAAATTGTTAAGCAACTTTTTTTTTTTTTTTTCCAACGGACTTACATAACTCTTAATCTTATCCATCGCCTTCACATTCAGTCAGGTCACTTCAAAAAGTCCTTACATAACGAGACTTTAAATGGAACTCCTGCTTTCTTGGGAGAGAAAGACTGAAGTCTAAAGCTGAGAATAAAAGATATCAAACTCCTTACATTTAGAAAGGCCTTCAGCCACTAAGGAGAGGTTTGCCCAAGGGTGATCCAAAACCAGCCTGCCACACATGAGCCAGTAGCCACTCCAGATTATCTGAAGAAAAAATATTTTTGGGCATGTCAATAGGAAGAATGCCTTGAAGGCAGCAGTTGTTAACTTTGACTAGACAGTAGAATCATTCAAGATGCCCGGTCCACACCCTAAACATGACATCCCAATTCTGGGCATGGGGCACAGGCAAGCAAGGTAGGTCAGGTAATTTCTTTTTCGTCAGTTTTTGCACAAAAAGGCAGAGTTAAATTTTGAGTAATATTTTTAGGTTTTATGGCCGGCTCTGGGGAGAAAGGGTTCTGGTTTCTTTTTTGTTGTTTTTGAGACAGTCTCACTCTGTCACCCAAGCTGGAGTGCAGTGGCCTGATCTCTACTCATTGCAGCCTCCACCTCCTGGGTTCAAGCAATTCTTGAGCCTCAGCCTCCCAAGAAGCTGGGATTATAGGCATGTGCCACCACACTGGGCTAATTTTTGCATTTTTAGTAGAGATATGATTTTACCATGTTGGCCAGACTGATCTCAAACTCCTGACCTCATGTGATCTGCCGGCTTTGGCCTCCCAAAGTGCTAGGATTACAGACATGAGCCACCAAGCCCGGCCAGGTTCTGGTTTCTATGATTCATTTTAGGGAAGATGGATTCTAGTTTCTGTGGCTAATCTTGGACAAGAACGGGACAGAGAGACAGGAGGACAGAAGAAGGTCAAAGAAAAACTATTGGTTCTGAGATCTTCATTTTAGAGTAGTTGTGTTCTGAGTTCCCACATATTTAAGCCATTACAATAATCATCACAATTTTTTTTCATTAAATACTTTTACATTTACATTTCTTTCTTGTGATCATTTTGGATTTTTAGGAAATTTTGGAGAAATGATATACGTGTGTCTTCTGGGAAAGAAAAAGAGAGTTCACATAATATGTAAAAGTAAACAAGTTTCTGTCCGGGTGCTTAATTCACAAATTTTCCTTCAGTAACTTCATATGTTTTGTGCAGAATCAAAATCCTACTTTCATTAGCATAGCTTATTTTATAAATCAATTTATTTTTAACATTAATCACACATATATAAAATATTATACATATATTAATCAGAAGACTAGAGACATTGTTTCATACGTTGTGGGGTTTGGTTGTTGTTGTTGTGTTTTGTTTTGAGACAGGGTCTTGCTCTGTCAACCAGGCTGGAGTGCACTGAAATGATCACAGCTCACAGCAGCCTTGACCTCCTGAGCACAAGTGAGCCTCCCACATCAGCCTCCCAAGTAGTCCTTGTAATGGGACTACAGGTATGCACCACCATACCCAGCTAATATTTTAATTTTTGGAGAGATAGGAGTCTCACTATGTTTCCCAGACTGGCCTCAAACTCCTGGACCCAAGTGACCTTCCTGCCTCAGCCTCCCAAAATGCTGGGTTTACAGGCTTGACACACCATGCCCAGCCCTGTTTCGTACTTTGAAAGTATAGCTTCTCAGTGTTTCATATTGGTCCTTTTGATGTCAGAAAGGACTACAAATTCTGTCAAACAGCGTAAGTCCTCAACATACACTAAGGCATTATTGCTTTCATTTTCAGTCTCCTAAGATGGCATAGACACTGTCAATACTTTATAAGAAATCCACACTGAAAGGGGCTTTTGGCGTGAAAAACCTGAGACGGAATGACAGAATCCTTTTGCTTTTCTCTTCAATGGAATATTTGCTATTCATCTTCTACATGCAAAGTACTGTGAGAGGATATTGAATAGTCTATATCCAATAAGGTTGAAAGTCAAGAGAGTAACAAAATTAAGGCAGGAATAATAGATGATTTAACTGAGGAGCAGGCAACAATTTTCAGGAACACAGAGAGGAACCGATTGTATCAAACATGGTTTTTACAGAAATATATCTACAAGTCATATGTATCCTATGTTTTATATACATATATACACACATACATACAGTGTATATATACATATGTACATACCCATACAAAGAGAGAGAGATGGGAGAGAGGTTTTATTGAATTGGCTCTTGTGATTATGACACTGGCAAGTCTGAAATCTATAGGGTAACCCAGGAGGCTGAAAACTCAGGCACGAGTTGATTCTGCAGTTTTCAGGCCAATTTTCTTTCGTGTCAGGAAACCTCAATTTTTGCCCTTATAACTTGAACTGATTGGATAAAGCCACCCACATTATTGAAGAAAATCTCCTTTACTTAAAGTCAACTGTTAATGGATGTTAACTACATCTGTAAAACATCTTCACAGTAACACCTCAATTAGTGTTTAAATAACTAGGTACCTTAGCAAAGTTCTGACATAAAATTAATCATGACAAGAAATTCCAAGTTGGATGTGTGGTTGAAATGAGTATTTGTTTAAATAGTATGATATATTTGAACTGTATGATTAGTTTGACAAAGACTGACAAATGCAGACAGAATGTGAGAGATGAGGCAAGACAGACTGTGCCTTGCTGGGCTAGGATTAGCCAGTGTAGAGAGAATGAACCAAGGCAGAAACCTAGAAACGAAGGTTAATTCAGCCTAGGAAGGACCTGAAAAGTTATTGGTTTTCCTAAAAGCAACCAGTAGTCCTGAGAGATTTTCAGCAAAAAGTAACATAATTAGAATCTGTCTTCTGAAAGTATAAATCTGATCTTATTATTTTATAGCACAGGTTGAACAACAGGCTAGACATTAGTAGGGGCTGGGGTCAAAGGTTATATTTACATTAAAATTGAGAAATTATATGTAGCAGAATAACAACTAGTGGTTTTTAGTAGTATGTAGAGGAGAAGGAAGGCATGAGAAAACAAACAAAAAAACTCAGGAAGCGAACTGTAAGGTTTGACCCATTAGATAAGGAGGAAGGTAAAGATAAATACAAGAATTTAAAAAGGAACACAGTGACCTAACTATGGGGCAAGTTAAGAATAGGCACAAGTGTAAGGCATTTGGAGATCACATTAGTACATTCATTTCTGATAAGATTGGTACTGGAGAATGTAGATTATACATGCAGATAGTAAGGGTTTTGGGTTTGAAATGCCAGATTTAAACAGCTTTGTCCATCAGCAGATAGACTGGGTCACAAACCCTGCTGTTATTTCTCTTCCCCAGATTACCAAGCCTACCAACCAGTGGAGGGGCACACCCCTTACTTGGGATGGGGAAAATGAGTAATGGTGTAGGGTATGGAGGGAGGTCATGGCCAAGAAAACAGCAGGAGGAAAAAAGACAAATTACGCTCCATCCACTAAGCCTTGGGTACACCGGTTTCCGATCATTTGTGCTGTGTGTGTGTGTGTGTGTGTGTGTGTGTGTTCATGTATTAAAAGAAGTGAACAATATAAGGGTTAGGAAAGGAAAAAAAATAAAAGACCTAGAGGGAGGGGTAGAAAACAAGGCCTTCATACTTTTAATTAGCAAAAATATATAAACAACAAAGTATGTGTCATACTGCTTCATAATAAAAAAGTGATTTTCTCCTCTGTGCCAATGGATCTGATTCATGCTTCCATATTTTCTTATTTCTCCACCTATTCAATACATATTTTTGAACATCTATAAGTACCAGGCTTGAGTGATACTGGGCCCTAAGACAATTATAATAATAATGCCGACAACAACACACCAATAATAATAATTACAACTATGTAAGTATTCTATCTTCAAGGAATTTAGATAGACAAGCCATATAGCCACATAAATAAAATTATCTTTGTCTCCCATAAACTTAGCAGTTAGTGTTATAGTATCTGGTAATTAGGAACTTAAGGTAAGTTTCGTGTTTATTGAATGAGTTGGACACAGGAAGGTCAAAATTATGGGAAACTTTTACTTGCTTCTACTCCAGTGTCTTCAAATAAGCTCCACTGAAACATTTTTCTGTCTTTGCATTAAAATTTCAGCAGATCAAATGAATCTTCTTTGTGGAATTCCAAAGTTTCCCATTGTCAAAACTTCACTTTCACTTTTTCCATTTTTTTTCCCTTGGCAGATTAGGCCTATTGGAAGCCAGCTTTGGGAAAGGAGGAAGAACATTATTTACTTCTGCAGTCTTCCTCACCCCACCAAACACCATTTCTCCTCCCCTAGTAAGTGACATCTGCTTCCATTCCCTCCAAAGTTGGGACTGGAGTGGCCTGGAGTGGCTGGTGGATTGAAGAAAAAAGGCCAAGTTTGACGGGAGCATGTAATCGTAGTTTTAATTGATGCTCTCTGGATGCAGCTAACACAGAGTCTAAGGAATGTGTCTCTTAGTGGGCTCCTGGGAGATACCCCACTAGGCATTTTGGCTCATTCTGTGGGCCAGGCAAGGCTTCATTTTGTTAGCGTTTGCTTCAGTGAGTTTCACTCACATAGTCTCTCTCTATCTGTGGACATTCTTAGTAAATAAAATCTCTTGAAAACAGCTGATGGACAGCTCCATTTTAGAAGGACCAGCACCTGGCTCTTAGGCAGTGGCAGTGCCTTTATCTTGCAGTTAGTGGTCATAGAGGTGCCTTCTGCTACACCTTTCCCTCCTCTCCCTCTCTAGGCCCCCTTTCTGGTCCTCTCACCTTTAATATTTTTCAGGTGTGGTTTAAGTACTGAACTCTCTGAACTTGAAGCTCCTCAATATACCAGTCATCTTTCCTAAGCTTCCCAAAGCCTTTCATTTGGCTTGAGGGACATGGGGAGACAAAGAGAAGAGCTGGCATGTGGCACGAATGGGCTCTGACCTGGCCACACATGGGAATCCCCTGGGAGCCTCAAAAACTCCCAATGCCTGTGCCCCATGCCCAGTATTGGGATGTCATGTTTATGGTGTGGACGGGGCATCTTGAATGATTCTACTGTCTAGACAAAGTTACTACAGTTTTATTTGCAAGCTACTGCAGCTCTGAAGTGGTCATTATATAAAAATTACCAGTTAAAACTAATTAATCTTCCTTTGACAATTTCAAGATGTTTCTGTTACATTCTTAGCTCCTCAGGGAGTTTTCATTCATGTTTACCTTTATGCCTGTAAATTGCAATTACTTTCAGCACTAGACATGGAGAGAAAATCAAGTCTAGTGTATCTTTATTTTCTATGTGATGAAACTAACAAGTGTTCTCTGTAAGAAAATATTAGGTTTGAGAATAGGTAAAATAGAGTGCTGAACGTCCTTTCAATGAAACGCTGAAGCACCCTATGGGATGTGGAACTGTCTGGTTAGGCTATTTAAAAAAACTGTGGAAATACAAACAAATTTACAGAAAATAGATAGTAATGCAAATATTTCTTGTCCATAGGAATGCAAATTATTTATGGTTGGTAGAATACTATTGATTATTTCCCTGTGGAAAGACTTGATTTTCAAATTCATTTGAACATTGCTTTACTGCATATAAATGTATGTGTCTTTGCTTTCTCCTTTGTATCAGTTGTAACATCTTTCTGGTTCCCTCTTCAATATTAAGATAAATCAAATCTTTAACACATATACTTTTTAGCTTTACATTAAAGTCACAGTGTTATCTTTTTGTTAAAACTGCCCCTTTAATATCTTTAAGATACATTTTTCTATATAGTATGAAAGTAAATATGTATTGCTAATAATATATATATGCTGATACACAGTGCTATTTTTAAAAGATTTTTCAAATGTTTCACTGTTCCTTAAAAATGCTTATAAATTAGTATTTTATAGTGTTATTTTATTATTAATCACAGCACACTGAAAATCCAGTTTATTTTATCCAGTTTCCAATATGCATTTAAGTGTGTATTGTAATTAAAATAATTTCAATTTCTCATTAAGATAATTCCTATTCAGATGTTACAATTAGGTTCTTCTATTCCAAAGCATATTTGTGTCTAAAAATCCTTTTTTTTTCAGCGAAGTATTTGTATTGGTCCATTCTCATGCTGCTAATAAAGACATACCCGAGGCTAGGTAATTTACAAAGGAAAAAGGTTTAATTGACTCACACACAGTTCAGCACAGTTGGGGAGGCCTCAGGAAATTTACAATCATGGTAGAAGGCAAAGGGGAAGCAAGGCACCTTCTTCACAAGGTGCCAGGAAGGAGAAGTGCAAGCTAGCAAGCTAGAGAAAACTGCCGAGGCATACAAAACCATCAGCTCTCTAAGACTCATTCATTATCACAAGAACGGCATGAAGTAAACTGTCACCCGTGATTCAATTACCTCCACTTGGTCCCACTCTTGACACATGGTGATTATGGGGATTACGATTCAAGTTGAGTTTTGGGTGGGAACACAGAACGATATCATTTGAAAACATTTTTGGTATAAATTATACCATCGTATTGTCATATATCTAAATTCAGATGGGAAATGCATAATTATTCAAATTAAAATTGTATAAATGTAATTCTTATTTCCTTATTATCAATATCTCTAATGTATATTCTATATACTTTTCAGTTTTACAAAGTCATATTGACAGAGACACATCTAAATTAGATGCTTGAAAAGTAAAATTTTCAACTTGTTGCCTACAAGTAATGCAAATTTCACTTGATTGCTCCTTTTAAATGTCAAATTTGACTAAAATACCATTAAACCAATATGATAACTGATATAAATACAGATGGACTGATAATAACTGCAATGTCTCAAAGTATTTACAAATTTTAAAAAATGCTGTTGTCTGGTCAAAGCTCATTTATTTTCAAATGTAGGGATGATTTTATTTTAAGTGGCTTTCATTTACAAAATAACAATGTTTTACACAACTGAGCCATTTTCCTCATTCAGTTCTCTCTTGGTATTGCTTATGCAGAAATATTTGATCAAATTTACTTGTTGTATTGTATTATAAAATATTATGTACCAAAACTCAAAGATTCAAATAGATAATTTAGTTGTAACCCTATTGTTTTTTTTTTTTTCCTTTACCCTTTAGGAAATTTAAACTTTTTTATCGGACACAAAACCCAACATGTTAATGCTTCAATTCCACTTATGAAATGCCATTATTTCATAGGCTGCCTATTCACCCTCCACTTCTTTCATGCGAATTCTTTTTCCTTTCTCTCAAAAACGTTATTTCGTTTGCACAGTCTGTCCTCAGTTTCGCAGGCCAACCCCTAGCCATGTGCAATATTTATTCTGACCATTAGATGTCACCAATCTCTTTGTAAGAGCAGCTGTAGATAGACTTGATTCCCGGAGAAACAGACTGATAAATACATAATTTATTAAATCTAAAAGTCAACACTATCTGTGAAGAATCATTTAGATGCATTAAAAAATTAATTAATATTGTATTTACTATTTAAAGATCATGATAAGCCTGCCACATGAGGATTCAGCATTGACAAACCTTCTCATTGTCAGAGTTTGACAGAGTTCTAATGTCAGTGATGCTAAATGACTTCCCTTCAAATATTTAAGAATAGAAAAAATTTCTATATCTACCACTCTCTTGATGTTTCCAGTGATAATATTAAGAAAAATGTCTTCATGCCTATTTTGTAAGAAATAAATGAGAAAATAATGAATATAAATTATTCATTTTACTTTCTTATTTCATTTTTAGTAATATTATGACATATATTATTTTAAATCTATAATTATGGATAGAGATAAACGACATTCATTCATTCACCCATTCAGTCTCTAATTTATTCTTTGCTACAACAAATATTTATAGAGACCAACAATGTCCAGGTACTGTTTTAGAAAATTGGGATACATCCATGAATAAAGCAAAGCAGACAGATACCCCAACCTTGATGAGACATCATGCGAGCAGACATGTAATGTGAAACACTTTACCAATTACAATAAATAGAAGGACTTGGACAGAAAAAAGTGGCTTGCCTATAAAGTCAGATATCTTCGCTCTATCAGAAGCCTCAGATGAATGTAAGTTACTTTGAATGACTCTGGAACATCATTCTCAGCGAAGTAACACAAGAACAGAAAATCAAACACTGCATGTTCTCACTGATAAGTGGGAGTTGAACAATGAGAACCCATGGACAAAGGGAGGGGAACATCACACACTGGGGCCTGTTGGGGGGTGGGGGCCAGGGGAGGGAAAGCATTAGGATAAATACGTAATGTATATGATGGGTTGATGGGTGCAGCAAACCACCATGGCACATGTATACCTATGTAACCTGCACATTCTGCACATGTACCACAGAACTTCAAGCATAATAATAATAATATTAATCTTCAAAGCCAATATAGCCATTTTGTGACTTGGCTTAAGAAACCATTCAGAGAAACAATGTGACATCTTCGGATGCTGTTGTCACAAAATTGAGGTTGTTCATTGCATTCACTCCTACAATTTTATTTCGTTTTTCTGAACCTTCAACAACCCAAAAACATTTAGGAAAGTAACTGAGTGAAACAGGAATAGTAGTGAGGCAAAGAAAGAAGAATCATGAATGTTTAGATAGTCAAATCTGCTTCAGTAATAGAAAACCTCCTCTGCAGCAGATGCTTGGAAACCACAGATTTTTTCTCAATTCTACATCTGCCGCTCACATTTTAGGAAGCAGTTACATACAGAAAAACCTTTTCCTCTAAAGCATTAAAATTGTCATCTCTCTTCTGTGTCTGTCCTTGAGGGACATAAGATTGATCAATGCATTTGTTGAGGACTTTGTTCTTAGGAAATGTGAGAATAAATAAAAGAAATAAAAAAGACACAAGTCATGATGTTGCCCCACATATTAGAAGCACAGAATTATATGGCTATGAGTGGCATGATCCTAAATATTTTTAAGCCTTAAAATCATAAATGAGGTCAATGTATTTATGCTTAGCCTTATCTATATACTTGTCATAATGTCAAGATACGTTTAGCAAGGATGGTCCTTCATCTTCTCCATCTAGTCCTGAAACTAATCTGTTTAGCTTATTCCTACAAGGAAGTAGATTTGCTCTTTTTTTGAATTTGACTTAGTTCCTTTTAAAACAATTTTTTTTCTGTCTTCCTTTATTTGCTACTGATGGTTGCTCTATTCTTTCTAACCCAAACTATATAGCGCTTGAGTCAAATGTTAGAGACCATTACCATCCCATCTGTATAACTCCTTTTTGAATTCATGAAAGCAACTTCTGCGAGTCACAGCAACGTTTACTGGAGTCAGTCCAATGACCAGATGAAAAAGAAAGACAATCCTTTCTGTTCTCATGCCTTTTTGTCTCTTAGATATGATGGGGAAGAATCTGACACTACAAATTTCCTTCTGTGCAGTATGAACTGAAGTTCTATCTATCTGTGTATTCTACTGACTTGAAAATGAACAAAGTCTATCTCAGAAACCTTGGGGCCATCAGGAGAGACATGGAAGACTGTTCAAAATGTTTTTCTGTGTTAAACTGCTGGCCTTCCCCTCCTTTGTCATCGGCTAATTTTAACATGTCCATTTCTTTGCATTGCCTCAAACTAGCTAACTCACTGTCAAAGCTTCAAATTGTTTCTTAACATAAAAATCCACAAATCTTTTCATACAACGAATACCTGCTTGACTGGTTATAGTAACTTCTTTTACCATGGGGGTGTCCAACGTTGACAGCTTTGTCAAATAAGGCAGAAAAGTCTCTGTGATTTCCACTCCCTGAGTAACCACTGATTTACTACATTTGGTATCATTTGCCCATAGTTCTGAAATAGCTTACACAAATACTAGTGTAAATATAATCCTCAAACTGAAAACTCTTTAGAAGAATATATTTGTTTATTTCTCTCTTTATACACAGGAACATATTTATAAAAGATTATCATAGAATTTCAGAGTACAGGATCATATAAGAAGCATCTAAGAACCAGTGAATAAATGTTTGCTACAAGAGGACTGTTAGGAAAAAATGAGAAATCTCATTTAGAATAAATTCAGATGAGCCTTGCTTCTCAAAGGCTAAAATTATTTCCTTTACAAAAATGCTGAATTATGGGTCATCAAACCTACATCTGCTTACCAAAAATATTATTGAACATGCAATAAATATGCTGACCTCTAAACTTTCTCATAATATGTAGTCAAGAATTCTTGATTATACACGAGGTCAATTCTCTCTTGCAAGAAAGTGCTCAGGTGAAGGTAGATGATATGAACATAATTCAAATTGAATAATATCATCTACAAGCCTCATACAGACATACATATGTAGACAGAAATATGGTTTACTAGAAAAAATAAATCTTTCTTTGCATGCAGATCAGTTACCTGCAATTCACCCTATTCCCTTATTTTTCTTTTTTAAAGATCCACTTATGGGCTTCCAGAGAGCCTAAGGAATAGAAAAGATGCCTTGGATTTCTCTATCAGGATAATACTACCTTTTTCTCTGCCAGTACAAGGTTGATAATTATCTCTACAATATCTTGTCTACATCATACTCCTCTTTTTGAGTTAAATCAGGCTAATAATAAATACAAGAAGAAAAAGGATGTGTGTATATATGTGTATGTGTGTGTATATATATGGAGAGAGAGAGAGAGGAGCACACACCCACATACACACTCCTCAAGAGGTCAATTTAAACACATATTTAAGCAAAGACTGTGTTTTATAATTTCAACATTGCCACTTTAAATTTTTCTTGTTGTTTTAATGCAATAAAGTTTTAACTTCCAATCTATACTATAATGGTGGTGAATAATAATACAGCTGAGTTACGTTATGTGAATTAAGAAATTTTGAGATTAGAAAGGACATTCCAAGTAATCAAATTCAAATTTCTATTCAATGCAAAAATCTTTTAAAAAAGATTTTGAGAAGCAATCTCCAACATTTGTACAAACACATGAACAAGTTACCCTGTCTCTCATGTGTGTGGGTGTGTGTGTATACAATCACAAATATATAATTAACTTTTATTGAACCCTTGTAAATGTTAGTTTTTAATTACACTGACCTGAGATCTTTCCCATATTTACAACTCCACCCCTACCACATCTCAGCTAGTTTCTTCTGTGTTTTCCTAGTATACCTTGCTTTGTTTCTCAGAGCAAAACTAAATAGTATAATGTTCCTTCCAACCCTTCAAATACCTCAAGGCATCTGTTATGTTTCTTTATGCTCCCCATGTCTTCTATGAGCTGGATTGTTTCTGATTCCTGCAGTGATTCCAGAGAAAATACAGCAGTCTTTCTAGCATATCCATGCCTATAAATCTTCATTTAAAACTTGATAATTCTATTATTTTTAATAAGTTTTGGGTGTGCTTCAAAGAGGGATAGGTAAGTCATATGGATCTTGGTATAATTTTTAACCATTACAATGCTTTTTGTTTTCTATGAAAGCATTTCTCACAGTCTTGGGTTGGACTTTAGATCAGTTTTTTAAAATCACCATTGACAGGAATAAATCAAAATTTCTCTTTTGCAGATTGAAGACATAGGGTAAATTATTGGAACATGCAGATATATTACTAGCACTTATGTTATATTGGATGCATACTGTCTTCATAGTAGAGAAAGTTAAGAGCTGTGGATTGTCAGAGAAGAATTACTAAACTGTCTCCTTCCTCTAGGTACTAATTTAGTTTTTCCACTTAAAGTAATCAATGCTTAAACTGTAACAACACCACTAATGCAATTGCTGACTCAAACTTGGAAATAGAAAAACTAAAAGTAGTTATAATTATAGCAACCATGCACTTTTTTCCCTGTTGAATTGTGAGAGAAACAGCAAGTTAGTAAGAATGAATAAAGGTGAAGATGATGTGTTTAAATTAGTAGCTGTGGCTGGGCACGGTGGCTCACGCCCGTAATCCCAGCACTTTCAGAGGCCGAGGCCGAGGTCAGGAGTTCGAGACCAGCTTGGCCAACATGGCAAAACCCTGTCTCTACTACAAATACAAAAATTAGCTGGGAGTGGTGGCGGGAACCCGTAATCCCAGCTACTTGGGAGACTGAGGCAGGAGAATCGCCTCAACTCAGGAGGCAGAGGTTGCAGTGAACTGAGATCGTGCCATTGTACTCCAGCCTGGGCAACAACAGCCAAACTGCATCTCAAAAAATAAATAAATAAATAAATAAATTAATTAATTAATTACTAGCCGTGCACTTATTATCTTCAGTCCTGTCTAAGTTCTAGTAAGTCTCAAAACTTAAACTGGTGAAATGACGTTGACTTGTCCCACTGTTGTTCTTAAGGTTGTTATTTCAGAAACCTGAAAGACAGCTTATTTTAATGTCATACTACTGTTGGACAATGTAAGAATCTACTTTCTCTTATGTGGCTTACGTTCGAGGTGATGTGAAAATTTTGCTCGGAACACTTACTATCTACGATTATTCAAATGTGGCCACTTTTTATGTAGAATTTACTGAGGCTATCCTCAGAATTTTCCATTGATACTAGAAATAACTATATTATTTGAGATACTCTGTTAGACCAATGATATGGTCGTCTGTATCTGACGTATAGCATATGCCAGTATATATCTTCCTGGAGAATGCAACATATTTGATTTGCTCCAGAATTCAGGTATCATTTTTTCTGCATGGCAAAACTGAAAACAAAGCACAAACAACAAAACAAAGAGGAAAAGTTAAAACAAAAAGAAAAAAAATTCCCAGCTACAGCATTACTACAGCAGCAAAGATGGGAAGATCAAATTCTGAATATTCCTGAGGCTAGATCCACATTGCTTTATTCTATGTGGAATCTTCCTGCAAATCACAATCCATTTTTACAGGCTTTTCCCTTGTGAAAAGAAGACCATTTGAAAAACATCATGAATATATGCAACAGTGGCTCTAAAGGAAACTGCTTTTCAAGTCTTCCCTCAAACATTGCATTTCTGAAATATTTGACTAAGTGGACCCTTCATCATTTAAGTCAATGAATAGAAAATGAGATAAACCTCTAATTAT
Organism: Hylobates moloch; assembly: GCF_009828535.3. Lineage (NCBI taxonomy): Eukaryota > Metazoa > Chordata > Mammalia > Primates > Hylobatidae > Hylobates > Hylobates moloch. The sequence continues at coordinate 20,006,858 of NW_026652292.1, forward strand.
AACTGACACAAACATATCCATGTGATGTGACTTGTGTCTATCCTATTGACTCTTGTATTCAGGCTCTGAATACCTTTTCATCAAAATCCATAGAATGTTTCTTTGATAATGTGTTACCTATGTTTGAAATTAAAAGATGTTACATTTTAATAGAAGCCACTATTAAAATATATTATATTAATGGAAGTAACACTATCAGTTATAAGAACTATTTTCACTAACCTAGTCATTGTAACTAATTTGGTTATTTTTCATTTTGCTCTTTCTGTGCATATATTTACAGTCTTTAGGCTCAAGTTTAGACATAAGAAGTGTATCCATAATTTATGTTAGATATATGCAATAATTGATGCATTTTATATTACTGGACATTGTTCCTAAACAGAATGTTTAATAAGAGTGAGTATATGCACATACTATGCCTCATAACAGTGGGCAAAACAAGCTAGGATCTGGGCACAGGACAATTGAAAGCATACTGTTATATCCTACTGACTTTCTATTTCATTTTCTTGGATATGAATTATGACTCCAATAATATGCTTTTGGTAAAAAAAAATGATTTCTGGCATCTTGTGGGGGAGGATCTGAAGAAGTTTTAAATTATATTGTGTCATGAAAATACACATCTTGTCATCTTTCTTTAGATGTTAGAATCTTTCATCTCGCTTGAAAGTTCAGAGTGATCTGTAACCTTTTTTGCAAAAAAAAATCATATGTCAGACACTTTGATGTGTTGTGCATATTTTTGCTCAGGAAGCTATAGGTTTTTGGGCAGACCATAACTGAGAAATGCAGTTGAATTTTATAAACTATCCACTGACCTTGGGATAGTGTTGCAGTGCCCTGGGAATCAGACTGTCCTAGTTTGGGCTGCCCTGAGCAATTCAGTGACATAATTATTGACTTGGCTTAAATTCTGCAGATAAGGTTTACACAAACAAGATGACCTTCCCCATTTCCTAGATATTGGTGGACATTTTCTGGAGGTAACTTGACTTGGCTAGAACCAGTGAATGTCTTAATTTAGTTCCTGTCTGTCTTTCTTCTATATATCTATCTATCTCTACCTCTCTCTTGGTTTTACTTATATGAAAATATCTTTAGGGCAACACCACCAGTTTCACTGGTACCTATGAATGTGCCAGCCTTATGGCTTGAGAAATAGGTGGAACAAACTCTCGAGAACAGGACTATAAACATAAAGCATTTTATTAATTCCCCAAATTAAGTACCCTCCGTAAAAGCAAGATTTAATATCTCTTGTTCTATGGAGGAGAGAGGAGGAAAGAAAAAGACTTGCTCGAATGATGTATTTGAAGAAGAAAAAATAGAGATTAATATATGAGTGAAGGGGTTGACTTTCACCTGTAGGAGCGGGAGTGAAGGCAGAGTGCATGCGGGTAGAACTGTGTACAACAACAGAGGTGATAGTAGAATGTTCTCTCCTGGTTGCTGTTGTTTTCACGATAAAAAATGAAGTAGGATATTAGTTGAGAGAAATCATGGAGGAGGAGTTGGTGAAGGTTTGAGGAAATAGCATATGAGAAAGGGAAAGTTTTTAAGATTTTCTAGGCCAGCAGTTGACTAAATGAATGAGGGAAATTTCTTGGGATAACCAAGCAGCATATGGGACCACTTGGAGTTTGTGGTCATAGCAAACAAGTCAGCATGGTTGTGTATTTCCGTCAGCCACAGTACACTGTCATAACGGCAGATGTGGAGTAAGTAGAGAGGCAGAGTTAGCCAGGGCTGGTGTATCATCAAGTAATTAAGGAACAAAATTTAAAATTATATGCAAGAGAGTGAAATAACAATTAACCATGACATTTAAGATGGGTAAGGAGGAAAAGAAGATGGGTAAGATGGAAGAGATTGAAAGTGAAAAATATTATAATAAATCAGGCCGGGCGCGGTGGCTCACACCTGTAATCCTATCACTTTGGGAGGCCCAGGCCGGTGGATCGCTTGAGCTTGAGTTTGAGAACAGCCTGGGCAACACGGTAAAACCCTGTCTCTACTAAAAATACAAAAAAATTAGCTGAGTATGATGATGGCGCGTGACTGTAGTCCCAGCTACTCAGGAAGCTGAGGCACAAGAATCACTTGAACCCGGGAGGCAGAAGTTGCAGTGAGCCAAGATTGCACCACTGCACTCCAGCCTGGGTGACAGAGCAAGACTCTGTCTCAAAAAGAAGGAAAGAAAGAAAAGTATTATAATAAATTAATAATAGTGTTTAGTGTGTGGGGGAAGGAGTAAATTATTAAATTATTAGAATCTGATTACTAGAGGGAAAGAACTGGAGAGATTGTGGTCAGGGATTCAGATGCTTGCAACTGAGATTTCAGAGTCTGAAGTTACTGGTAATAAGAATGATGGTGAAAACAGGCCGGGCGCGGTGGGTCACACCTGTAATCCCAGCACTTTGGGAGGCCGAGGCAGGTGGATCATGAGGTCAGGTGATTGAGACGTCCTGGCTAACACGGTGAAACCCCGTCTCTACTAAAAATACAAAAAAAATTAGCTGGGCTTGGTAGCTGGTGCCTGTAGTCTCAGCTAATTGGGAGGCTGAGGCATGAGAATGGCGTGAACCCAGGAGGTGGAGCTTGCAATGAGCCGAGATCACGCCACTGCACTCCAGTCTGGGCGATAGAGTGAGGGACAGAGCGAGACTCTTTCAAAAAAAAAAAAAAAACAAGAATGATGGTGAAAACATTTGACTATGGTAATAAGAAGAATGATGAAAACATTTGACTGTGACTATAGTCATCTGCCATCTTTATAGATACTGAAACCACCAAGAATCATGACATAGGTTGTTCTGGAGAGAGACCTACAGTGGGCTTCAAGGTAGTTTCCAGTATTTTGAAAGGCTTTAGTGAGGACAAAAGAAAAATGATCCAGAATTGACAATAAGGAAAATGAAACACACTCATTCTCACCTTCAGTGTTCCTAGCATGGAGTTAGTGGGAGAAAAACCAGCCACTTTATATTTGGAGGAAAGCAATGTTGTCATGCAAGACTCCAGTGCTGGTTAGAGCAAGAAGATGAATGAGAGAGAAGACATTGAGAACATTCAAGATTTTGCTTATGATGGATTGCATGTTCCAAAGCACACTCTAGACAATGTCAGGAGTTGGAAAAGGATGAACGATGGAAACAAAATATGCAGTGATATATGAGGATTAGAGTTTATCAGCCATTTGTGTCACTGTTTAAGTATGCTCGTGTCTTCTAAAAATTCTATCAAGAGTTTTTTTTTAATTTTGTATTTTTTGTATACTAGTTATTAACTGAGCTTTGCATATTTACTCTTGGCATACATTATTTCCTTGCCAATGAACTGAGTAATGCTATCAGATATTTTACCTTTTTAATGTAATTTTACAAGTCTTTTGGCTAATCCCCAAAATGGAAAAATCTACATTCCATTTTGTGTTTTTGGTGATTTGTAACATTTGTGGTATAAATTACTCTTTCAATTTAACATTCTTTCCTTGAAAGAAGAACACATAGTCTTGGGTCTTTGATCATTTTTGATTTTCCTTCTTCACTCTTTGCTCTTCCATAAGTGACCATCATACAAGACCAGCCAGAATTCACCCTTCCTGCACAGATTTTTGGCATGGAAGAGAGAAAAAGGAGATTTATGGTAATGAGAATACTACTAGGAAATCAAGGGGAAGTGGGAGGCCAAATATATATTCAAAATTGGGCTGTAGGAACGTACTCTACATCAGCAGTCCCCAACCTTTTTGGCACCAGGGACCAGTTTCATGGAAGACAATTTTTCCATGGATGGTGGGTGGAAGGGGATGGTTCCAGGAAGATTCAAGCACATTACATTTACTGTGCTCTTTATTTCTATTATTATTACATTTTAATATATAATGAAATAATTATACAACTTACTGTATAGAATCAGTGGAATCCTAGAGCTTGTTTTCCTGCAACTAGATGGTCCCTTCTGGGGTGATGGGAGACAGTGACAGATCATCAGGCATTAGATTTTCATAAGGAGTGTACAGCCTAGATCCCTGGCATGCTCAGTCCACAATAGGGTTCATGCTTCTGTGAGAATCTAATGCCATCACTTATCTGACAGGAGGCAGAGCTGAGGTGGCAATACAAGTTACCAGGGTCTTGCTCTGTCACCCTGGTTGGAATCAGTGGTGTGATCTCGGCTCACTGCAGCCTCAACCTTCCCAACCTCAGGTGATCCTCTCACCTCAGCCTCCCGAGTAGCTGGGACTACAGGTGTGTGCCACCACACCTGGCTACTTTTTGTATTTTTTTGTAGAGACGGGGTTCACCATGTTGCCCAGGCTGGTCTTGAACTCCTGGACTCAAGTGATTCTCCTGCCTCAGCCCATCCAAAGTGCTGGGATTACAGGCATGAGCCACAGTGTCCAGCAATTAGATATTTTGAAAGACAAGAAAACTGAACAATTTCCTACAGATATATGTCCTCCTGGGCAAAGATGACAGATAATACTGCTCTCATATATCCTAGATAATCCCACAGCCCAAAATGCCCTCTGGAAATTCTACCATGGTTCACTCATTTTGAGTATCAGATGGTTTTCTGAAGGGCAGCACAACTCCATTTACTGTTATTTTGGTGTTAGTTTCTAAGTAATCAGAAATTTTGCTTTACCAGTTAGCTAGTAACATAGTAAATATGGATAATCTTGATTTGGTAGAGACAGTGTCTCAAATCACAGATTTAATGAATGAAGGATGGACAAAGAGGGCTGGATTCAGTGAGCTGTGAAAGTGATTAGTACTTATATTTGGAGCAAGAAAGAGGGTCTTGAAAAAGATTGATTGGTAATTCTGAGAGGAAATGATGCTGCCATGTTTAAGTGCTTGACACATGCCAGATTACAGCACCACTGTTTGCTAGTCGTGATTGTGGAGGAAACTTTTTTTATTATTATTAAATCAAAGTTTAAAATATAGAGAGTGATTGTACATTATGTGGAAGTTTTTATACAAAGTGTAACCTTAGTAATACAATATCCATATTTGCCAGGGACAATCTTGATTTACAGTCATTTCCCATCATGCCTTTTGGTTAATTCTTGTCCTAGGTCACATTATCCTAGCTTGCAGGATTCATAATAGGATTGTCCTGATTATAACCTATTTCTTGAAAATTTAGCGCACTATCTGACTCTTTGTAGACACTCAACAAATGTTGGTCATTATTATTAGAATATTAACTCCCATCCCTACTATATTCCTTCTTGCGTGTTGCTGGAACATTTTATTACTTCTCCAAGCCTCAGTTTATTCATCTGTAGAATAAGAATGTAGCATAGTATAAGTATATAAAAAAGTTGTAACATACAATTGTTGAGATTAATGAAATAATTCATAGATCAACAACTTTGTATAATAAGAACATATAAAGTTATTGATAATTGATGTGTAAGTAGTTAACATTACCATCATTTTCATTATAAAAATACCTCAAATGAGCTGTATTTAATATTCTAGACCCAAATTAGTGGATTATTGAATCACATTCCATAACCTAAAACGGATTTTGGAAGGATTTAGGAAGATCATGGGGAGCTGGGGAAAACAGGTATGTGCCAAAAGGTCTTGAGCTTTACATGTATAAAGTGCTCTCAGTGTTAATGCTAATACATAGGCAGATTGTTTTATGACATAACTTTTAGCTGGATCATTCACAAGTCCAAGTGGTCCATTACATTCACAGAGCCTATATCTTCATTGCTTGAACAGGGTATCTTATTAGTATTCCAGAGCATATGATACAACAACTTACAGGATTCAAATGCCTGTGAAATTTGAGAATACTAAAAGTTGTGATAGAGCAGAAAAAAAAAGCTAAGAAGAGAATAGAAAAAAAAAAAAAAATAGAACATTTCCTCACACTGGTTCCCAGCTGGGATTACAGCTGCTTGATTCATACCATCTGGGGGTGTCTAATTAGAAACTACCTAGAATAGGCTTTTAAAGAAGTAATTTGAGAATAAACTTATCATCAGCTGCAGTTCAGATCCCAGAGGGCCTGGAGTTAAGGTAGCATGAACTAATGGATCAATGAACAAAAGAAATATTCACTAATCACAGTGCTTGAACAAAGTTACTCCTGAAAAAAGCAAAATGCCACTTGTTTTTTCAATGCATAATAAATCTGCCTGAGAATAATTGACCTTCAGGTTAACAAATAAAAATGAGAAGCTATGCATATTACAGTGAGCACAGTCTGACTCCCACATTATGGTTTAAGTTGTTTTCCAATTTTAAATCCAATTTTTAAAATATCATCATGCACTAATTCCAAAACAGACTGCACTTTAGTCTACCAAACAATTTGGCCAATTATGGTTGGATTTTCCTTCCTAAACCTTTTCTTGATTTTGTGTACTAAGACTAGCCTTAAGAAGAAACAAATTGCTTGTTCTTTTAATGTTTAACCTCATTAGTAAAGATTTCATTGACCAACAAGATTGATTCAGACTAAAGGTGTCATGGAGATTTTTGGAAATAAAAATCATGCTGTTGATAGCATAAGTGGTCAACACTTGAAAGGTGGACCCTGGGGTTGATGACAAACACAAGTTTTTTAACCATTCAATTTTATAATCACTGCATTTTAACAACTTTTACTGATGTCCGTTATCTGTCACCAATATTAAGTTTTACAAAACAACACTAGTATACTCTACACAAATGAAACAAACATTAATTGTTTCACTTTTAATCATAAGATAGTGATTTTATTTTGAAGTATTGGAATTAACTCTACCTCATATGCTGGTCAAATATAATGTGCACCAGTAAAACTATTTAGCAAATAGGAACATGCTGTGGCCTAATAAAAGAGACTAGAGTCATACTTTTTTTTTTTTTATTAATTGGTAGCAAACTTCAATGTTTCATTGACTCTATTTTGCCCTCTAAAAAATGAAACAAGAATTAATTTTCTGGATATTGGAACATCCTTTGATGTGCAGTTAAAAACACAAATATAAATCATTGTGATTAAAATAAAAGTCGTTCAATAAAAAATTAATCACTACATTCTTTTGGATAAAAAATACTCAGCTCTCTGCAGAGGAACTCTGACATAACAAAGTTTGAAACGTCCAGAATTTTGTGGTTTCTATTAATTTGTTTTCACTGTCTTGTCTGTTATCAAATTACAATTGCATATCCTTCAAAAAAATAAAAATAAAAATAAAAGAGACTAGCAAGGCTGGGTGCGCTGGCTCACGCCCGTAATCCCAGTACTTTGGGAGGCCAAGGCAGGTGGATCATGAGGTTAAGAGATCGAGACCATCCTGGCCAACATGATAAAACCCCGTCTGTACTAAAAATACAAAAATTACCTGGGTATCGTGGCACGTGCATGTAGTCCCAGCCTGGTGACAGAGCAAGACTCCGTCTCAAAAAAAAAAAAGAAAGATAGTAGCAAATGTTGCAATACTAGATAAAATCATGTACAATTTTTAAAACATGTGCATTGACATGATTTCATTGTTTTTGCTGTTTCTTTTGTAATTCCAAAGTAAAATATCCATATACAAAACTCTTACTTTCTTTATCATTGTATCTAGTATCTCAGGAATTGACAGAGCTATTTTCAATTGTAGAGAAAAATATGAAATTGTATATCCAACATTAGCAGGCCATCATCAATATTCATTAAGTACATTAGCTCATACATAACAAGTGGAAAATGTTCTCTTGACACACACGAGAGTTTAATATTTAGATCACAATCACTAAGAATATTTAAATCTGAAGCAGATAAAGTTTCATGGTTTTAATTCCCAATTTATAATTATTTAATTTAATGTCATTATATTTGTGCTATTATTAATTTTATTATGTTGAAAATCAGTTATCTGTTTTTTATACGCTGAAATTAAATATGAGACTAATAGGCTGTATATCCTAATGAGTCTTGGGTATAACTAAAGTGAAAATGCCATTGGGCCTCAAATACAGTGTTCTAACAGGGAACATGGCAGAGCGTCCATGATATTTTTTAGTATCCCAAAATGCACCTCCAGTAAATCAGGTTTATAATAAAAGAGCACTTCTAAATAATTAAGGAAATATTAACGGGCATATCAAGATTCATTGCAAAGTGGGAGGAAGGTTTATTTAAAAACAACTTTTGATGGAATATGAACCATATATTCTACAGCATATAATACTCCTGGGGGGATCCTCTTTTGACTCAAGATTTATATTAACAAAACAAGTAGCAGATTAGCACAGGTGGAAAGAGAAAATTTGTCAACTCAGAAATGGGAGGTTGCTCTAGACGTAAATGAAGTGGTAGAAAGTACCGACATAAGAATGGGAGATGGTAATGGATCTGAACATAGATATGTAGGGGAGAAATTTATATATGGCAACTGTGGAAAAGGGGAGGTGGAGGAGAAGTGGTAAGGCGGGAGAATTCATCACACGTTTGTTCACTGAACTCAAACGTGGCAGTGTACTGCCTTGTGAAACTTTTGTAATCAGATAGAAGATAAAACTCACAGAAAGCACGAAGCAGTCACTAAATTTTTTTACTATCTATGGATTCTAGGCACAGCCATAAGATTTATTTGACAAAAGGATTGCTTGAAAACAGCAAATTGTGTCATTGGGTATTGTTCTTTGGAGAACATGACACTTCAACTTTCTCAAGTTCAATTTTTACAGACTTACAGCTCCATATTGAGTTACACACAAACACACACACTCACACACACACACACACACACTTAAGTGGTTTGGGTCTGTGTCCCTGTCCAAATCTGATGTGGAATTGTGATCCCCAGTGTTGGAGGTATGGCCTGGTGAGACGTGATTGGATCATAGGGGCAGAGTTTTCATGAATAGTTTAGCACCATCCCCCTTTGGTAATGTATCGTGAGTGAGTTCTCACAAGATCTAGTTGTTTAAAAGTGTGTGGCACCTCTCCTTTTCTCTCTTTCCCTCCTGCTCCGGCCCTGTAAGATGTGCCTGCTTTCCCTTTGCGTTCCACCATGATTGTATGTTTCCTCCAAGTGTGTCCAACAGGGAGAGCTGACCTCCCCACACTAGTGCATAATCCTCTAATGGCAGTTTCAGTAAGGGCTGCAGGGCCACGCTCACACACAGATCAGCATCACTTGACTGGTGCCTCTCCTGGAGGCCTCTCCACTGTGGGACCTTGGCAGACCCTCCCCAAGCATGTTTGCCCAAGACCTCCTTTTCATGGGGAGAAGAGGAGGAGTTTTGAAGACAATTGTCTTCCTTCTGATTCAATACTCAGTGCTTTTCCACTCCCAGCCTTTTCCCGACCTTCCATAAAGTTGCAGGAGCCTGTTGTTCAGGGTTCCTTTGATAGTGAGACAACCCCACATCTGTGCTGACCCATGTGATCCTTGATAGAGCTGTTTCATGGAGGAAAAAAAGGACGGGGATGGGACTGTCAGGGCTTTTTCCAGTTTAGCCTCAAAGGTTTGTTAATGTCCTTTTGTCTTGATGTCTTAATTGCCTACTCCAACACCTGGCTCTCTCTCCAGAGTAGTTAAGCTCCTGATGGCTGGGGATAAATTTAATGACTACTGTTTTGTATAAGTTGAGGTTAATCTAATTAATTTACCTAGAGGGAAAATTCTGACCTCTATCTGTCAGACCTCATCTAAAACACAGAGGTCATGAAGATAAATCTGGCTTCTGCCTTCAAGGAGCTTACTATCTGGTGAAGATGGTAGCTGGATAGCTAGACATAACAATAAAATCACAGCTCTTCCCTTGTGATAATTTCTGTTATGAGTTATGTACAGTGGAATATGAAAAATATATAAATGATACATAACCAATTCTAGGAGGTCAGGGCAAGCTTGCTGGGAGAAATGCTGTCTATAGGTAGACACAGAGATAAAATAATCAAAGCCTCTTCTGAAGAAGGGTTAAATAAATCTCAGGCAGATAGGCTATGCATGACCTGCTTCTTTCATCTGTCATTTTTGTTGTTGAGTTACTTGCTAAATTTTAGGAATTTTATATATATATATATATAATATATATATACTGAAAAAAAAAAAAATTAAACAGGCATAGTGGCTCACATCTGTAATCGCAGCTACTCCGGAGGCTGAGGCATGAAAATCACTTGAGCCCAGGAGGCGGAAGCTGCACTGAGCCAAGATCACGCCACTGCCCTCCAGCCTGGGTGACAAAGCGAGACTCCACCTCAACAAAAAAAAAGAAAAGTTATAGAAATAAATATGATGATATGATTTACTGAAAGCAAGTCTCAAATGCCTAAAAAAGGCCAAATTTCCTTTGGTCTTTGGATATCATTCTGGAGGGTGGGTGAGTCTACTTTTGTTTAAAATGTGTTATTTTCATTTTTTTTGAGCAAAAATATCATTTTATGATTTATACTTATTTAACATAAATGTGGAAATACTACTAAATTGTCTCCACATGGAAAATTTCTTGTGACATGTATTTCACCTAACTTGTGAAGTTCACAACTATTTCGAAAACAGTTAAGCTTGTTCCAAAAACTCACTGCCATCCCACCAAACATACATATAGACTTGAGAATAATTAGGCTTTCAGAAACCATTTTAGTATCCAATTAATTGTAGTTTTCTTCAGAAAGTGGTGTAAATCTGATTATATATAGTTGCTTCATGTAGTATAAATCTGATTATACACAGTCGTTTCATGTAGTATATATCTGATGATATACAATTGCTTCATGTAGTTAAACTTGTTACTAGATAATCCAAGTGTAATTGACACAGAAAATCTTACATGTACATTTGGACAATGTCTCTATCTCTGTTTCTTTCTCTCTGTTTGTCTCTCTCTCTCTCACACACACACACAGTCCAATTACTTTGAAAAAAAATCACAAAAAGGAAAAAATCATTAATCTGAGATTATAACATAAAATCCACAATTTGTCTGTAAACTATCTTTAAATCTATGTTTATACTTGAAATCTACTAGGCTTATGAGAGAGTCAAAGACTTCCAAGCTTTGAATATTCTTTTCACTTCAAAAGGAACTGAAAATCTAAATGTAATTTAGTACACCTTTTAAAATATTCACTGCTGCCTGCCAGCTAGCTGCAGGTTATTTTAGCTACTAGAAGCAGCACTAATTTGCAATATCTTTCTAAGACTATCTATAGGTAAAAAATTGACATTGGTGACTCTAACCAATGTCAAGCTTTAGGAAAGCAACATAATCCCTAAAAGAAAAATGAGAAATAACCTAACTATCTAAACATCAAAAACAAATTAACCTTGCTTGACCATTTTTACGACAACGTAATGGTTTCTTGAGATTTTTCAACATTTATGAAAAGATAAAAATTAAGATGAGTCATTTAATAGCATGCATGCTTGAACCAATAAAATGACTTCTTATTTTATGAGTTGTTTTTAAAAAAATGAGCCCAGATGTTTCAAATTATAAATTTGTCAATTTATGCATAAAGCCAAATTTGAAAAATGTGACTGGTCATTCCCATTAAGAAACTCAACTGAAAATCTGTTTCACTGAATCAAGCTTAAATAAGTAATTGTGTACTTAGATGTAGCTGAATTCTAAGAACGATTTGGACCACAACTTATGGAGTATTTATATATTTTGCAAACTGTTTTCTGTTCTCTGACTTCAAAGTAAGAGAGAGATATTAAGTGACAAATCATACAGTGGAAAGGGAGTTATATAGGAAGACTCTCCATTTTGATTCAGAATAAAATATGTACCCATCTTTAAGTTTTAATAGGGAGACCTGTGTGGCTTTTTTTTTTTTTTTTTTTTTTTACCAATCTAACTTCCTCATTTGGAAGAGTGTTTTGTTTTTACGTATGAAAACTGAAGGATTTCTATTCAAGGCCACTGTGGTAGACAAAATAATGGCTTACTAAAATGTCGACGTCCTAATTTCTGGAACCTGTGAAAATGTCACCTTCCATGACAAGAGGGACATTGCAGAAGCAATTATTTAAGGATCCAGAGATGAGAATATTCAGCTGGGTTATTTGGGTGTTCCAAATGTTAACCCAAGTGGAGTTACTTTTAAGACTGAGAAGATGCCTTTGAGTTAGGAAGGAGATGGGAGATGTGTCATGAAAGCAGAGGTTGGAGTGACAGGATTTCAAGATGGAGAAAGGGGTTATAGCCAAGAATCCAAGCAGCCTCCAGAGAATAGAAGCTCTTGATTTTCACCTGTGTGACTCTATTTTAGTCTTTACTTGCAGAACTGTAAGATAGTAGATTTGTGGTGTTTTAATCCACTAAGTTGGTAGTAATGTGCTCCAGCCCCTATTAGACAAATACAGTATATATATACACACACACACACACACACATACATATATGTGTGTGGGTGTGTATTAGGACAAGTATTAAATCTAAATCTAGATTTTCTGATTCTCACCTAGGTTCTTATATTTTTAATTATATAACTAGTTACATAACATTATTTATATAACACTAGTTATATAACTAGTGCTCTATTATTTTCCTTGTATTTTAATTTTTCTGTTAAAAGAAAGTTTAAGAACATATGTATCCATATATGTATATACACATGCAGAAATATATATCTGTGTATGTGTGTGTGATTATATATGAGTATATATATTCAAAGTTCTGAAACGTTTTTCACAGCAATGCTGGCAATGGAATTCTCATTTCTATGTGTCTTTTCTGTGGAGGTTTAAGTATGATTTATTTGTGAATTGCTACATTATCCTGACAAAAATATAACAGTAGTGGCAACATATAATTGCCCAAAAATGTTAAATCTCCAGATAACTTTTAATGAGTTGGCATTGACTAGTATGAGAAATACAAGGCACAGAGAGTGATATGGTTTGGCTCTGTGCTGCCACCCAAATCTCATCTTGAATTGTAACCCCCATAACCCCCATGTGTTCAGGGGCCTGGTGGGAGGTGATTGGATCAGGGGCACCGTTTCCCCAATGATGTTCTGATGATAGTGAATGAGTTCTCATGAGATCTGATGGTTTTACAAGTGTTTGACAGTGCCTCCTTCACATGCTCTCTCTCCCCTGCTGCCATGTAAGGCGTGCCTGCTTCCCCTTCTGCCATGATTGTAAGTTCCCTGAGGCCTCCCCAGCCATGCAGAACTGTGTGTCAATTAAGCCTCTTTCCTTTGTAAATTACCCTGTCTCAGGTATTCTTTATAGCAATGTGAAAATGGTAATACAGAGTCTACACATTTCTTTATATAAGATATACTTGTTTTCTATTTATAGTTAGCATTTACAAAGTTTACAGTAACATTTTTACTTACATTTATATAACATTTAATTTATTCTCAAAATTTTATGCAACCAATTACACACGTTTTAGATCTAAAGTGGACTTTGTTTTTTTCCATGGAGTAAGTATTTTGTAGGACTTCTCTTCAATATTGGTGTGTAGAAAAAAAGTGAACTTCAAGTTTCAATCAATTAAATTTTTGCTTAAACTGAAAAACCATGCCAACACACACAAGGGTCATCTGGGGTGTGCCATTACATTAGGATTACATACTGGTACTACACACTCAGTTTTGTAGGACATAAGAATGGATTATACTTGGCCGGGTGCGGTGGCTCACGATTGTAATCCCAGCACTTTGGGAGGCCGAGGCGGGCGGATCATGAGGTCAGGAGATCGAGACCACAGTGAAACCCTGTCTCTACTAAAAATACAAAAAATTAGCCGGGCGTGGTGGGGGGCGCCTGTAGTCCCAGCTACTCGGAGAGGCTGAGGCAGGAGAATGGCGTGAACCCGGGAGGCGGGGCTTGCAGTGAGACGAGATCTCGCCACTGCACTCCAGCCCAGGCGACAGAGCGAGACTCTGTCTCAAAAAAAAAAAAAAAAAAAAGAATGGATTATACTTAAACCTCTAAAGGATGGCCTGAATTAAAAAGATAAAAAATGAGAGTTAATATTGCTAATGCTGCCATGTAAAATTTAATAATTACTCGCTTAATTATTGCCTTATTAATTTAATAGTTTTCTAAAGAGAAATTTCATTAACAAATTAACAGGAACAGCTACAAAATTTGCAGTGTTCAGTGCAAAATTAAAATATAGGACATCTTACTCAAAAATTACTTAAAACTTGACATGAGTGACAGCAGAGAATTAGCCAAGTGATGGCCCCTGCAAATGAGCAGATCACATAAATCTATCCCTGAACATCAGTTAGTTATAAAAAAAAAAATAAGAATTTAAGGCTGGGACCCATAGCCGTATTTTTACCCATACCTGCATTTACATCTGTATTTATATACCTATAACAGTATTTAGATCTATTTATTCACAATCTCAGAATCAGATTGTAGAGACATTTAAAGATTAACTAATACAAACTTGTCCTCTTACAAAAGAGAAAACTGAGCCGCAGTGCTTTGATTTTATCAGTAGCTAATATTAGAAATAAAAGCAACACATTATCTTAAATATATTTATGTTTTTCTTATTACTACCAGTTTAGTGCTCCTATGTATTTTGTAGTACTTCTCTTCAATATTGGTGTGTAGAAAGAAAATGTGAACCCCGAGTTTAATCAATTAAACTTTGATTAAACTGAAAAACCATGGCCAATCCCAATACACAAAAGGGTCATCTGGGGTGTGCCATTGCATTAGGATTACATACTGGTACTATATGTTGCTGCTACATGCTATTTCACTCAGTTGTGTAGGACAGAAGAATGGATTATACTTAAACTTCTAAAGAATGATCTCAATTAAAGAGATAGAAAATGGGAGTTAATATTGCTAGTGTTGCCTGTAAAATTTAATAATTAATATAATTTCTCATATATTCCATGGTGATTGATTGGTGTGGATTACTTCAGCCATGAGAATAAGTACTATAAAAGCAAGAACTTATAATTATAGGATCTTCAATTATCAGCTCTGTTCTTACACAGCTTCTCTCCACTCCTACTCCTTGGAAGCAAACCAGTGGCATGAGTTGGCCCCTACTCACCCCCCTCCTTGGTGTCAGTGGATGATGGCAAAAGAACCGCTTGGATGATATCACTATGAAATTGAACTTCATATTGTTTCTCTAATTCACTGTTTGAAATAGTCTTTGAATAGAATATTTTATATTGTATTTGGCAGAATAAAGAATGCTGATGAAACAAAGACGGTTTAAGACTTTTAGCAATTGAGTATATTTACGATTGTTATATAATTTAAAAATATATAAGTAGGGAAATTGTATCATCTATTGTTTAAGCTTAACAGGGACACTTTCAAGTTTTAACAAAAGCACTGGTAATAATTGTGTTGAGACAACAATGAAAACACTACTGTCTTGAGCGAAACTGGATATACGTCAGCCTGCATGTAACTGAAGCCATCATCTACCGAAATTTAACAACTTTCCAGGCACTGTTCTAAATGCTTTGCTTGTATTGAGTTCTTGATTTCTCACAACCTCATTGTGAGCTTTAAGTGCTTCCATTTTAAAGACAAGAATACTGAAACGCAGATAGGTGACACAGTTACTTTGATGTCTGCAGATTTTGTGAAGGTATTTTTACTTTAATATAAAACTACTATTCAGACACTGCTCCAGAGTCTACATCTTGAACAAATATGTAATATGATCTCTCACATATTCCGTGGTGATTGGTTGGCATGGATTATTTACCTCATGAGAATAAGTACTATAAAAGCAAGAATTTATAATAGGGTCTTTAATGATCAGTTCTGTTCTTACACAGCTTCTCCCCACTCCTACTCCTTGGAAGCAACCAAGTGGTACAAGTTGGCCCCTACTCACCCCCTCCCTGGTGTCAGTGGACCACATCAGGGAAGTGAGGTTATTTTTTCACTTGGAGGAGACAAAGATATGTAACTCAGTACCCTACTTTTGCCATGAGGTTGCCAGTGGGTGGAAGGAGAAGACAAACTTCCACCTAACCAGTCTGCAAGAAGGAAGTATAAGTTAGTAGTCTACTTTTGGTAGGATGGTATTAGTAGGTCCCATCAGGAAGATAAACATGCACACCCACCCAGCTCTCAGGTCACACATCAATAGGGAACCATCTACTAAATAATAAGAGAGAAAAGATTCTCATAAAATAAAAAAAAAAAAATTCAGGACACAATAAAAATCACTTATAAAAGAAAGAACTAGGAAATCATAACCTGAATGAGAGAAAGACAACAGACACCAACACAGACATAAAAAAGGGGTTGGGGCTGGGCGCAGTGGCTCACACCTGTAATCCCAGCACTTTGGGAGGCCAAGATGGGTGGATCACTTGAGGTCAGGAGTTCAAGACCACCCTGTCCAACATGGCAAAACCCCCTCTCTACCAAAAATATAAAAAGTTAGCCAGGTGTAATGGTGCATGCCTGTAATCCCAGCTACTTGGGAGGCTGAGGCAGGAGAATCACTTGAACCTGGGAGATGGAGGTTGCAGTGAGCCAAGATCATACCGCTGCACTCCAGCCTGGGCGACAGAGTGAGACTGTCTCAGCAAAAAAAAAAAAAAAAAAAAGAGGTTGGAATTATCTAACAAGGATTTTAAAGAAATCATCATAAAAGTGTTTAAATAAGCAATGATATATTCTCTTGAAAAAAATAAAAGTTAAAATTAAAAATAAATTCAATAATGACATAAGTTATAAAAAGTAAATATGAACTAAATAAAATTAAAATACAATAATGGAAATAATAGATTCAGAGGATGGTCACAAAAGAAGAGAGCACAGAGCAGAAGATGGAATCAGTGAATCTGAAAACATACCAACAGAATTTACTCAGTCTGAACAAGAAGAAGAAAACTGATAAAAAAAAAATTAACAGCATTTCAGAAAACTTTACGACAATAATAAAAGAGCTAACATTCATAATCACAGGAGATATAGAAGATGAGGAGAGAGGGTGTGGGACTAAAAAACTATTAAAAAATAATGACTTCAACCTTCCCAAATTGGATGGAAGACATAAACCTAAATATTCAAGAAACAGAGCAAACCCTAAATAGAATACACCCAAATACATTCGATTTCTGGAAATGAAAAAAAAAAAAAAAATCTTGAAAGCAAACAGAGAAAAATGGCACATTTCTTACAGAAAAACAGTAATGTAAACCACAGCAGATTTTCCATCTGAAACCATGAAGGTTGGAAGGAAAGAGATAATATTTTTGAAGTGCTGAAAGAATAGAACTGTGAACTGTAAATTCAATACCCAGCAATAATATTCTTCAGGCATTAAAGTGACATAGAAAACATTGTCTAATGAAAGAATGTTAAGGTAATGTGTTGCTAGCAAACTTACCTTTAAAGAATAAGTTCTCTAAACAGAAAAGAAATGATCAAAGAAGAAGTCTTACAGCTTTTAAAAACATCCATCTAAATGGGTAAAATTAAGCATAAATATAATGTATAATCAAACTTCTCTTAAGTTTTTAAGCCATTTCTAATAGTTGAAGCAAAAATTAGTGACCTATCTGGTTAGATGCTCAAGGAACATAGAGGAAATATTTAAGATAATTATATCTAAAAAGTAGTGATAGTAAAGAGACTCATATGAAAACAAGTTTTCTACACTTCACTCAAAGAGGTAAAACATCAGTAACAGTAGATGTCGACATTACATCTATATTATTTTAACCAGTGCAATTAATAAAACCAAACAAAATCATGTACAATCATGCACTGCATAATGATGTTTTGCTCAGCAATAGACTGCATATATCATGGTGGTCCCATAAGATTATAATGGAGATGAATATTACCTTGTGACGTTGCAGCTGAGCTGTCTTAATAGCATAGTCTAACATATTTCTCACCCGTTTGTGGCAATGATGGTGTAAACAAACCTACTGCATTGCCAGTTACATAAAAGTGTAGCACATAAAATTATGTCTAGTACTGATATTGTTTGGCTGTGTCCCCACCCAAATCTCATCTTGAATTGTCATCCCCATGATCCTCCCGTGTCAAGGGCAAGACCTGGTGGGAAGTGATTGGATCCTGGATGCAGTTTCCCTCATGCTGTTCTCATGACAGTGAGTAAGTTCTCATGAGATCTGATGGTTTTATAAGTGTTTGAAAGTTTCTCCTAGACACACTCATTCTCTCCTGTTGCCTTGTGAAGAAGCCAACTACTTTTATTCCACCATGATTGTAAGTTTTCTGAGGCCTCCCCAGCCATGCAGAACTATGAGTCAATTAACTCTCTTTCCTTTATAAATTACCCTGTCTTGGGTAGTATCTTTATAGCAGTGTGAGAACAGACTAACAGAGTAAATTGGTACTGGGAGTGGGGCACTGCTATAAAGATAGTGAAAATGAGGAAGTGACTTTAGAACTGGGTATCAGGCAGAGGTTGGAAGCGTTTGGAGGGCTCAGAAGAAGACAGGAAGTTGTGAGAAAGTTTGAAACTTCCTAGGGACTTGTGGAATGGTTTTGACCAAAATGCTGATAGTGATATAGACAGTGAAGTCCAAGCTGAGGTGGTCTTGGATGGAGAAGAAGAACTCATTGGGAACTAGAGCCCGAAGATCTCTCTTGTTCTGCCTTAGCAAAGAGACTGGAAGCATTTTGCCCCTGTCTTAGAGATCTGTGGAACTTTAAATTTGAGAGACATTATCTCAAATTGGAACTTATGTTTAAAATGGAAGCAGGGCATAAAAGTTTGGAAAATTTGCAGCCTGACCATGCAGTAGAAAAGAAAAACCCATTTTTCAGGAAGGAATTCAAGCTGGCAAAATTTTTCTTGGGCATATCAGAGACTTCTATGGCAGCCCTTCTCATCACAGACTCAGTGGCCTCTGAGGGAAAAATGGTTTCATGGGCTGGGCCTAGGGCCCCATTGCTCTGGGCAACCTCAGGACTTGGTGCCCTGTGTCCCAGCTGCTGCCACTCCAGCTCCAGCCCTGGCTAAAAGGAGCCAATGTACAGCTCACTGGTTGATTCAGAGGGTGCAAGCCCCAAGCCTTGGAGGATTCCACATGGTGTTGGGCCTGAGGGTACACAGAAGTCAAGAATTGAGGTGTAGAAACCTCTGCCTAGATTTTGTAGGTTGTATGGAAATGCCTTGATGTCCAGGCAGAGGTTGGCTGCAGGGGTGGAGCCATCATGGAGAACCTCTGCTAGGGTAGTGCAGAAGGGAAATGTGGGGTTGGAGCTCCCACACAGAGTCTCCACTGGGGCACTGCCTAGTGAAGCTGTGAGAAGACGGCCACTGTTCTCCAGACCCCCGAATGGAAGATCCACCAACAGCTTGTACTCTGCACCTGGAAAAGCCACAGACACTCGATGCCAGCCTATGAAGGAACTGCCCAAGGCCATGGGAGCCCACCCCTTGCATTAGCATGCCCTGGATGTGAGACATGGAGTCAAGGAGATTATTTTAAAGCTTTAAGTTTTAATGACTGCCCTGCTGGGTTTCAGACTTTCATGGGGCCTGTATCCCCTTTGTTTTGACTAATTTCTCCCATTTGGAATGGGAGCATTTATCTAATTCCTCATGGTGTCTAGGAAGTAACTAACTTGCTTTTGATTTTACAGGCTTACAGGCCAAAATGACTTGCATTGTCTCAGATGAGACTTTGAGCTGTGGGCTGTTGAGTTACTGCTGAAATGATTTAAGACTGGAGGACTGTTGGGAAGGCATGATGTTGGGTTTGAACTGTAAAAAATATGTGAGATCTGGGAGGGGCCAGGGGTGGAATGATATGGTTTGGCTCTATATCCCCACCCAAATCTCATCTTGAATTGTAATCTTCATAATACCCATGTGTTGAGGGCAGGACCTGGTGGAAGGTGATTGGATCATGCCGGTGGTTTCCGCCATACTGTTCTTATGATAGTGAGTGAGTTCTCAGGAGATCTGATGGTTTTATAAGTGTTTGACAGCTCTTCCTACACACAATCCTTCTCTATCCTGTTGTCTTGTGAAGAAGATGACTGCTTCCCATTTCACCTTGATTATAAGTTCCTTGAGGCCTCCTCAGCTATGCAGAACTGTGACTCAATTAAACCTCTTTATGAATTACCCAATCTCAGGTAGTGTCTTTATAGTAGTGTGAGAATGGACTAATACAAGTACATTTTACTTAGTAATAATAATAAACAAGTATATTACATTTTTGTGTATTTACTATACCATTTTTTTACTATTATCATAGTATACACCTTCTACTTATTAAAAGAAATAGGCCCGAGGCGGGCAGATCACGAGGTCAGGAGATCGAGACCATCCTGGCTAACACGGTGAAACCCCACCTCTACTAAGAATACAAAAAATTAGCCAGGCCTGGTGGCAGGTGCCTATAGTCCCAGCTACTCGGGAGGCTGAGGCAGGAGAATGGCAGGAACCTGGGAGGCAGAGCTTGCAGTGAGCCGAGATTGTGCCACTGCACTCCAGCCTGGGCGACAGAGCAAGACTCTGTCTCAAAAAAAAAAAAAAAAAAAAAAAACAAAAGAAATAGGCAACTGTAAAACAGCCTCACAGTGGTCCTTCAGGAGGCATTTCAGAGGTCATTGTTATTATAGGAGATGTCAACAGATCCATACGCATTATTGGCCTAGAGGAGCTTCCAGTGGGACAAGATCTGGAGGTAAAAAACAGTGTTGTTGATGATACTGACCCTGTGTAGGCCTACGCTAGTATGTGAATTTGTGTCTTTGCTTTTAACAACAACAACAACAAATTAAAGATTAAAAGATGTAAAATTACAAAAAAACTTAGAGAATAAGGATATAAGGAAATAAAGTATTCTGTGTACAATATGTGTTTTAAGCTAAGTGTTATTACAAAACAGTCAAAAAGTTAAAAATAAGTTAAAAAGTTTACAAAGTAAAAAAAAGCTACTGTAGGGTAAGTTTAATGTATTTTGAAAGAAATAAGTTTTTTATGTAAATTTGTTGCAGCCTAAGTGTACTATTCAGTGTTTATAAAGTCTGCAGTTTTGTACAATGATGCCCTAGGCATTTATGCTCACTCACCACTTACTCACTAACTCTTCCAGAGCAACTCCTAGTCCTGCAAACTTCATTTATAGTAAGTGCCCTGATCAGGTATACCATTTTTGATGTTTTGACTGGAGTTTTTACTGTACCTTTTTTTTATGTTTAGATACACAAATATTTACCATCGTGCTGCAAACGCCTACAGTATTCAGCACAGTAACATGCTGTACAGGTTTGTAGCCTAGGATCAATAGGCTGTACCACATAACCTAGGGTGTGTAGTAGGTTATGCTATCTCTATTTACACATAGAATACACTATATGGTGTTACACAGTGAATAAATTGCCTAATGCATTTCTCAGAATGTAATTTTTGTCATTAAATGATGCAACATTGTATTTAAAAACACTATAAATAAAGATGGAATCCTAACATGTTTATGTAACCCATTGGAAAGCAAGAAAAAGGGACACAGAGGAATAAGAAACAGAAATAAACAGAAACAAATAACAAAGTGGTAGACTTCAACCACAACATACAAATTGTTAAACATAAAAGGCCTATAGAAACCAACTAAAAAACATAGATTGGCAGAGTAGTTAAAAAAACAAACATCAAAAGCCAAAAAACATGGCCAACAATATCGTCTAAATTGCATTTGTACCCCATAAATAAATACTTTTTAAAATTCTGTCTATATAAAACTAACTTCAAATACAACATAGGTAAGATAAAAGTAAAAAGAGAGAAACAGTAAAATAATTTAAAAATGCAAGTGAGGCTGTAGTCATATATCAGCTACATACATTTTATTTTATTATTATTATTATTATTATTAATATTATTATTATTTTGAGACAGAGTCTTGCTCTGTCGCCCAGGCTGGAGTGCAGTGGAGCAATCTCAACCTCACTACAACCTCCACCTCCTGGGTTCACGCCATTCTCCTGCCTCAGCCTCCCGAGTAGCTGGGACTACAGGTGCCCACCACCATGCCCGGCTAGTTTTTTTGTGTTTTTAGTAGAGACGGGGTTTCACTGTGTTAGCTAGGACGGTCTTGATCTCCCGACCTTGTGATCCACCCGTCTCAGCCTCCCAAAGTGCTGGTCTCAGCCTCCCAAAGCCAGGGTGCCCGGCCCAGCTACATAAATTTTAAAAAGTAAAAAAGTCAAATTGCATTTTTAAATATTTTACATTCCATTGCCATTCAAAGAAATAACATTGTTTTCAATACGATTAGGCAATTATCATTAGACCTAGAAATAGCCACAATCATTTCTTTAAAAAGATTATTAATATTTATTTCTTTATTTATAGGCGGAGTGTCACTCTGTTTGCCAAGCTGGAGTGCAGTGGTGTGGTCTCAGCTCACTGCAATTTCTGCCTCACCATCCCAAGTAACTGGGATTACAGGCACGTGCCACCACGCATGGCTAATTTTTGTATTTTTAGTAGAGAGTAATTTTTGTACTTTTAGTAGAGACAGGGTTTCACCATATTGGCCAGGCTGGTCACAAACTCCTGACCTCAGGTGATTGGCCCGCATCAGCCTCCCAAAGTGCTGGGATTACAGGCCTGAGTCACAGTGCCCAGCTAAGATTATTAATATTTATAAGCTCTACCTTCTTTCTTGGAGAAGTGACTTTATAATTTCACTTTCTAATGCAGCTACCTGTTGAAACTAAATTAAAATATATTAATATGCAAAATGCAAGTAAATAAAAACAGATAGCAGCTTTCTGTATGCTAAAAGAAATTTCCTTTGGAGCTCATTTCCTTGACAATCCAAGAAAGTACTTCGCTACACTATCTTCATTATGCAAATAAAGGTGCATTTTAGCACTTTGGAAGAAGAAGAGGAAGAACATGTCTCTCAAATAGCAGGAAAGAACAAATTTGCTTAAGGAAGAGTGAGGGAAAGTTCATCAACACCAACCCTAGGTACATCTTCATTCAGACTTGAAAAGCTTTTGAATAGCGTCTGCTTATTCCTGTTAGAACTGAACTGGAAGGAAAATGCAATGGAGAAGCCACAAAGAGGAGTGGCTAGGTAGCAGCATTCAGGTCCACAATGCCTGGATTTCATTATTATTATTCTACTGTATCTTCAGACAGTTTATGTAAATCATCTGTCATTGAGTTCTCTCATCTGGAAGATGAGGGTACTAATAGTTCCAGAGTTCTTACATTAGTGCTGCTGCCATTAGTTATTATCATTTAAGTGTCTGTTCTTATTGTTCAAAGAGTGACTTGCAGTTGAGAGTCGCTGGGACCTGAAGTAGGCAGGTGGAGAGTTTTGCATTGGAGTATACTGTTATCTTAACCTGGAGGCCTGAGTTCTTAGGTAAAAGACTGCTTTGGAGGCTGCAAATGGAACTAGAATCCCACCAGATCACAGCCATCTGACTTGGTTGCATTTTTATGGAAACCAGGGTGTTGAGGATGTGAGACTGCTATAAAAGCACTAGGATATTCACAGGGTAAAAGTCAGGAGGATCATAACAGCACAGTACTAGAGAACCAGTACACAGTGCTGTGATGAATGAAAGCCACTGACATAACTTTCCCATCTTGTCTTCCTGTATTCTTTCTCTCTGTGACAGTTGTTGAGATCATGACCTCTTTTGGAATGGTGTTCTCAGAAGTCCTTGGACAATCAGGGTGTACTAGGAGAAAACATGCTGTGAGATGGGATGAAAGTCTTCAGGACAGACACTATACTTTCTGTTATTGGAGGATTCGGTAGTTTGAATAAGCATTTGAATGAATAAAATATTTGAGTTGAGGACTCAATTCTGATATTTTTTTTTTTCTTCTTGCCCTAGTTCCTATTTAAAGAAATTGGGAGTCAGCTCTACAAATGATAACATCTCTTTACATGGGTTTTTTATTAACCCTATATAATGTGGCTTGCTTTCCAACCTGACTCTGGTACAGCATCACTTAACAGATAGCAGACCCTGAAGGATATAAAAATATTTTGCCCTAAAATATATTTCTTTGATGTGTTTTGAAATGGCTGCTGCAAGGCCAGCAAACTGAGGTACAGGAAATTTGCATCTATGGAGAATCTTCATTAATGCAGCCATGCTTCCCCTTTCTATGCCTTTCCAGGACCTGGGAGTGATTGAGAGTCTGATACCTTTAAAGGTCTGAAAAGAAACATTTACCATCTATTCTCTCTGAGGGCTGCCACCTATGAAGCTTCATCTACTTAATAAGATCCTTGGTCTTTCCCCGACTGTTATCTTAACTCAGGCATTCCTTTCTATCGATTTCAAGCCTTTAGACAATAGCATAACTCTCTCAACCGTCAACTAAAGGATCCCTAAAACCCACTTATGACGTACAAGCTCCTCCCCTGACCTACCTGCAATTACCTGCAATTGGTTGTCTCCCTGGAATGTATAAAACCAAACTATAACCCGGTTGCCTTGGGCATGCTTTCAGAACTTCTTGAGATAGTGTAACCCAGGCCTTGGTCACTTATACTGGTTCTGAATAAACCTCTTTAAATATATTTTGACAGAATTTGGTTTTTGTATGTTTTTCTGTGTATTTATACTTCTGAGAAGAGGAGTAATTTATACTCTTTAAAAATCATGGTCAGATATGACTGGTGCTAGAATGAGGATGAACGGAAGAGAAAAGGAAGAAATAATTCTCCACTCTTTGTTTCCAATTTTAGTTCTTTAAAGTAAAAGTACAAAACATTTTGTAGAGATGTAGCTTGTGGTGGCATGGTTGAAAAGCTTCTGCAGTTCATAGTTCCTCCAGTACAGTGTGATAATATTTTAAATAGCATTTAAAATGTAGACTCTGTCCAATCCTTACAATTAACTTTTTTATTGTTCGGAATCCGTGAAGGTGGTATATGCATGAGCAGATACATATTTATTTATGAAAAAAATTAGGCCTTACAGAAAATTGGTTTCTCAGAGACTTGATAAAAGTTACAAGATAATGTCTCTCAGACTATATCTATGAAAAAATACATAACCAAATAGACACCAGTTGCAAATGAATTAATTACATTGAAATTCTAATAACTTTAATTTCCTAAACTGACATTGATGGAAAAGAATTCTAAGATATAAAATAAGCTCTGATTCATCCTGCTTTCAATAGCACAATAGCACATGATTTAATCAGAATATATAAGTAATACTGTTGAGCACATAAATATTATTTTGATTACTTAATGATGATAATTATGACTATTTTCATTGCTATAATTTTGGTCATGCCATATTGATTAGCAATAAAATATATACTTAGCTAGAGAGGCAGCTAATCCAAAACTTTTGGGATTTCTTTTTTTTTTTTTTTTTAAGATTATTGGTGCTCCTCCTCTTGTCATTGAGGTTAAAATTAAATGTTACATATTCCTTCTCTGTGTATGTGTATCTTATTTCCTCATCTTCTACCTCTTCAGAGTAGCGTGTGTGTGCATGTGAGAGCTTCTAATATCTAAATTAATGTTGAATCATTATACAGAAACGAAGAGAGCTGTTATCCCATCCTGCCTTTATTCTTTATGAAGAAAAATACAGTGATTTCAAGTTACCAAGTTAGTGCTGCTTTATTTATAAATGAAGTAATATTTTAAAAGTGCATAAGTTAAAATTCAGAAATAAAACTTCATCCTAAAACTCTGTGTGTTGCTTTAAATAATCAGAGCATCTGTCTACTTAATTTTTTTTTGTGGGTGCACAATAGATGTTTAATGAGATCCTGTCATCTGTCTGCTTTTTTATTGTAAAACAGGAAGGGTTTTAATACTAGAGGAACAACTGATGTACCTCTGAAAAAGAGAGGGATTAGTTATTAATTGAATTGAGGGTTGTCTTGTCTTAGTAGCTTTTATTCTCTAGGTACTATTTGATTATGATTGTGAACATAGAATTTATCCCTCATTAAATGTAAAATCAACAGGAGAATAGCAAAAACTTATGAGATAGACGAACATTGTGTGAGTGACATGGTTTAACTTGTTTGGAAGAAGCACTTGCCCCAGAAGATACACAATGAAATTCATGTTATTGAGTAGAGTAGTAATACAGTGTGTTGCACTGTGAAGTTCATAACCATGAATTTTAGCAGTGGATAGGAAGGCTGAATAATTGACTTCCTATCGTTTTCAGGTTCTGTGTTTGATTTTTTTTATATATTAATTTCTTTGATTCACATTAAGCTCAGTTATGTATTTCCATTTTATAAATGAAAAAAAAATAGGCACTTGCAAATGTCAGATCACTTGCCTGTGGTCATTCGGGTAGAGATTTGTGGAACTAAGTTGGTCTTAATCAAATGTCAAGCTTTTATTTTCTTATAAAATGTAGGTTTTAATATGAGTTTTAAAATAAAATTAATTAGAAAAAGGCAAATTACTCAATACATAAAATGTATTGCATTTGTAATAGGTAGGTATTTCATTTTCTAGTTATGTTGGGATGTTATTCAGACTATAATTCCCAATGAAAAAAACTTTAAAAAATACTAGTGATTGCACATTTAAAACACCTTTCAAAAAGCATTGAGAGCTTATAAAATTTTAATAAGTGATCAAACCAAATTTGAAGAGAAAAGAAGAACCCAGAGAGGTAAGGATATAATCTTACCAGTTGCAATTTGCTGATCTCTACAAATATTAATATTTATTTTGACAGTTTCAGGGTGAATGAGAAAGTAACCAAAACCCAAGACTAGCATATGTTAAGTCTTCTTAAGGAGCCCTCCCCTAAAAGATTGAGATGACCAAATCTTATACCCTCAGCATAAGGTGAACCAGACAGACCTAAAGCAGTGGTAGCTTGGATCCACTACTTGGGTTTGTGTGACTGCATGACCCAGGTAATCTGAAGAAGTGAACATTTTTTTAAGGTGGTCCTACTTATACACTGCCCAGGTGTTAGGGAGAAGCAAATCTGAATGCTTTATAAAAATACCTGCAAGCTAAATCTTACAATATTCTCAAGAACACAATGAAACAAGGCAAAATAAGTTAAAATCAACAAAAATAACATGAAACATAATTAGACCCACAAAGACTTCAAACATTGGACAATATTAGAGAAAGATAATAAATATTTTACTCTTTAAAAATTTAGTTAAAAGCTTAAACTAATTGTAGAGAAAAAACTATGTTAGTATTATACTCTAGATGAAATAAGCAAAACCTTTAAAATACAAATGTGATTACTTAAATTAAATATGAGATAATTTACCACCAGATTAGATACCATTGAAGGAATAATTAATATACTGAAATACAGGTCAGTAGTTTTTTTCAATTCAGCATGGAGATGTAAAAAATGAAAATTAATGCAAAAAATAAGGGCACAAAAAGAAATGAGTAATTTTGATCAGACATGTCTTAAAATTAATAAACTGGAAATTTGACATATTTAAAAAAAATTGTCATCCAAGTAGATATGTCTATTAAATAGTTGTTCTTATATCTAGTAATGCAATTATTATTACCCCCTCACGCAGTTCAGATTCTGGGGTAATCTTTAGACCTCAGCTTTATCTTTTGTATTATTAATTCTATTTACTACATTTTATTTTGCTAATGATGTTTTTAATTTCTGACATTCTGGAGTATTGCTTGTAAAAGGTACTTTTAAAAATATTTTATGGTTATTTTTGTGATTCCTATCCCTCTATGGACACCAAGGCTATTTACATTTTCTTTAGTTTCTTCTGTAAATTATATTTTTTTAGTGTTTATATCATTTCATAGATAGGATCTTCTTTATTATTTTTATTTAAATATTTGGTGATTCTTGTTTTCTCAGCCATCTATTGTTAAGTGTTCTTATTAAGCATTATTATTAAAGATTCTTTCCTCTAATCACATGACAATCTTTATTTCCCCCAAGTAATTGAAAATTGCAATAATTAAAACTCTGGCCATGCTGCCATGTGGTACAGCATGGGTTTGGGCTTTCTTTCTTCTTTTTTTTTAACTTTTATTTTAGGTTTGGGGGGTACCTGTGAAAGTGTGTTATATAGGTAAACTCATGTCACTAGGGTTTGTTGTACAGATCATTTTGTCACTTAGGTACCAAGGGCTCAACAATTATTTTTCCTGTTCCTCTCTCTCCTGTCACCCTCCACTCTCAAGTAGACTCCAGTGTCTACTGTTGCCTTCTTTGTGTCCATGTGTTCTCATAATTTAGTTCCCCACTTGTAAGTGAGAACATGCAGTACTTGCTAGTATTTGGTTTCTTGTTCCTGTGTTAATTTGCCCTGTATAATAGCCTCCAGCTCCATCCATGTTACTGCAAAGAACATGATCTCATTCTTTTTTATAGCTCCATGGTGTCTATATACCACATTTTCTTTATCTAAACTGTTATTGATGAGCATTGAGGTTGATTTTATGTCTTTGCCATTGCAAATAGTGCTGCAATGAACATTTGCGTGCATGTGTCTTTATGGTAGAATGATATATTTTCTTCTGGGTATGTACGCAGTAACGTGGTTGCTGGTTGGAATGGTAGTTCTGCTTTTAGCTCTTTGAGGAATTGCCATGCTGCTTTCCACAATAGTTGAACTAACTTACACTCCCACTAACAGTGTGTAAGTGTTTCCTTTTCTCCACAACCTGCCAGCATCTGTTATTTTTTGACATTTTAATAGTAGCCATTTTAACTGGTATGAGATTATATTTCATCGTGGTTTTAATTTGCATATCTCTAATGATCGGTGATACTGAGTTTTTTGGTTTTTTTTTCACATGCTTGTTGGCTGCATGTATGTATTCTTTTGAAAAAGTGTCTGTTCATGTACTTTGCCCACATTTTAGTGGGGTTGTTTTTCTCTTGTAAATTTGTTTAAATTCCTTATAGGTGCTGGATTTTAGACATTTGTCAGATGCATAGTTTGCAAATAGTTTCTCCCATTCTGTAGGTTGTCTGTTTATTTTGTTAATAGTTTCTTTTGCTATGCAGAAGCTCTTAAGTTTAATGAGATCCTGATATGTTTAGGCTTTGTGTCCCCACCCAAATCTCATCTTCAATTGTAATCTCCATAATCACCACATGGAGAGACCAGGTAGAGGTAACTGAATCTGGGGGTGGTTTCACCCATGCTGTTCTTGTGATAGTGAATGAGTTCTCACGAGATCTGATGGTTTTATGAGGGTCTCTTCCCCCCTTTGCCTGGTACTTCTCCTTCCTGCCGCCTTGTGAAAAAGGTGCATTGCTTCCCTTTCACCTTCTCCTATAATTGTAAGTTTTCTGAGGCCTTCCCAGCCATGCTGAACTTCAAGTCAATTAAGCCTTTTTCTTTATAAATTACTCAGTCTCTGGCGGTTCTTTATAGCAGTGTGAAAATGGACTAATGAAGTTCCCATTTATCAATTTTTGCTTTTGTTGCAATTGCTTTTGACATCTTTGTCATGAAATCTTTGCCTGTTCTATGTCCAGGATAGTATTGCCTAGGTTGTCTTCCAGGGTTTTTAAAATTTCCTGTTTTGCATTTAAGTGTTTAATCCACCTTGAGTTGATTTTTATATATGGTGTAAGGAAGGGGTCCAGTTTCAATCTTTTGCATATGGCTAGTCATTTATCCTAGTACCTTTTATTGAAAAGAGAGTCTTTTCTCCGTTGCTTGTTTTTGTCAGTTTTATTGATGATCAGATAATCATAGCTGTGTGGCTTTATTTCTGGGTTCTCTATTCTGTTCTATTGGTTTATGTCCCTGTTTTTGTACCAGTACCATGTTGCTTTGGTTAACATAGCCCTGTAGTATAATTTGAGGTCAGATAGCCTGATGCTTCCAGCTTTATTCTTTTTCTTAAGATTGCCTTGGCTATTTGGCCTCTTTTTTGGTTCCACATGAATTTTAAAACAGTTGTTTTTAGTTTTGTGAAGAATGTCATTGGCAGTTTGATAGAAATAGCATTTAATCTGTAAATTGCTTTGTGCAGTATGGCCTTTTAATGATATTGATTCTTCCTATCCATGAGCATATGTTTTCCATTTTGTTTGTATCCTCTCTGGTTTCTTTGTGCAGTGTATTGTAATTCCTGTTGTAGAGATTTTCTACCTCCCTGGTTAGCTGTATTTTACCCTAGATATTTTATTCTTTTTGTGAAAATTGTGAATGGGATTGCCTTCCTGATTTGACTGTCAGCTTGGTTACTCTTGGTTTATAGAAATGCTAGTGATTTTTGCACATTGATTTTCTTTCTAAAACTTTGCTGAAGTTTTTTTATCAGCAGAAGGAGCTTTGGGGCTGAGACTATGGGGTTTTTTAGATACAGAATCATGTCAGCTTCAAATAGGGATAGTTTTACTTCCTCTCTTACTATTTGGATGCCCTTTATTTCTTTCTCTTGCCTGATTACTCTGGCTAGGATTCCCTATGTTGAATAGGAGTCATGAGAGAGAGCATCAAATCTATACATATCAAATACTAACCTTGAATGTAAGTGGGCTAAATGCCCCACTTAAAAGGTAAAGGGGGGCAAGCTGAATAAAAAAGCAAGACCCAATGGTATGCTGTCTTTGAGACCCATCTCACATGTAATGACACCCATAGGCTCAAAATAAAGAAATGGAGGAAAATCTACCAAGCATATAGAAAACAGAAAAAAGCAGGGGTTGCATCCTAATTTCAGGCCAAACAGACTTCAAACCAACAAAGATCAAAAAAGACAAAGAAGGGGCCAGGAGTGGTGGCTCACACCTGTAACCCCAGCACTTTGGGAGGCTAAGGTGGGTGGATTTCAAGGTCAGGAGATCAAGACCATCCTGGCCAACATGGTGAAACCCCACCTCTACTAAAATACAGAAAAAAAAAAAAAAAGTTTGCCAGTCTTGGTGGTGTGTGCCTGTAATCCCAGCTACTCGGGAGGCTGAGGCAGGAGAATCACTTGAACCCGGGAGGCAGAGATTGCAGTAAGCCGAGATTGTGCCACTGCACTACAGCCTGGCGATAGAGTGAGGCTCCATCTCAAAAAAAAAGACAAAGAAGGGCATTACATAATGATGAAGGGTTTTATTCAACAAGAAGACATAACTGTCCTAAATATATATGCACCCGACACAGGAACACCAAGATTCATAAAGTAAGTTCTTAGAGTACAAAGAGACTCCCACACAACAATAGTGGGAGACTTTAACACACCACTGACAGTAATAGACAGATCATCAAGGTAGAAAATTAACAAAGATATTCAGGATCTGAACTCAGCATTGCACCAAATGAGTCTGATAGACATCTACAGAACTCTCCATCCAAAAACAATAGAATATACATTCTTCTTATCTCCACATGGCACATGCTCTAAAATTGACCACATAATGCCTTTCTTTTCAGTGGTCCGTATGTAAGTCTTTTGAAAGTGGCAGCATCTCTACCGCTCATGCTTGTTGTGAGGAACTCTACTGAACACAAGGAACTTTACTAATCTCTAATGCTTGTGAGTAGATTCTGAACTCATCATTTAGAGAGCTAATCTGGGGGCTTTCTTCTCAGAGCAAAGACATAAAACAAACATCAGTTGAGTGTGGGACAGGGAGTCATGTGCTATAAATTTCTTGGACAGTTCTTACTCTATGGACCAATTACCATTCCCTTGTATCTCTAATTTTGGGATTATTTCTGGATTAAAACACACAAAAAAAATCAGACTGTAAAAAGTCGTCATTTTTACCAGTGTGAGAATATGTATTCCTCGCCTTTACTGGGATTCGCTGCCAGTATATATGCAAATGACTTATACCCACACATACACACATGCACATACACACACACACGTGTGTGTGTAGGTTTGTCTGTAATAGGGATTTATATGTTTGCTTGTCTTTCTATTAGAATTGAGATACCGCAAAATACACAGAAATTAAGCATTCAATTTAATAAGTGTTCACAAATGTACATATTTAATCAATATCTCAATCAATGCAAAGACCATTATTTCACCTCTGAAGATAATTTTTAATCTTTTGCAAATTATTGAGACTTATTTAATGGCCGAGACTACACAGTCCTTCATAAACGTTCCATGTAAATTTGATAAAAGTATTTTCAGGAAATTTTTTGTGTAGTGTTCTAAAACTTGAAACTAGACTACATTGGTTGATAGTGTTATTAGAATCTTCCAAATCCTTACTAATTTTTATTTGTTCATCTATTGTTTATGTTGAGCTGATGATTAAAATCTTCAACTATGAGTGAACGTCTTTCTGTTCGTCTGTTTAGTTCTGTTTTTACTTCGTGCATTTTGACACTCTGTTATCAGTTGTATAAACATTGAGAATTATAATGCATTGCTAATGAGCTTAACCTTTTAACACTCCATCTCTGATATTTCACCTTATTTTGAATCCTACTTTCTCTGATATTAGCCAGCTACATCAGTTTTGCTTCCTTTCATTTTCAACCTAATTTTATGACTCTGTCTCAAAAAAATAAAAAATGCATTCATAGTACAGAGCATATAGTTTTGTCCTTTTTAAATCCAGTCTCAAAATTGCCAGCTCTTAATTTGAGTGTGTTATGGGTTGAATTGTAGTCTGCCAAAAAAAACATATGTTGAAGTCCTTACCCCAGTAATTAACGATGCGACCTTATTTAAAGATAGGCTCTTTATAGATGTAATCAAGTCAAAATGGGATCATTAGAGTAGCCTCTAATCCAGTGTGACTGGTGGCCTTATAAAAGGGGGAAATTGGACACACAAATGCCACCAGAAAGCACAACATATGAACATGAAGAAAGCCATCTAAAAGCCATGGAGAGATGCCTAGAATAGATTCTTCTTCACAGCCTTTAGAAGGAACTAGTACCTTGAATTCAGACTTCTAGCCTTCAGGACTTGAGATAATACATTTTTGTTGCTTGAGGCACCCAGTTTATGGTACTTTGTTACATAACCCTAGGAAACTAATATAAATGTTCAATCCATTTACATTTAATCAGTGATGTCAGTGTTAAATCTACCATGTAACTATTTGCCTACTATTTTCTTATTTGGGTGTTGTTTTCTTCCCTTGGTTGTTGATATTTCTTTCTTCACTGGTTCAGTGTTACCTTCCTTAGAGTAAATGGATATTTTTCAATGTTTCATTTTAATTATGCTATTGGCTTTATATCCTTCATACATGTATTCTTGTTGGCTTGATGTTCTTGGATCTCTGCATTGAAATTTCTCATCAAAATTTGCAAACACTGGCAATTATTTCTTCAAATATATTTTTTCTGTCTCATTTTCTGACTCATCTTCTGAGACTTCATTTGTGTATAGGTTTGATATCCCATGTCATTCTATCTCTTATTTTAATCATTTTCCTCTTTTATTTGAGATTAGATAAATTCAAAAATGGTTTTCAAGGTTATTTGTCTGTTTTTCAGATAGCTGAAATCTGAGAGTATACCCCGTCAGTGACTCTTTCATTGTATATTTTGCACTTGACTTCAAAAATGTTCATTACTCAAAATTCCTTTTTTGTTCTATCATTGTGACAATATCTCCATAGTCTTAGGACATATTCATAATAGATATCTGTTGATTTCAAAGCCTGAGTCATTATGATGTATGTTCATTGACTGCTTTTTTCCCCTTGATTATTGATTAAACTTTCCTGCTTCTTTGCATAACTTGTATTTTTGACTAATACACTGTAGAATATCTAGATGTTGTCTTCTTGTAAAGGCCCCTAAGATTGTCCTTTGAAAGCTGTTAAGTGGCTTACAGATCCTTTTGATTTGCCATGCCTGGTTTCATTATTTGTTAAGAAAAGTCTCTTTCATTTTTGTTCTTAAATATAGGACATAGTCTTTACTGAAAGAAATAGTCCTTGTTCTTAATGCCTGGAATATTCCATGAAATATCTTCCCTGTGGCTAGTCAATAACCCCAACATCTCCTTGTCCAGTTACTACTGATACCTTATTCCCACAGTATCTGCTTTCAGCAGGTCTTACAGATGTTAACCCTGCTCATGTATAGAGCAGCTTTTGAAGAAATTGGTGCCAAACGCTTATTCTGGCTTCTGTAGGCCTACCCCATGCCTCTTTTTCCTTTCCTATACAAATTTCAGCCACTTCAGCAGCTCTCAAATAGCCACTTAAGCTACTTTAAGTTATTTACAAATATTGATAGATATAGATAGATAGATAGATAGATAGATAGATAGATAGATAGATAGATATAGAGATGATATAGATTTAACTCTAATTTTAGATTCAGGGGGTATATGTGCAGATTTGTTACAAGGTTATATTGCTTGCTGCTACTGTTTTGGCTTCCACTGATCCTGTCATCCAGGTAATGAACTGAATACCTAACAGGAAGTTCCTTGGCTCTTGTCCCTCTACCCCCACCTCTTTTTGGAACCTAATTAAACTAAAAGCTTCTGCACAGCAAAAGAAACTATCAACAAATAAGCAGACAACCTACAAAATGAGAGCTTTAAGCTTTAATCTCTTCCTCTAAACTCATTATTTTTAGAGTCTGCCTCCTTGTTTAATGGGAGAAAAAGTGCCCCTAGTCACATTCTCTGGTTAAATGTGGTGCTTACCTAATGGCTTTCTTTTCTCTTGAGTATGAAAAACTTGTACTTCTTGTTTGACGCATAAAACCTGTTTCCTCATATATGTTGCCCAGTCTTATCATTGTTTATAGTGAAAAGGCAAGTCCCTCCAATAATTCTATTATGGCCAAAGACCAAAGTGCCTCTGATATGACTTATGTCCTTCAGAAATTGCTTACTCTTTAGTCTGTTAGTAGAATTCTTCTCAACTTTCCATAATTATTTTAATAAGTACTATATTTTACTATTTCAATGGCAACTTGGAATAAAGAAGAAATAAATGTATTTGTTTGGTCCATCTTTGTGAATTCAAACTGTAAGTCATTACTTTTCACGTCCACTAGACATATTACTGAACGGTAATTCCTTGTTTACACCTATAATCTCCCTCTCCTGTTTTCCTAGTTTCTATTCAAGTATTTGGGGTAACTGATATTTCTTAAAACAATATATATTCTTGGAAAGAGATGTCTCTAGAATCTCCTTCTTAGGTGACTTATTAGGAAAAATTATAAGAATAAGAATGAGAATAGAGAAGAAAAGTAATTGAAGACATCCACTTCAACTCTAAATCCCCACAGGAGAAAAATGGCTAGCATTTTATTTAAATGCCTAAGAAGGGCATTTAAATAAAAATGCCCTTCTTAGGTGACTTATTAGGAAAAATTATAAGAATAAGAATGAGGATAAAGAAAAGTAATTGAAGATACCCACTTCAACTCTAAATCCCCAAAGGAGAAAAATGGCTGGCACTTATTTAAACTCATCTAGGGTTTAGTTTTGCTGATGTTGTTTTTCCAATAATAATCTGTTTCAATTATTATAACAGCAATTTCAGTGAAATATGGTACTTACCAGCTAAGTTTTACACAAGGAAGCACTTTCCTAAACACTTCCCCATGCTTCCTCAAAGTTTGAATCCAAATCTTTTGTACTTCAGGGCTTATTTTGTTTTTCCTACAGCATTCTGCCTTTCTAGAATTAGCACTAGTTACCCTCAGGAAAAACAAATACATGGACCCATAAAATAATCTTTGGAAGTCTTTCTTCTCCTGCTAGTTACCAAATTATAATCTTCTTATTGTAAGAAAATAAGTAAATAAAATAAAAAATAAAAAGAACTATTTTACTCTAATAAGATTCCCATTAAGCTAAGCCTGCTTTTGTTGTATTAGAGATTAACATATGTAGGCAGTGTTCTTTTTGACTGGAAATGAGGATCAGTTATGGTTCAAGTAATGCATAAACAAGATGTATTTTAAAAAATACATTATATTTGTGCATTATATTTAAGCAGCCATTTGTAAAAAGCTGAAACTTATTAGAAAGTGAATTCTTCATGGTCATGTTTGTATTTCCAATGTTTAGGATTATTTGTTAGCTTAGATATAGACTAGATTATTTTTCTAAACAAACAGGAATAAGAAATATAGGTAGTAAAATTTACATGACCTAGTAAAATTTTAAAATATCTATTCTAACAGGCAGTGATGAGAGCAATAAATAAAATATATCTTGGTTTAAATTCTAAGTAAATATATTTGACAATAGAAATATAAACATACTCATATGAGTGAATTGCTTCTAATTCTGGCCTTTAGCTAAATAAGCACTTAATGCTAGTAAGAAAAATACATTATTTCATAAAGATAACAAATTCTTTCAGAAATAGTAATTATATTTTTAAAGAGTTTTGGGAAAATAGAAGTGTATATTCTAATATTATAGCAAAGTTTCTGCTAAGTTTCTGTGATGCCAATGTTTTCATTATGAATCATTTCATTGTCAAACAAAATGTATGCTATTGATTCAACACAGGCAAAAAGAGAAGGAAAAAAAAGGTATATTAAAAAAAAAGACCTTTGGTTATTCCAGCTGCCACCAATTGCTTTCTTGTTTCAGTTGAATTTTGAAGTAGCTAATCATATTTTGGCATTTTCTTGTCATCAAAGCATTTCATGAAATCATCCCATTACAATGTTTTTCTCAGAGGCAAAGTTAACATGGTTGACAGTTTAATTGACATATTTCTTTTTCGTTGTGTGCCTTTGCCAATTAAACAAATTGCACCATATTTTGATGTTCATTTTGTTAATTATTTGTAAAACTGTAGACTCTGATTTTTTTTTTTTTTTTTTCAGGTGTCAGTTTCTTGGTCGGGAATGAAAATAGTGCCAACCTTGACACCTTCACTCTGATTTTACTTTCTGAGGAAGTTTTCTTTAATAGTTATTTGGTGATAATTATTAATACTGGTGAGTTTTAAAATTTTTGCTTTCAAGAATTTTCCATTTTTTTCAACATACTTACATCACAATGAGGCAACCAAATATGAATCCTGAGAATGAAGATGGAAAATGAATATTTTAATCCAATATAGAGTTGTTCTTTCAACATTTTTAGTTTTAGTTGTAATTGAAAATATAAAGTTACATAATTGTGTGAGGAATAATTTTTGCAGAGAAATTTTTAAAAATTCACAAAAGGAAAAAGAAACCTTTACCATGAATCCATAACATTGAAAGACTGTGTTTAAGTGATTTTAATAAAGCCAAACCAACACTTTCAGCAGGAACTAAATGGCAGCATCTGATTTCATGCTGATACATATGTATTAATGTGGTGCTCACTTTTACCCTTCATTTTACCTTGGGTCTTTCCATTTTCTTTCTTTTTATGTTTTGTTTTTTTTTCTTTTGGAAGAGGTAATTTTTAGGGAGAAAAAAACACTTTTTCCTCACAGGTCGATTTAAAATGTTGGCCTTACCTTAATCTCCTCTCTCAAACTCAATCCACTATGTAATGGGTCAACATACTTTTCTGTGAAGGACCAGATAGTAAATATTTTAGTCTTTGCAGGCCATATGGTCTCTGTTGCCAGCTCTTCCATTGTGGTGTGAAAGCAGCCATAGACAACACAGAAATGAATAAGTGTAACTGTTCCAATAAAAACAGATGATATGTTGAATTTAGCTCACAGAGTTTAGCTTGCTGCCCCTGCAGGAGGCCTTTGGAGTAAAAGCTTCCTGAGAGGAGGAATTTTTGTCTTTTTTGCTCAAGTTCTAGCTCCAGTACCTAAAATAGTGCCTGTCACATAGGTATTGATGAATATTTGAACCTGTTGAACATACACCTAAAATAAAACATTTAGCAAGATACAGTACTACACAATTTGGAAAACACTTGGCTCCCATCGAAATCAAAGCTTTCCTGAGTAATTAATTATTTGGCCTGATGATGAATTACTGTGCCTGAGATGATAGAGCTAATTTATTTTTCATTTCACTCAGGGGGCACACGTTATTTTCATTGTGAATTTGGTTAAAATGAAAAGATTTCCTGGTCTAAGTCCTGGATAGACCTTTATGGAATAGCATACTCTTCACTCTTTTTGAATCGCATGCAGTTGTCACACTGGATGATTTCCAGACAGACAGAGGTTCCAAGTCTTTCATCATGTTTGGGTTAAAGACCTCATTAACATACTAGTCCTGCCATTTGAGTCTGTTCTCTTCATGGAATATTTTCGCCTGAATCAGTGGGTATAATTCATCAGTGTCTGGTTGCTTCAAGTTATTTTTCTTAATGCTGATGTTAATGCATGCCCATCTTTATGACTCAACACATTGCACAATAAAAAACAAAAATTATTTTGGAAGACACAGTTGACATCTATATGAAATATTCTGTATCAGCGACTGAACTTCAGCAAGCTCCTGTGGCCAGCAGGGTTTTACAGAGGTACAACTGCTCTCCCACAATCACTTATCATAAAGCAAGAGACAATTGGGCCAACGTAGCCTCTTGCCTGCTTTTGTGTACAAAATATAAATAAAATAGAGCAAATAAGGAAAAATAGTCCCGCAGCTGGAAGACAACTTTAAAGAAAAATGATGTTCATAGCTATCTTGCCAGTAGCTGGCAAAGCAGTTTTTATAAAACATATTTAATGTTTACAACCACTTGGAGGCTGGGGAAGGAGTAGTACTTTGAAAATATGTTTAATGTTTTAAACCACTCTGTGGCCGAGAAGCAACTCGTGCTAAAATATATTTAATGCTTAGAGTCATTCGGTGGTTTCGAAAAAAAGGAACTTCTTGTTAATTTTTAACATTTATTGCTGATCAGTGGCTGCTAAAGTAACTATCAGTACAGCATGGTTTATGTTTAGGGACACACTGTGCTGCTACTAAAACAATTCATACTCTTCTCTCAAGTCCACACAAAAAATGTCAATAGCATTACCTTTGCAATTGCACCACTAATAAAAACAGGAATCAAACAGACGAATAAAATGCTCCCTGCCCACACAGCCATAACATCCTATGGCCCTGAAAATAGTTCTGCCATGCTGCGTGCAGTGCACACTTCACGGCTGGCACAGGAGAGATCACAAGGCCTTGCTCAATTTCATCAAATGTGTTAAAGCAACTCAGCAGATTGTGAAGCAGAAGTGGAAGCTGATAATTGGTGTTTCTTACAAATCAACGGCTTGTCTCCACACATCAAGGTAAAGGCGTCCTCTACACCAAAGAAAATGTAAATTGGGATAGAAGGTCATTATGTTTTTAAATATACTTGGTTAAATTTGTAGAAAGGGCAATGGTAAATATTGAGCTCATGTGTCAGATGGAGAGAAAACTTGAGAAAAGGGAAGAAGATAATGAGCTGGAAACTTTACCATTTAGACTTTCTCTGGCTAGTTTTCTGAGAATGATCATCAAACTTTTACGAGGACCCTTTCCAATTTATTGACTGCACTTCCCCAGGGATTGTGGCAAATGGTAAATATACATTTTCTCCTTGCTACTTGCAATAACCCTGCTAATAAAGTGTTACTATTATTCACTTGCAGGTGAGAAAATCAATGTAAAAGGAGGAGAAATAACCCACACAACTACATACAACTAGGAAATGATAGTTGGATCTGAACAAAAGGATATGCACTCACAACAAGTTCTACACCCAAGTACTATTGCAAGTACAAGCTGTATTTCATGGGAAAAAAAAAAAAGAATAACTCAAAAGACAGAATGAAGAGCTTAGAGGCATGAATAATTATTCACAGGCGTTGAATATAATCAAAGGACTTGCAACATTTACCACTGGGATTTTAAAATGTGGTGGACCAATAATTCCTTTAGTCTGTGCATTTTATCATTTTTTTCAACAGGAATGTCTAGAGACATTATTTTATGCCTGTTTTACCATTGTATTTTTGGTGAATGGGTAGTAACTGATCTCTTTAGTATCACAAATCTGGATGAAGAAAATGTGGTACATATACACCATGAAATACTATGCCACCACAAAAAGGAAAT
This sequence comes from Hylobates moloch, assembly GCF_009828535.3. Lineage (NCBI taxonomy): Eukaryota > Metazoa > Chordata > Mammalia > Primates > Hylobatidae > Hylobates > Hylobates moloch. The sequence goes on from NW_026652292.1 coordinate 20,046,694, forward strand.
GAGATCATGTCCTTTGCAGGGACATGGATGAAGCTGGAAGCCATTATCCTCAGTGAACTAACGCAGGAACAGAAAACCAAAGACCACATGTTGTCACTTATAAATGGGAGCTGAACAATAAGAACACATGGACACAGGGTGGAGAACAATACACACTGGGGCCTGATGGGGGGTGCAGTGGAGGGAGGGGGAGCATTAGAAAAAATAGCTAATGCATGCTGGGCTGAATACCTATGTGTTGGGTTGATAGGTGCAGCAAACTACACTGGCACATGTTTATCAATGTAACAAACCTGCACATCCTGCACGGGTACTCCAGAACTAAAAGTAAAAAAATTAAAAAAAGAAAAAAAAAAAGAATTAAACCCAAAGATCACTTCCCCATCTTGACTTGATTTAGATGAAAAGCTTCTGGACTTTGAGCTGATGCTGTAGTGGGCTGAAATTTTGGGGTCCTCAGAAGGGGATGAGAATATATTGCACGAGAGAGCAACATGAATCATTGAGAGCCAGAGTATAGACAGTGGTAGGTAGACTGTAGGAGAGCCCTCAATGATCCCAGCTTTCTTGTATTCGGGTTGCACTTACTTGTAGAATACGGCAGAAGGGATGTGATGTCACTTTCAAGATTAGGTTATAAATAGACTATGGCTTCAATCAGAGAGTTTTCTCTCTGTCTAGCTCTCTTTTGGGTAGTTCATTCTGAGGAAAGCCAGCTGCCACATTATGATGTAGGCCTGTGAGGTCCATGTAGCAAAGAACATATGGAAGATTTCTACCACCCCCTAACTAAGCCTTTATATCGGACCGCAATCCCAGACAACGAGGTAGCTACAACCTCTTGAGAAGCCTTGAGACAGAGGTACTCAATAGAGCCACTCCTATGAGAAACTTAAGTATCTGCTGTTTTACACCGCTAAGGTTTTGGTTAATGTATTATGCCATAATAGATAAGTTATACACAACCTTTATCAAATAATAAAAATAACCATCATCAGTAATGAGACAAATCATAAACCATGGCCCACTCAATAGAACATAATGAGGAGAGTACAGAATTGCTTCTGGGATATTTCTGACAAAGATGTATATGCTTCATTCATACATGAGGAAACATCACACATACTCAAGATGGGAAAGCCATTCTAAAAAATAACTAGGCAGAAAACTTCAAAAATATTAAAGTCACGGAAGCCAAGAAAAAATATGAACCTATTTCAGATTAAAGGAAACTAAACAGATGTCACATTTTAATACAATGTTTGATTTTGAACTTGAACTTTTTGTTATATAAGACACTATTCAGACAAGTGCTAATGCTTGAATAGGGCTGAAGGATTAGATTGTAATAATACATTAATGCAAATTTCCTGATTTTAAACATTGTATTTTGATTGCACAAGGAGAATGTCTTTATGTGTAGAAAATAAATAGTCAACATTCTGTCTTCAAGCTTCTGAAAAACTCTGCTTTTAGGGCATAGATAGAAGCAGATGATAAGTCATCTGTTCCTCTGATACTAATTGAGTTTCTCTCTGTTTCCATGGCTAGCTCACGGGATAAGAGAATATATCTAGATTTTTATGTCTTGATTTGTCTCTCTATGGCATTTTTGTGAAAATAAGGAACTGTGGAGACTTATATGTATTTCTAAATTATAATAGTTCATTAATGTAAAGTATAGACACATTCTTCACTTTTCCTTCTTGGACCATTTAAATATGGCCACATAGCAAGTAGTCTCTGGTTTGCTGGGCGCAGTAGCTCACGTCTGTAATCCCAGCACTTTGGGAGGCCGAGGCAGGCAAATCACTTGAGGTCAGGAGTTCGAGACCAGCCTGGCCAACGTGGCAAAACCCCATCTCTTCTAAAAATACAAAAATTAGCTGAGTGTGGTGGTGCACACCTGTAATCCCAGTTACTCGAGAGGCTGAGGCAAGAGAATCACTTGAACCTGGAAGGCAGAGGTTGCAGTGAGCCAAGATCGCACCACTACGCTCCAGCTTGGGCAACAGAGCAAGACTCCATCTCAAAAAAAAAAAGAAAAAAAAGAAAAAAGAAAATAGTCTCTGGTTAAATAACCTCTGAAAAATTTCACCAAAAATTTCATCTTAGCATTTCTCCCCAAACTTCATGTAAAATAAAATAGAGTTGAGAGAAAAAAAGAAAAGCAAGGGAGTACTTGTTCACTATATTTATTAAGCCAGTGTTCTGCTTTATTTTAGGTGTATCTTTTCTTATTTAAACGTCAGCTAAACTTTCTTTTTAAGATATTGAATGAGCCGGGCGCAGTGGCTCATGCCTGTAATCCCAGCACTTTGGGAGGCCTAGGAGGGTGGATCGCGAGGTCAGGAGATCAAGACCACGGTGAAACCCCGTCTCTACTAAAAATACAAAAAATTAGCCGGGCGTGGTGGCGGGCGCCTGTAGTCCCAGCTACGCGGGAGGCTGAGGCAGGAGAATGGCGTGAACCCAGGAGGCGGAGCTTGCAGTGAGCCGAGATCACGCCACTGCACTCCAGCCTGGGTGACACAGCGAGACTCCGTTTCAAAAAAAAAAAAAAAAAAAAAAAAAGAAGATATTGAATGAAAGATGCCTATCCTTCAGGTTTCATTTAAGCAAGAATCCCCATTCTCGATAATATAATATAAACCTTCCAAATTCTTAAGTAGATCATCTGAGATTGAAAGCTAAGTTTAACTTTCTCAAAGATGTTTTGGCCGCCATGACACATAGACAAAATGGTATATTAAATTCTGATTAATTTGGTTCTAAAGCATCTAAGAATCATTCTTACTTTCTTATCCATAGGGGTTATTAAGTTTTCACATTAAAAAAAATTCAACAGTGAATAATACTGCATTGGGGTTACTGTAATTGTTAAGTAAAATAAGAAATACAAATGTTTAGTTAGATCACATGGCACCTGACTACTGCTTAGAAAATGGTAAGACTGACTACATAAATCATGAGTCATTATTGACATCTACTATATCATATCATAGGTTATGTATCCAATTATAAATAGTCAAATCAGCTGACTCAAGTCGGCACAGCTCAAGCAGAGGAAGATAATACAAGTGGATGTGGATTTAACACTCTAAACCTGTCAGCACTCCAGGAAAAGTAACTTAAAACTGCACACCCCACTTACGCATAATCATCAGATACTAAAGAGGGTACATTCCTATAATTTATTGTTGCTCTAGTGATCTTAAAGAATTAAGTCCACATTCATAAAGTCCAAATTTGTCTCCAAGGATTTGCTTTGACTTTGGGAGTATCTGGATCATTAGGTAATTTCTGGAGTTCAGAGTAAAAGCTTTTTATCTCTAAATATTACTTCCCTGGAATATTAGATGTAGCAGAAGTCAGTAACAGAGTGACCTTTCTCTTAAACAATTCATAGATTCACTGGAATTTTCTTCAACTTTAGGAAAATTAAATATATTCCACAGTGCTGTAAGTCTTAAATATTGATTTTCCTCTGAAATCTTGACTTATCCTACCCACCACCATTCTCCCTTTGTACACTATGTTCTTTGTAATGTTCACTTTACACAAGTGAAAATTAGTAACATTAGTAAATTTTCATTGCAGGTCTATTTGTTCATATTTCTGGATATATAATCCATTACTGTTAAACTTCATATCAATGTTCCGATATTTCTTCATCTTATGTTTTATGTTACAAAATAGGTTATTTCACTATATGTATTTTTAATTGATTAATTCTTCCCTTTTTTGGAAATGAAACAGTAGCATTCTTAATTATTGGGACAGAAAAGTTATTTCATAGGGAATACTTCAAACACTGATATCTACAACAGGCAGTAAGATTTGTCACAACAATTCGTATACTGTAAATATACCATACAAAGTTCCATCTGGTCTTGATTAAAAATTATTTTAGTATTCTCAGGAAAATGATACAGAGGGAGAATTGCCTAGATTATATGAGAGGAAAAAAAGTAAAGAAAAACATGATCTTTTCTTAGATTATTACAGCAGTGAACCATTTCCACATGGTAAGAAGGGTGCACTTGAGAATGGGGTTCAAGTACTCTAGGAACATAGATGTAAGTTCTGGATGCACAGTAGTTGTTGGTTAGTTGTAAATTCGAAATTTCAAGGCAGAAACAGCAGATACCACAACTGTAATTGGGTCTCCTTGTTTTTTGTTTTATGTGTATATGTGAGATTATGGGGAAAGGCAAAAGTAATGCATAGAGATTTATTTTTTAACATTCAATTCATAACAGTGTTTATAGCTCTTTGTACTTACTTGAAAAGTGTATATTATGTAATTTTAGCATAAAAACACTTGGACTAACTCATACCATGTGGTAACATTTCACATTCAAAAATACCCTTGTGTTATTAAAAATAAAAAAAGCATCCAGCAGGGTGGCTCATGACTGTAATCCCAGTGCTCTGGGAAGCCAAGGTGGAGGGGTGGAGGGATCATTTGAGGCCAGGACTACATGAGAACAGCCTGGGCGACATAGCTAGATCCCTTCTCTACAAAAAGTAAAAAAAAAAAAAAAAAAAAAAAAAGCTAGGCAGGGTGGCACATGCCTGGCTATTAAGGAGGCTCAGGTGGAGGGATCTCTTCAGCCCAGGAATTTAAGGCTTCAGTAAGCTAAGACTGGGCCATTGCACTCCAGCCAGGGCAACAGACCAAGACCCAGTCTCAAAATAAATAAATAAAAATGAAAGAAAGCAGTGCATTGAAAATCAATTTAAGTATTTACTGGAGTTGTCTTGAAGGCCCAATGGGAAATTTCAGTAAGGGCACATGAGAAAACACTTTAAGAACCTATTCTTCCAAAGATCTTTCCAATATCTTATGACAACACAGTAAATTATATCCCACTCCAACTGCAAAAGCTGAAACTACTCTGCTTTCTCACTTACCTACACTTTTGACTTTCCAAATATATTTCTCTCTTTGGATATGAGCTGCAAACTCCTTATATGAAGGCTGCAACTCTGCAGCCCTAGTTATTCTAGTTGGCACAAGAAAAATCCTAATCGTTTTATCTAATGAGACAGAATTTTCCAATACTGTAGAGGCATGTGTGTGTGTTTGCTTTAAGGAAGCTGTTTTGGTAATAAAAAGTCACTGAGGGTCATAAATTCATGTTAATACATCCAGTGTACATGAAGTAGGCACTGAGTTAAACTATTTATCTACTATATAGCATATCATCTTAAAAGCCTTATTTTTTCCTCAAAATATTAACTTTATTTTTTTCCCTGTAAAATCAAGACACAGCCTCCCTCATTTTCTGGGGACTACTTTCTAACAAGCTATGCTTCTTTCCAAATGGACTTCTAAATTTCTAGCAATCGTAACAGTGCATAAAAGAGGCAACCCCAAAAGTGTAGCAGGTACTGAATCACCGATTGGCAGCCTTAGGTACACACATTAAAATATGAAATCTAAGTGAATTACTTCAAGCTGATTTCTTACGTCAAGGAGAGATTATGGTCCTTAAATGTCTGATAAGGTCACATACACAATTTCAAGTGCATTGTAGTAAATCCATATGACAGCTCCTACAGCTACTAACCTGCTTCTGCCCTCAGGGTAGCGTGCACAGTCTTCATCGCAGGTTGTAGGAGCAGTAGAAACTCCCTGGAGCACGTCAGATTTAGAAAATATGAGCAATGGCTCATACACGAATTTTAAGTTGTAACCTACATGTGATAAGTTGCTTTGTCTTCCAAATGTAATAAAAACCAGAAGTTACTTTGAAATAAACTGAAGGAATAGCAGTGGTGACTGAGGAATAAAAATTATAATTTAAAATTGTCCTTAAAGCTGGAATTCTTAACTTATTGACCTTATATCCTACGTATTATAGGACTTTGTAAATTTAGGCTGATATGGAAATGTATATTTACATCAAATTTAAATTTTTAGAATGATGGTGCTGCTATATTCCAATTGTTAATTTGATAATTGTAATTGTAATTTGTTCATTTGTTCTAATAATGTTTTCATGACATTATTCATTTGCTGCTTGGCTTGATGGCATAACAAGTATGGGTTATTTACCCCGAAAAGGAAACAGTATCACCCTTCCAGAATCTCTATTTACAGCTACAAAAGATGCAACACACCTGTTTCTGGACCACTTCCAGATCAGATGTGATGCATGCTTTAGATAATTCACTTTGATCTAGGAATTACTATCTGGCATTTTGTGGTGTAGGGTATCTCCAGCACTATATAGGTGTCTGGAATTGAGATAACAATCAATTTCAATACAAAATACATTTTTTGCTTAAAGCATGCAAGGAATCTATGAGTTCAGGTAGATTCACAGGGTGGAAAACAGGAACTAATGTTATATATTCTTGTAGTTATCTTCATAATGAAGCAGGAAGAAAAACAAAAAAGTTACAAAAATAAATGAAAAGAATTGTATTTTCTAGAATTGAAAAATATTCTTTTAGATGATAGATAAGATGTTTACATCAACCTGCAAAAAGTAAATGTTGAAGAGGTCTTGTATCTCACAGAATTTTGATTTGCTTACTCACCCACAGGAGACATTTCTGGAACAGTAGCAACATAAGGTCCATCCAAAAACTTTGGCTCATTATCATTAATATCCTGCACTTTGATGATGAATTCTGATTCAGGCTCCAGGGGCTTTCTGGTTTCTATGTCCACAGCCTGAGCACGAAGAGTGTAGAAAGGTTTTTCTTCTCTATCTAGGCTCCTTATTGCATGAATGTCCCCTGTGGTTTCATCAATGGTAAAAACGGTGCCAGCGCCATCTCCTGAGAGGGTGTATTTCACAGTGCCCTCTCCTTTGTCTAAGTCGGAATGGAGCTTTAGGGAAGAGAGGGAGAGAGGAAGAGAAAGAGAAGGACAAAGAAAGAACACCATTAAAAGGATGTTGCCAAATTAAAAAGTCATAATTTTGCAATCTAATTCCTTTAATCAAAAATGTTAAATAAAAATATTAGGGTTCTGTTTTCTTGTTTTTTATTTCTCCAACTTCTTATTATAAAAATTTCAACACAAAAAGTTGAAAACTGTGCAATGAACACATATATACCTATACATCCAAACATTCCTCCATTTGTCTATTAATCTACTTGCCTTATCAGACAGATCTCATATCCATTCTTCTGTTCATCCTTCCCTTAACCTATTTTTTTTTTTTTTTGAGGTATTACGAAGATCAGAACAAAAGTACAACCTCAGATACAGCAACAGGCCAAAAAAAAAAACAAAAAAAAAACAACGAATTTTGAAAATTTGTATTTAGTTTTTCTGTATCCCTTTGGGACAATATTTTCATAAAACGAAATGCAAAAAACTTCAGTGTACTTATTGTTTCATTTTAAATAAACATTGCAATAAAAATAAATTAGCTCACAAACATCACAAAATAAAGTTTCCGAGTGTTCTGAAGACGAAATCAATGACCTGAATCCAGTGGGAGATAGTACAAAGGAACTCAGAAAACACTAAGCATTTTCATTTGTAAAGAAGGGAAAAATCTGGCAAACCAAGAGGTTTTCAGTCATATTGGGCAGAGCGTCTCATTTTAACAGGCTAAGTTTGAATGAGTTTACCACTATTAACCAGATGATTGGTAGAATCACTGATTATCCTTTCAGATTCACAAATAGCTTGCTCTAATTCATTCTACATATAGAATATTTATGTTGAGTAATACAGGAAAGCATTGAAATTCTGCTAATTTCTTTTAAAATTCAACACATGTATAGTATATTATGTTATAGCATGGAATAAGATACACATGAATAAGCAATAAGGAAGAGAACTAAAGAGTAGAGAAAATTATCAGTGTAATGCCGTAAGGCAGTGTTCAAACTGCAGACCAAGAAGAAATGAAAAATTCACACAGCCTTAAAGGTATATAAATTACATATATAAATTACATAAATAAATAAATAAATATATACATAAAATATTACATAAAATAGTGCATCATATATAATTTTCTAGTAGTATATATTTCTATAAATATTATATTCTTATACATAATATAAATATATATACATTATACATAGCATAGTCTTATAAATAATATTTATATTAATTTTTATGCAGATGCTGATTTAAATATTTTAAACTATTCTTGCTCATTTGGGTATAGACATTTGATTTCAGCATCCAAATTTTTACACGTAAAAGCTCTTTCCAGTCAACAGATCATCCAAAAGAAAAATACACTTTTGCAGCGTCTCTAACCATTTGGGCTATGCCTTAAAAATCTGCATATGAGCACTGCTCTTTTGCAAATCGTTGCTTAAGAATTAGTTCCGTTTTCTTAACATTTCGACACACACACACTCTGAAAATATTTAAAATTATATAAATATCCTGTTGCAAATAAGCTTCCTATGTATTAGTATGAGTAATTAAAAGCACAATATAGCCCAAATATATTAGCCCAAATATAGCCCAAATAAATATAAGTTCAACTGTGGCTACATCTTTGCTCTTAAGCTCAAGAGAGTGGTTTAAGTTCAATAAAATAATATCATTGTTCATATTAATGTTATTAAGGTAAACTTATTCATTTTGTGAACTTGCATTTCCTTCAATATTTGTTCTAAAACTGTTTTGTATAAGAGTATAAGCATAACCATAAAAACCTGGTCGGGTAATATAATAAAAATAATATGGCAACAATAAGAGGGAACACGATTTTGATGCTCCTTTAAAAGTTTCTGTATATTTTACTTAAGTATAAAGAAAATTGCTATGAATGATAGGAGGAAATATTTTTGTCCTCCTATTTAAAAAAAAAAAAAACTGCTGTGAAGCATAGGAAGTTTCAAGCATAAAATCAAGCAGTAGATAAATGCTCTTTGAACTTATGAATTTCAAATTATAAATTTCAACCATGCTATTAAAGCTATTCAACACAGTGGGTATTCCTTTTGCTTTCAAATTTATCTAAATATATGAGACAGGCAAAAGCTCAATGCAAAAGGCATGACTTTAAAAAATGGATCCATTTTGCCAAGAGCTCAAAGAATATATGGTAATATTGTGGGAACTGAGTGAAAATTCAAAGTAGGTTTTGAAATGTGATACAAGTAGAATTATAAAAAGAAAAAAGAAAAACAAAACAAAAATTTCTTCATTTAGCTAAAATCATAACTGTTTCCTTTGCAAACTGACATAAAAATAAAGAAGTAAAATGTGTTTTTAGTTATATCCAAGATCCAAATTTAAGTTAATTGCTGCTGCTCCTCACTCTTCTACCTTTTCCTTCTAATTTAAAGATGGGCTTTGCAGAGATTAAAGCTTCAGAAAAAAATATGGGAAAATATGTTAAAATGTTGACCTGAAAATGAAGTGGGTGACTATAAAACTCTTGAGAGAATTAGACTTTTTAATAGCAGTTTATTACATGATAATACCTTAAAGGAGATCACATTCAGTGATCTGTGTTGACAGGTAATATTTAAAATTAAGCATTCATGCTGATTAATTCAGGCAGATAGGTGGTAGCCTAAAATATAGACATTTTTCCAATATTAATTTTGATATTAAATAAATGACATTGGCTCATGTTGGATATTATAAAATTTCCTTTACTTCAACTGTAAGATAATTTCGGTAGTGAAAGGTATAAAGTAAGATGAAAATTTCCATCATCACATCTTACGTAGAGATAACTTCTTTTTTCTGAGTTGGAGTATCGCTCTTGTTGCCCAGGCTGGAGTGGGGTGGCATGATCTCAGCTCACTGCAACCTCCACCTCCCGGGTTCAAGCAATTCTCCTGCCTCAGCCTCCAGAGTAGCTGGAACTACAAGGCACATGCCACCATGCCAGGCTAATTTTTGTAGTTTTGATGGAGACGGGGTTTCACCATGTTGGTCAGGCTGGTCTCAAACTCCTGACCTCAAATGATCCGCCCACCTCAGCCTCCCAAAGGGCTGGGATTATCGCATGAGCTACTGCGCCCTGTCCTTCTTTGTTATTTTTATATGTTTCAGTTATGTAAATATATAACTGAAAGGGTAAATATATATAAATACATATTTACTGTACATTTATATTGATATATATTTCTCTGCTTGTATCTATCTATCTATATATACATACATACTACATAAATAAATGAATCAAGATTTTTAAAAACAAAATACCATAATTATTTTTCAGTACCATTTGAAATCTTTCAAAATTACTTTTTTAAATGTCTGCATATTCATTCAGTGAAGTTGAATGATCCAATGGGCACTCTACATTCCTTCATAAACTGTGTGGTGAATGTGCGTGTGTGGATGTATGTATATGCATGTGTTTATGTGTTTTCTGGGGTTTATTTCCTTAAACAAAAAGGCAACTGTCAAGACCAAAGCTATAATAATTTTTATGAATCTTAGAAAATGTTGAATTTTTAGTGATTCTAGAAATTGATCTCTATCAATGAAACTGCTTTATCAAATATGTCAGCAATGGGATTCAGGCTTTGCTTACAATGTGAAGGAAGTTCTTAGTCTCATTTGCACAAAGAAGGAAGGAGGGCTACAGATAAAAAGAACTCATAGTCTTTTCCATATTTTTGGGTCATGTTCACTGTAAAAAAAAATCACATGATGCCATTTTTACACAGCCATTTTAATCTACACATACGGCAAGCTAATAATTCCACAAAAATAATTTCTTTCCTTTGTAGCCATTTAAAACTAACAGCTAGGAATATTTCTTCTTCCAATTATTAAAAATAAGCTGTTTCTGAGTCGGTGCTGACTACATTTACTGATTGAAGCAGCCAACTCCAAATATACCGTCTTTTAGTATTGACACTTAAAATAAAATTTCTCCCCAGAAAAAGAGTTCTATAAATGACGGCTGTAGAAATAGTCACTGTCCAGGCAGTTGTTTTGTGGAAGTAGTGTTGTTATTTTCTGGTGTTTTCCAAGTCATCTCAGATGGTGCGTGAAAATGAGATGCCAAAGAAGGCTTAAAAAAGATACCCAGCACCAGCTTCAGAGTGTAAGCAAATCTTTCATCCCAGCGCTTAAAAGTTTTGAGAAAGCTAATCTAAAGTTAAATGTTTACTAGCATCTCTCTGATTATATTTTAGAAACTACTGCACAAAAATAAAACAAATTTCTTATTTTCTCTGGGTTGAAAAGTGCACATAAAATGGAAAATGCTTTTTATACCACTATTTCCAGCAGGGATTTTATTTTCATTTGTCATTTGCCAGCCTGGGGTATGTTGGGAGAAGGAACAATTGATTTTTGAAAAGGTGGATTTGTGTGAAAACTAAAAATTGTGTTCAAGAAATACTACTACTAACCCATATGTGGATATATGTGTTTTTTACATGAGTGCCATATATATATACACACATATATGTCATACATACATATATCTATCTATGCTATAGAAATGCCATCAAGTTACCAGTTTACTTCTAAATGTAACTGCTTAATATAAAATATGCATCTTTTTGTAGTACCGAATTCTTGCAATTCAGTATATTTCCTGGCGAGAGATAGAGATGAACAACCCTGGACAGTTACCACATATGGCTCTTATGTGGTAATGAGAAGGGTTGTGATGAGAAGGGTAAAAAATAAAAAAGTTATTACAAAACATTTTTCAAGGAATTGTACAAAAAATGATTTTAATATTCTCTTTGCTTATGGAACGATATTTAAAACCATGATTTCTGTGTCCTTTAAAATGACTGCTGATTTGTAAATTGTTCTCTGTGCTCCAGACTTCTTTTATTTGTCCCTGTCTTTATGCTCATAACCATTCATTTCCCTCTTTTCCCATTGACTTAGCCTCTGGGGTTGTAATGAACTTACTCATTTATTTTTGCGTATGTGTGGGGTTTTGTCTTTCGTCTTCTGAGAATAAAGTATATGAGATCATGGAAAAAATCAGAAAACGAGGAAAATCATAAATTCATTAGCAAAATAATTTCTGATTTGGTATATAGCTCTGCAAATTACTTTACTAATTGTGTTCATATGTACTATGGTACACTGTACACTGTTTTGTAACTTGCTTTTTAGATGGATTATATCATATTTTTCTGTATCAATAAATATGAATTTATTACATCAGTTTAAACTGATCAAAAACATTTTAATCAAAGTAATACAATTAAATTGCTAAATATCATAGAGAATCAAAGAGTTTATAATCCCAAACCATACTCTTTCCTTTCCTAGCCAACTGGGGACATCTTTAATTGTTTCTATTTCAGTTCTTATAAAAAATACATATATAAAATTGGCTAAATGATTGTTATAGTAGTTCTTTAATTATAAATTTGAATAATATTTATTGACTTTCAAAGTGCATACCCCTTGCCTTGTCCAAATAAAACTGTACCACTGTTTATTCTCTGTGTTGTCAAGAAAGCACTAAGTGATATCTGAGTGTCTTTGTTTCTAAACTTCAGTTCACTCATAGAATGCATCCCTTTTTTTCTTCCTCCTAGTCTATATATTTTTTACATACTGTTTAGAATTGTTTTATTATTTTCTACCCGTTTGTCTAGCTGTTAACCTAGCTTAATTTTTGATGCATTTAAAAGTAGGTTGTAGATACAAATATCCGTCACCCTAATGCCCTTCAATACAATGTTTATGTTTTTTTTTTTTTTTGACATTAGAATGAATCTGTGGTTTCTCTATTTCATAGGATCATAGCATTAACACCTTTACACTTCCCTTTACGTCCATCTCCTTCCATTTCTTCTCCCCATCCCCCACCAGCTTTCGTCATCTGTATTATACAGAATCTGTCCTAAAAAATTCTGAAGTAGGCCTTAGGCTTTTTTTTTTTTTTTTTTTTTTTAATGGGTCTTGTTCTGTGGCCCCAGCTGCAGTGCAGTGGCACAATCTCAGCTCACTGCAGCCTCTGCCTCCTGGGCTCAAGTAATCATCCTGAATAGCAGGGACTACAGGCACAGACTACTATGCTTGGCTAATTTTTCTATTTTTTTATTTGTAGAAATGGGGTTTCACCATATTACCCAGGCTGGTCTCAAACTCCTGGGCTCAAGCAATCTACCTGCCTATGCCTCTGAATGTGCTGGGATTACAGGTGTGAGACACCCTGTGTGGCCAGGCCTCTTTTTAAAAATAAGCCTGATAGTTAATTTTATATGTTAACTTGACTGAGCCCATAAGTTGCCCAGAGATTCGGTCAAGCATTATCCTGGGTGTGCCTCTGTGGGTGTTTCTGAATGAGATTAATATTTAAATCAGTAGACTGAATAAAATAGATTGCCTTCCCTAATGCGGGTGGGCCTCATTCAGTAGCTGTGGGAATGAATAGAACAAAAAGGCAAACGCGTCCGTGAGTAACAGAGATCTCCTCCTGCCTGACTGCCTTCACGCTGAGACACTGGACTTTTTTTGTGCCTTTTGACTTCAATTAAAACACTGGCTCTTCCTGGGTCTTGAGTCTGCCAATCTTTAGACTAGAACTAGAAGCTATCCTGGGTCTACAGTTTGCCAACTGTGTACCTTTGGACTAGTCAGCCTTTATAATTGTGTGAGCCAATTCCTTATAACTAATCTTTATATATCGATACATAGAGATATATATTGATATATATATATATATATACCTACATAGAGAGATATGTCTATATATATGTATATCCATATATATAGATATATATGGATATATCTATATATCCTCTATATATAGATATATCCATATATAGACGACATATATAGATATATCTATATATCTATATATGCTTGGATAATGCTTGACCGAATCTCTGGGCAACTTATGGGCTCAGTCAAGTTAACATATAAACCAAGAAACCAAGAGTGGACTTGGTATCTGTCTGATTATATATACCTATATAGATATATCTATATATGTCATCTATATATGGATATATCTATATATAGAGAGATCTCTCTAAATATCTCCATATATCTATATATTTATAACTATATCTACATCTATAGCTATATCAACATCCAATTTGTTATTTTTCTCTGAGAACACCTACTGATAAATAAGCCTTCTAAGTTTTGTCTATCAGTTGATGCTAAAACATTAAAAAATAAGAGAACAACTAACACTCTTTTTACAATAATTACAACAATGTAAACCTTTTTGTTTTATTACCAAATAATGTGTATTTCCTAGGTAATTGCTGCAGTTTTATTTTGCATATGGATTTTTTTTCTGTGACATCTTTGTCTGTTAGTGGTTTTATTTATTAATTTTTTTAATATCCTTAGATTCATCCTACTTCTGAGGTCTGACATCAAATCTTTTCACCACATGCCTCTCTTTAGGAGGCTTCTTTCTTGCTAATCCAAACAAGAACATCTGCACAATTGTCAACCTGGAATTTACTTTATTAATCTCCTGGTTTGGAAACACTTTTTCTGGATGTTATGTTTACTTTGGTTTACTATTTTGTTGGCTTGCACTAATTTTATATAATTTCTTAATAATGAGTGTATGTTAGACATTTTACTTGAGTCTTTTCATATCACAGTATGCCTTTTTTTACCCTCACATATAATTAATTTTTATCTGGGCATATATTTCCAGATTGGAAATCATTTCTCTTCATAGATTTTAAGGAATTTATACATTTGCATCTGAAATTGTATTCTTTATCTTCTAGAAACCAAGAGTGGACTTGGTATCTGTCTGATTGTATTTTCTTTGTTGGTAAAGAGCCTCTTTTTTTCCTTTTAATTTTCATCTTCTCTTTCTCTAGGGTTTATAGTCTTATTTTTATGAATGTAGTCTAATTATTTAGAACACTGTCTCCAAGTATGTGTTTATTTGGGTTTGTGTTTTGAACATTGCCTCCAGGTGCGAGTTTATGTGTGTTTATGTTTCCTGTTTGAGGTTGGACACTTAGTAAATTTTCTCAATTCAAAAACTATTTTCCTTCAGCACTCAGAAATTTTTATCAATGATTATTTCCACGATTATTTCCTGTCCTCGGTTTTTCACGTTCTTAACCTAGAATTCAATTGTTTAACGTTAGACCTTACGCATCTTCAATGTATCATATATATTTCACTCATATTATTTATTGTCATATCTTTTGGACTATTGTGTGAAAGCAATAAATTTATATTACTTTATTTATTGGTAATGCTCTTCATTTTCAAATTTAATACACACAAATTGTGCATACACACACACATATACCACAGATATATTCATTTCCAGGATTTCTTTAAGTATTCTTTTAAAAATAATCATATTCTTATTTTTTGAACTGTGGGATTTCTTGAAACTTATTGAAAACTCTAATTGGTCTGTGTTTGTGGGGTTTCTTTAAATTATCTCTTCCTTCAGGATTACTTTTGTGTTTGGAATTTGAGTCTTTGCCATTCATAATGTGGGCTTTCCTTGAATACCTGATAACTCTGTTTCCTGTTCATATTTAAGAATAAATAACCTAATTTGAAGTTTTGAGTTTTTGAGTTGTATTTATTGATTAGAGTTTTGGCCTAGAATGAATAAAAGAATCAATCATTTCTTCTACTTTCAGATATTCCGTTGGGGGTGTTCTAAGCATAATGGTGTCCCAACACTGCCCTAATTCTTTGCAGGTTATCTACAGAATAACATCTTTTAAAAATTATTTCTTTATTGTTTACCTTCTGGTCATTAATGCCTGTATTTTATGCGTTCTCAAGCATATGGGAGAAATTCTGTATATAGAATATTAGTTCATCTCTGTGTTTTTCCTGGCAAATTTTATGCCTTTTCTTTGTAATCTGCCAAATCTGGGTCTCTTTCAGAGCTTTGCCTTCATTGCTGGAGCCCTCTCAGTGTAAACACTCGCATGTAGCTCCTTTGGGCTTGTTTAAACAGTCACCAATCCTTCACCTATGTGCAATGTTACAGAAATTGGCCATCTTCTCTGATGACCTCTATGCCACTCCCATCAGAATTATGGGTTGTTATTTTTGTTCCTCTGCTGTAAATTACTGACGCTCTCTGAAGAGGAGTTAAAGGTGTTTGGGAGGTACACCATTTCCCTTTACCAAAATCATATTAAGTAAAACTTGAAATCAACACAAAAAAATTGAAGTAATCATATGATGAAAATCTATATTCTCAAAATCTAGATTAAACCATTCTCAACATTTTGTTGTATTTGCTTTACTTTCATGTATGGATGATTTGAAAATAATTTACAAACGTCATACCAATTCACTATACAATATTTCAGCACCAGTTTTCTGAAAATAAGACCTTTTCCTGCATAACCACATTGTCACAATTTCAGTTAAGAAAATTAATTAAAATGCCTGTTATCACTTAATACGGGTCATATTCAATATCCCCACTTCTCTCTCCAAATATCTTTGTAGCATTTTCTTTCTTTGTTTTCTGAACACGAACCCCCATAAGTTTCAATCATTGCATTTGGATTAGTGTCTTTACTTTCCTTAATATAGAAGCATCACATATTTAAATATTAACAATTTATTTGTCATTATCTTTTGTCATGGAACTAGGTCCCAATTTTGAATTTTTCTGCTGGAATGAGAAACTTCCAGACATGTGGTCTAAATCTTTATTGCTCTATCTGTTTTACTATCGCTCTTCTTCAGTCTCAAAACATATATGGACAAAAGCAATCACATAAAGTTCTGTCCTACTTAATACGGAGATCTTTATAAAAGCAGTTCAGAATCTTCTGATAGTCAGATCTATACACACATTCAGATGTACGGTATATGTTTCTTGTACAGGATACTCTCAGTACATTTTGTTTTAATAATCACATATAAGTGGTAAGACCCATTACCATTCTTGAAGTCTATGATTATAAGTGATGTAGAATGGTTTAGTAGTTAGTGATTGAGATTTAAAGTAATACTGTCACTGATTTATTTACTTACATACAGGATTTACTCATTTAAACCAGTCAATATGAGTATAAGAAAATTTTCTGTGAGTTTCTTTGTCTGAAATAATTTTATTATGTAAACATAAACTACTTTTGCTAGATTCTTCTTGATAAACTTAAAAAACACTTAATGTTTCCTTTTTTGAAGTTACCTAGTTTCATGCTAATGCTTATTCTGAGCTCAAGAACATCACAGTGGCCATTATATTCACTACAAAGCCATTAGATTATACTTAAGGTATTTATAGATAAAAGAAGATCAGGCCCAAAGATGATCTATAACTCTGCCTGAGTAATGTTATGCAAATTGCTCTCTTTTCAAAGCCACCGAATGCCCAAGAATATTTAACATTCTATGCTAGTCTACTCTCCTGAGGTGACTCATTTGTTCTCCCTAGTTTAATTGTTGCTATATGAGCAAGAGGGATACCACTTTACAAGGTTAGGAATTCCCTCTAACAGCCCAATGTGATTTGAGAACTCCCCTGCCTGAGTAACAGACTCAGAGCTATTTATCATCTGGAAATATTTCACCTTCTATTGAAGAGAGCAGAAATCCATCTCAAAAAGACCCCCACGCATCCCCAGTGTATGCCAAAGAAGCACACAGAACAAAGAATATTTGCAATGCTCAAGAGCAAAAAAGCTTATGTGCTAGGATATATTATACAATCTGTTATAGGAAAAAAAAAAAATACTATTCCCCCAATGCTGTCTTTCATCTTTCTTACTTTGCTTGAATATTACCTTCATGGCTACATATAAAAGCCATCCTGTCTTCTCAGATTGTCATATTTTACAACTTTAGCTCACTCCAATTATAATCTCTCATTTCAAAGTGTCACAATATGTGAATAAGAACTTCTATAAGAGTTGGAGAGGTCACTGGCTTGGACCCAGGATTTAGGAAGAAAAATATGAGAGAAGGTTAAAATAACTTCTTTCCTACATTTCCAACATTGTAAAACATATTTCGCAAGCTGGGTTTTAGGGAAAAAATTTCCAGACAATAAACCAGTCATATCAAATTTTCAGTAATGGAATCTCTATTTTGAATAACAGTAAATTTGACGTATCATTTCAAACAATGTAGTTATTTTTCAGAATACTATATAAATGTACGTGATTTAGTCTAGATTTAAAAGTAAATGCCAATAATAATCAGTTATTAATAACAATACATTACTATAGTTAGATATCATTTTTAAATTTATTGTTAGTATTTCTTCATTATTTCCATTATTAGCTCTTATTGAATATTATATACTATGTTAAATGCCTTAAAGGTTTTATTTAATTTTGACTAACCACTGATATGCTATCATGAAAAATATGGTAATAAAATCTTTTTAACTGAATTCAAATAGTCCCAAGTGCAAAATATAATTTTCAAAAGTGTATGTCCTACACTAATTTATTTGCATATGCACTTAATAATCCCAATGAAGCAGCTGAACCCAAATCTGAACTCAAATGTAAAACTCCATCTAACCTAATTTCTTTCTGTTAGTCTTTATTATCATAGTCACTTCTATTTATGTTTTATTTTCTCCTTTATTTTTTAATTTTTATTTTTTTATTTTAAATACCCTTTAATGGTATAAAATGTCTGGCTACATAAAATCAAATCAATTACAATAAGATAAATATAAGTACGATTTCAAAAAGAAAAGCTAAATCTAGCTAAAAATTCTACATTTTTGATACCTGCAAAGTGTACATGATTTATTAGTAAGTAAAATTTAATACATTGGGGTAAAGCTTACAAAATATTTGATATATTCACATTTCTTAATTACAGTATAGATAAAATGACCTATGAATCAAGCATTTTGTTCCACGGTCTGTACTCTTAGCTATGTGTCTCAGAAACAGCTTCTTTCTCAAGAGAGAACAAGAAGGATAACGCTGGATCTAAAGGCATCATCTGAAGAAGACAAAGATATCAACAATTGCAACTATCTGGCTTTCTGTCCGTCACTGAGACTTTTCATAATCTTCCCTTCATAAATAGGATCTCTTGATCAGAACAGAAAAGTTGAGTCTTAAATTTCCTGTATTTATTTCTTCCTGATACTGAGTGACGGAAGTGCAAATTTGGTTGCTATGATTAAACTCCTTGATTGTTCTTACTGGGACTATTTTAATAAGTCAAACATTTTTGCCATCTAAGTATATTGATGAGCGCCACGTTACCTCAAATGTTTACACATACTAGGGAAAAGCATCTGCAGTTTATGAACTCTTTGTGAATCAGCATCACTTTTTCATGTTACTTCAGAGATCAATATTCAGTGCATTGGTTTTATTTACCATCTTTTCTCCCAGTTGATCCTGTAATCATCAGAAAGGGAAAAAAAAAATCTCCTTCACAAAGCCCTTTGCAACAAACTTATGTAAATAATAATCTAAAGACAGCTAGAAAAAAAATCCACGATACAGGGGAATAGATCCAAAATTGATATATGCCTCACCTCTATCACCTATTATATTAATAACTGGAAAGGTAAATAAATAGCAGAGACGAGAATGTTTCCAAATGTAGTAGTGAAAACTACTCCCCTCCTCCCCCCATATAACACTACAACAGGTTACTTTGGTTACAGGATATGACAATAGCTCTGCAATATCAGAAAAATGCCTTCCTGCAGCAATGGCTCATGTCCGTAATCCCAGCACCTTGGGAGGCTGAGGTGGGCAGATCACTTGAGGTCAGGAGTTGGAGACCAACCTGGCCAACATGGTGAAAACCCATCTCTACTAAAAATACAAAAATTAGCCAGGTGTGGTGGTGGATGCCCGTAGTCCCAGCTACTCAGGAGGCTGAGGCAGGAGAATGGCGTGAACCCGGGAGGCAGAGCTTGCAGTGAGCTGAGATCACTGGACTGCACTGCACTCCAGCCTGGGTGACAAAGCGAGACTCTGTCTGAAAAAAAAAAAAAAAATGCCTACAGTAGATTAGAAATAAGGAAAAATTGCTTGATTTCCTAATTTTCAGGGTATAAGAAGAAATCTAGGATATCCATGGATATTCCCAGAAACATCAAGGTTTGCTAAAAACAGAAAATCGGAAGTAGAACAAAAAAAGCGGTGAGAAAAGCATATAAGACATTTAGGCAAGCCATGAGGAGTCTGTCAGTCTAAAGGTTGAAAAGAGGACCTTTAAGAAGAGGGGAGACAAACATTAAACTTTCAGCTTTCTGTAGTTTGATATAATACTTTCCACGTTCTGGGGTTTCATTAAAACTTCACAAGCTTTTGGATTTTTTAACAAATATTAGGGCTATGCTTCATGCTTGGGTTAATATGGGGTGAATAGAAGGAACAGCTGGGGAAGAAGAGATAAGAGACAGATTCTCTAGTAGAAATTAGGAGAAACGTAAGAATCCTATACATCTGCGTATATTTGAGGAGTCTTTAGAGTTCACTAAAGTTCATGGATTGGATGTTATAGCCATTTTAATGTATTTTCATTGTGACAGGATTGACTTTAGAAGGCTTAAGAATTTTGACGAAGAAGAAAGGGGAAAAAGAAGGCATAATAGAGAGAAAGGAAGGAAAAAAGAAAAGACGGAAGTGTAGCCACAAGATTGTCAACAATAAGAATTGTATAAGAATACATATTCTTCTTCAAGAAATGAAAATAATTAGAACACACATTATGCCTAAATACGTTTTAAGAAATCAAATAAACATGTAGTTTCTAATGGAAGTTCTTCAATGTATTAGTAAATTCTTCCCACAAAGCAGTTTATCCATTTATTGTGAAAGTGATTGAGTTTTGCAGTACCAAGGGATCTTTTGCTTTTAAACCAGTTAATTAGTTTTTGTTAGATGTAATGCAATGTTTTGACCAGACTTTTCTCTGTGCTTTTGGGTGTGTTTCCCTATTAGCAGGTAGAACATTTATCTCTTGACTAAAAGTAGGTGACATCTTTCCCCAACCATGAGTCCTCAGGTTGTTACAGAGGCTGCCTTCCTGACTCACTCGTACCCCCCATTGCCTCTCCCTGAGTTTAAAAAGGAAATGATTAACTGGTCAAAAGAATATGTTAAAAATGTAACATATTATGTTTAACATAAGTAACTAATGATTTGCCAAAAAGAATGTGCTAAAACTTTAACATATTATGTTTAACATAAGTAACTATATTAAAATTTTGAATATATTTATGATTTCCAAATCAATGGTTTGTTTTTGCAAAACCTGCACCAGAATGAAATGATCCTACAAAGTGCAGATAATATAAAATCCTTTTTTTCCACTGAAATTTGTTTTAGATACTACTAATTCTATCAGTGGCTTTCTCTTACCCTTAAATGGATGTTAACTTAGTTGAGAGATGTGTTCAATTCACAATATTTGATAATGGAGAAATATGATACATTTATATCAAATCTCTTTGTTTAATCTTATTCTTTCTCTGGCTGATGTACACTTTTCCACTCCCTCCTATTTCATTTGTATCCTTCTTTCTGTGATTTGCTGTGGATTTTTATCAGAGTTGGTCTAACTTTAGAGGTCAAAGTTTTCTTTTCACAGGGATATGAAATTAGACACAATCGTACCATATTTAGTGATTTCTGTGTTTTCACCAGATCAAACACAGATCACATGGTCCATGCTCAGTAATGGTTTAATGAACTAATGAATTTATAAAGGAATGAATGCATGCACATATAGCAAGCCCATGTTTAAATTTTGTTGTTGTTGTCATTTGAATTTTTGTTTGGCATATAGGGTGTACACAACACAAAAAGAGCTAAAATCCATGATCCTGAGCATCAGATATTTGTGGGTTAGAATCCGAAACCCATCACTTATTACATTTGTGTTATTGTGTAAATTACTGAATTTCTTCATACCTCAGAATCTTCATATGTAAAATGTAGATTATAATATTTATATCATAAATTTGGAGAACACTGTAGAGAATTTGGCTTCATAATATTTGTTTTCCTTCATTTCTCTCCCTTCATATCCAAATAAGCCCAGTATAGCAATATTCCTTTCTATTTATATTGACTTATATAAATGTGCATGAGAAAACTGATTGGATTCAATAAGATGGTAGAAAAAGCTATCAAGCTTCTATATCTCGCCAGGCAACTTTCTAATGGCTTTACCTGTCTAAACCCACTTTAATACTCAGAAAAACACTATGATTACAATTCTTCTATTAGCATTCTCATGTTGTAGATACAGAAATTGAGGGACAGGCAGGCTAACTTGGCTCAAGTCACACAAGTAAAAATATTCAGAGCAGAGATTAAATCAGGTCGTCTAACCCCATGTGTCTTTGGGACTAGCATTTAAACCGAATCATCTCACTTTTAATTTGATAATACAATGCCATTAACAGGAAAAAAAAAAAAAAACTTTGAAATATCTTGAGAGAAAAAAAACAAACAAGCTGAATCTACGTTCAGAGAATTGAAATAGCAATAGATATAAACTACCCAAGTTTTCGTTTTGTGACATCAATTTGAGCAAAGCCAGATTTGTATTACTCTGAATGCATTAATAACAATAGTATCACTGAAAAATACTTTTGACTGCCCATTAGTAATTGTACTAGGTACTAGAAAATACAATTTAGTAATCGCTCCCAGGGAGTCAGTTTTTTGAATGAAAATATTTTTCTATGGTTGTGCACATTGTGCCATAATTTGCTTTGAAAGATATAAAATCCATCATATTAAACAGGTAATATAGTAACTCCATTTAATAACAGAAATGGTCATTAAAATATCTATATTCTTTCTCACAATGAACTAATAACTACACAGATTTGTGCATGTGTATGAAGATGTTTATATGTGTTTTATGTGAGAGAAAAAAATGAAAAAATTGTATTTTCTTGTGCTCAGACAAGCACAATTTTTGCAAAATAAATACAAAATAAATACAAGACCAAATATATATATATTTATATATATACTTGTTATATATATAACAATTATATATAACAATATATACAAAAATTATATATATAATTTGTTACATATATAACATTTATACATATATATATATATAAATGCTCTTAACAATGCTCATAAGAACAAAATCTGAAATTACAGTGTCTGCTTATTTTCAAGGGTAGTTTGAAGGTGACCTATTTTTTTGTAGCATCCATTACTGTGGGGATTGCTTAGTGTGTTAAAGCATGAAGCCGCCTTACTGAAGTCTTTTATTTCCTTTCCTCATTCTATAGTAACTACTTCAAAAGCATTTTAATGTGTAATATCACAAATGCAGAAAAAGTAAATACAAGATCTTAGCTTGTTTTCTTTGCATTATGAGTCAGGTTTTTTTTTTTTGTCAAATTTACTGCTAAGAATTAATATTTCATGGTCTTATATCCTGTAATAGTATCATAAATATTATCTTATTTGCATAATAATTTATACATAATATTTATTTTCTGCCCCATAGTGTGAAAATGAGTAATCTTAATCCCAAAGATAAATATTAACTACGCTGTGTAAGAAATGCAGTAAGTTACATCTTGTTTCTAAATACAGGTTAGTGAGAGATCATTTTTTTAAAGCTCTCATTATAAACACATTAAGAAAGGAATCATTCTCAGAGTTTACTTATTTCCCAATAGGTTAATAGGATTCCCAAGAAACTGCCAAAGAGATAATAGTTCCATTTTGACTTTAACTTAAAAGAAAAAAACAAAATAAGAAGGCAAAAATGCAAAAACGAAAAAAATAGATGTCACAGATGCTGTAACTTGAACTTTGACTGCTTTTAGCAAGTATATACTATTAAATGCCTGACTGAAATAAATTGATTTTAGGCTATTGCATTTTTAAAGGTTAGAAAGTTTTTTGTTTTGTGTTTTTTTTTTTAAATGAGTTTCAGGATTATGAAAGCAGGTGCTTAATTTGACATTGATTGAGGCCTTAAATGTCGAATATTTCTTTTAAAGTTTGGTTGCTTTTCAGAAGCTACTAATTTATTATTATTATTATTATTATTACTATTATTAAGGTTCTCTTAATGATTCTTGGAGTCCATGGAATTATGTGTGTGCATATGTGTTCGTAGAACATTTTCTTAAAACTGACACATGAATGTTATTGACCGTAGAGGGGCATTATTTCCGAGATTAAAAAAAAAAATTAGTTTTCTTACTGATCATCCACTGTTTTTTACAATTTTTCCTTCTCCATGTATTGTTGGTTGCTTATTAAGGTAAGTTACAGACAGAACTTATAGAAGGAATTTCCAAGACTAACCAGGGTCCAAACATACTTCAGTGTATTATTTCACATCATAAAACTTGATGTATTAGTCCATTTTCACTCTACTGTAAAGAATTACCTGAGACTGGGTAATTTATAAAGAAAAGAAGTTTAATTGATTCACAATTCTGCACGGCTGGGGAGGCCTCAGAAAACTTACAACCTTGGCAGAAGGCGAGGCACATCTTACATGGTGGCAGGAGAGAGAGAGACAGAGAGAGAGAGAGAGATAGCCAGGGGTGAAGTGCCACAATTTAATACCATCAGATCTTATGAGAACTCACTCACTATCAGAACGATGAGGGGGACATCTGCCCTCATGATCTAATCATCTCCTACTAGGCCCCCTCCTCCAACATGTGGATATTACAATTTGAGATGAGATCGGCAGGGGGTGGAGGGTGGACATAGAGCCAAACCATATCACTTTGGCTTACTCAATACTGAACTAAATCAAAATCAAACCTGACTTTTCAATTATGAGTGAAATGTAACCTACAGAGTAGTAGGAAGTATTCTACAACTGACTCCTAGATTTCTCTCCCCTGAGTGTCCATATCCTGCATAATCTCCAGGACTGTCAGGACAATGGATTTTATTCCTATGCTTATGCTATGTCGTATGGCACAGTTAATCTTCAAATAAGATTATTTGGGAGGGCCTGACCCAATCACATGAGACCTGTAAAGCAGAAAGTTTTTTTCCAAGTGTAAGAAAAGGAAGTCCAAAACACATGCTCCAGCCAGCTTGAAAGAAAGCAAACACATGTGTTAAAGCTGTGGATGCAGAGAAGCAACCTGCAGGAGTTGAACTACCTACACCCCAGCTCACAGCTGGCAGTAAAAAAGGAGACCTCAACCTTAAGACAGCAAGGAAGTGTCTTCTATCAACAGTATGAATTATCTTCAAAGCTGCTTCTTCCCTAAGAGCCTCAAGAGATGAACACAGCCCTGCTGACATCTTGGTTTCAGTCTTGTGAGACCCTGAGCAAAGAACTCATTCACACTGGGCTGAATTTTTGCCTGCACAACTGTGAGTTAATAAATAAGGGTTATTTTCAGCTGCTAAGTTTCTGGAAATTTGAAATGCAGCAATAGAATACTAGTACAGATAAATACTGAAATCTAATATTTGCATTACTTCATTTAAAAAGAAATCATGCCTTAAGAGTAAAGAGAATTTTTACTTCTCAGGTATGTGCTATAGTTCTCTGATACATTTTAATTTGTTTGCTTATTTATTTTTCCCTGCCAGTATCCTCTCTCCACTATTTCTGGTTGACACTTCTGCCCCTTCGTTTTATCAGTTTTGATACCTATCCTCTCTGTGAATATAGTGATATTGGTAATTACTGTATTTTGTCCCTTACCCACAGGCTGAGCAAGAGTCTTAGGTCTGGCCAATAATCATGGGCAGATTTTTATAAAAAAGAGTAGTTGCTTCATTCATTACTCAGATGGTCCCCACCTTATCTTGTGCACTGGATAACGTAATAGAGTCCCCTCTAAAAACGGAGAAAATAGAGACTACACACAAAGGGAGACAGAGGTAAGAAAATTAAGAAAAGGAGAAAGAAAGGAGTTCTGACAACATCATGTCAATTCCAACAAATATTCTTGACTTTTCCACATATAATGTACTCATCAGTCTCTTACTCTGAATTTGTTTTTGTTACTCTAAAGAACAAAAAAAAAAAAAAAAAAAAAAAAAGAAAAACAATATTCGGCCTAAGTGACCCCCAAAACACAATTTTCCACTTTCTTTTTCCATGCAACTGGCATTTACTGAATACTCATTGTATTCAAGTTTCACAGATTTGGAACAAGTTCATCAGTATGTGCCCAAAGGTAACCTGGGAAGAGAAACCTTGTTCCACATCAAAGTCAGTACAGCAGGTTTTGCTACTGCTTCATCCTTTATACAGTTGGAGACAACTCTGTTTTCTACTAGGTCAAAGTGAAATTGAGAGGTGAAGCCGGCTGGGCTTCTGGGTCTGGTGAGACTTGGAGAACTTTTCTGTCTAGCTAAAGGATTGTAAACACACCAATCAGCACTCTGTGACTAGCTAAAGATTTGTAAACACACCAATCAGCACTCTGTAAAAATGGACCAATCAGCACTCTGTAAAATGGACCAATCAGCAGGATGTGGGCAGGGCCAAATAAGGGAATAAAAGCGGGCCACCCACGCCAGCAAGCGCAACCAAGTGGGGTCCGCTTCCAGACCGTGGAAGCTTTGTTCTTTTGCTCTTGCTGCTGCTCACTCTTTGGGTCTGCACTACCTTTATGAGCTGTAACACTCACGGTGAGGGTCTGCCACTTCACACCTAAAGTCAGTGAGACCAGGAACCAACCAGAAGGAAGACACTCCAGACACATCTTAACATCGGAAGGAACAAACTCTGGACACACCATGTTTAAGAACTGGAACACTCACTGCGATCATGGCTTCATGCTTGAAGTCAGCGAGACTAAGAACCCACCGGAAGGAACCAATTCTAGGCACAAAATGTCAGCCAATCCAAACTTATGAAGGAGGGAAATCTGGGCTGTTGAGCTAGTGTGTAGTGAGCTCAATATAGAGGACAGAGCTTTCATCGTGAAAATTGATATGCAAAGGCAAATGAAAGGTGGTATGTACTTCCTACTGCTGCGTCAGGGTACAGGCCTCTTTTTCTGCCGTTCAAATAATGGAAGTTAATTAAATTTTAAACAAATGTATAGATTCATTAGTTTTAATCCAATTAATACTGGCATGTGCTCCATGCCAGTTTTCTCCAACTCACCCATCCTAAGCATTTTTTAAAACGGGATTTTTGAAAATGAAAGCTTAGCAACCACCTCATTATGCTAAATGTCTGTGGAAAAACGCAGGGCCAGGGTTCGGTTTCTCCCCACTCCCCTTTCCCAATTCATAATCATAGGCACACACAGGAGATATCATCGTAATTCACAGAACACATTTAAATCTTCTGCCTGAAACTTTATGGTACCACTGTTTGGCTACTCCAAGCCAACCTCTCTCCTATCCTTTTCTGAAGGAAACACTTTGTGCTCAACATAATTTTTGTTTCATTCCAAGTTTTGATGCTGACTGCATAAAAAAAAAAAGCCCACAAGTACTGCTGTATTTTTAGTTTAAAACAGGCTTTATTTAGTGCCTTATAAAATGTTGAGTACTTTTGCTTCCGTGATCATGCTATGCTTACAGATATAAAAATTGCCACCCATTTTATGTCTTGAATCCTTCCCTGAGTAGTCGGCATAACATTTGTTGGTTCTGAGTACACATTGGTGCTAATGAAGCTTGAAATTTATTGACCTTCTCATAAGAAGGAGAATAATAAGATATTTGAGCAGTCGGCTCAGGTACTTAAAAGTTCACACACACGTTTTTTTTTTTTTTTTTCCAATGCCTACTTGAGGTGTAGACCCTGTCTTTCTCGTACTAGAACTATTTCTACTACGATTCTTGAGCTGGCCATTGTAGACCTTTGCACATTCCTTGGCTGAAGGGACCGGCCCCGGCCATGCCAGCTGCCTCCCAGTTGAATTGAGCATAGGTAGCTCCTAAACCTAATTATACTTGTGATCAGGTATTGCAAAAATGTTATTAGTGTAATATAAATTGGTAAGAAGAAAGTATAGATTTTAAAAGAAAACCAAATGGGCTTCATGCATGGCTTCTGTCGGCATAAAATCAGGCCGCTGGAACTAGGAAGTTCCTTAGAGAACATTGTTTCAATTACTTCATTTCACAAATGAGGAAATTGAGAATCAGGAAGGCTAAGTGATTTCCCCAATATCATAGAGCTAGTTAATTACAGAAATCAGAATAGAAACTGGGTTATCAAATCCTCTGCCCAGGGTTCTTTCCATTACACCAAATAAAATTACCTGCTGCTATTTGGGCTAGATGGCTCATTATAGGAGCCTTTTAATGTTTCATAAATCAAAATATTATGTTCCTATAAAATTTAAAACAGTTAAAAGTAAAACAAGTTTTGTTTTCTGATGGTTTCAGATAAAAATACATTACATTAAATGGATTTCATATGTAAATGTGTTACTGCATTTGTATGAGGAAAAAATTCCACCAGAAAGCATTAGGAACTGAGAATTGATGGCTGCCAGGATTAGAAAGGATGACATCAAGTTCAAGCTCCAGTAGCAACACAGAAAAATATAACATGGAGTAAAATTAGTAGATAGAAGCGTCATTATCTGACTTGGGTATGTTTGAAGAGAAAAATGTAAATCAAAAGAAATGGGAGTTTATTAATAATGACATTAATATTTTCTATTTGAATAATTGCTATAGACCTATGAATTATTTTATAGATATTTTCTTCTTTGACATTATTAATAATCTTTTTCTTCTTAGCAATCAAGATGAAGGGGCTAAAGCTTGGGATATTAAAATATTTGTCAAGTATATTGCAGCAAACATGTTCAGAGTCTGGGAACGAAACTCAGGTGTCCTGACTTTGTCTCAATAATGCATTTTCTCTTTTGTTTTATTTTAAATGTTACTGTTATCTATTTTAGAAGCTTTTCAACAGTGAAAAAGAATACTGTTCCTCCAATATTTATCCCTGTTTAAAGGGCCCAAAGTTGTGGCCATGAAGAAGCAGAAAATGGTGAATATTTTCTTCACTTCACATCTTTTATCACATGTTATATATTGTGGGGCATAAAATTTTATGAAATTATAGTTACATGCCTGAAATGGATTTTAAATCTCTTCATTTTCTATGTCACAAGTGAGAGCTGTAAACCTGAAAAATTAAAGCTGCAGTGTAATTTATCTTATCCATAAATAGTTTACTATACATTATACAGTTTGAAGTAAACAATAATAGACCAGGCTTAAAAATGATATTTCGCCAGGGAAAACTATGTGATAAATACTAGAGATGCCATGAATATAACTGAAATTATATCACTTAAGTATAGACAGAAGATTCTCTACTTTCTACTTTTACCTTCTTTCTCTCATACTCAAAAGATATGAAAATATCAAATAATATGCATATTTTAAAGTTGTTTGCACTGCAAATAAACGAAATCGATCTGCAAATTTCCAAGCTAATAGATGATTATATCTAAAGTAATTCACCTGATTATTTAGGATTGCCTATAAAATCTACAATGATTTTATTCCTCACAATATTGTTTTCCAATTTGGGGTAGGAGCTAAAATTTATTGTATGACATCAAGTGATTTGAGGGATGTGAATGCATTTCCTTAGCAGGAAAACATGCTGAAGAGAAGAAAATTTTTTAAAAAAGTTCTTGCTTTGACCTATCTGGATCAGATGGTTTAAGGCTACAACACGAGGCCAATATCTGTATGTGAAGGAGACAGAAACATCAATGTTTGGAGTATATATTGACCTTCATTCTTACTTTCTCCTTATTCTCTTATGTAACTGTTAATTTTTCCCTTCCTTGGCTGTATGTATTTAATTATAATAAGCTTTACCTACAAGCAAAACAAACCAAAAATGAACAATGAAAACCACTTTTGGTCATGTAGCAGAAACAGCAGTCAATAAAGGAAAGAATGAAACTAGAATCTTTTTTAAATTAAATCTGAAAAAAGTGTAAGCTTTCAAAATTTTAAATATGCATATACTTTTGCACTTCAGTGATAGTGCAATTCTAGTCCTTCCACCACAGATCATGTGTGGTTTTATCTATTAGCATAATGTTAGTTTTCTCTTGCATCTTATGTTGTTTATGTAATACAGAGGACATAAATAGTTCCCTGCTTAAAATGAGAACTAATCCTTTTGTTTTATTAATAATTACAATATCAAAGTTTACATTAAAATTTTTTAAATGTCTGTACAAAATATCAGAAAAATCAGCCTACTTCCTTATAATTGGCTGGATAAAGTTTCATTGATGTTAGATCTTTATAAAATATTTTAAGGGTCAGCATTTTAAGCAGTAAATAATTCCTTGCATAAAAGCAAACTTAAGCATATGACAATGTCTTCTTGTGTGTCATTTGAATGAGGGAACCACAGTTGGTCTCCTGAGAAGCTGTTCTACCCTTCATTTCATGATACACAGTACCCTAGGCGCTGTCTTTCTTTGTTCTTTTCCTCTCAAGGGAAGGTTTCTTCCTTCAAAATGAGGCATAGATAAAGAAGGATCTTATATTTACTATAACTTATGCATGTTGTTTTAAAACATCATACATAGAAAATTAAATACCACAAATGAAAGTATTTAATCTTAAAGCTTGCCTTAACGGTCTCCATTTCCATTCACAGGGCTTAGAGGTGAAGTGCTTCCACCATTTACAATTTGCAGCAGAACATACTGGCAGGAAATCTTTATTAAAGCAATAGTAGCCCTTTTCTTTTTTCTTTATTTATTTTACAAACCAACCCTTAGTTACTATGCTTTAGCTGAGACTTACCAATTTTTCTTCAAGTATCAATTAAGGTGCACATATTATTCATCATGAGAGAATTACCATTCAGTATTCTCTGGGTGCTTTTTCTCACACACTTTTATCTTGGTCTTAAAAATGAAGCACCAACATTTAAAAGGCAAACATGAGACCATCTCTTCTGACACTGCCATTGTATCTAATATTGTCTGATTCAAAGTGTGGGTCTAAAAGCAAATGAAAATTGACTTTCTTTTTCAACTCGGCACACAAACCCATTGAACTGTCCCTTCAGGTTTGATGCTCTATCAGTTAACACTGCACTATTTTCACAAGAAATATGATTTGATCTGAGAAGAACTGCAGCAGCCTGAAACATATATTCCCAGATCATGTCTCTCAGAGTACTGTAGCCATTAAATGTCTTCCATAATGTTCGTGATAAATCTTAGTATTAGTGAACAATATCTGTTAGAGGCATCTCTTTGGAACTTCAAGTGTAGTCTACAGCTGCACATCTGCAATGGGATTTTCCAGTCATAAATGTAGATAGGTCAATCTATCAAGGTTTTCCTCAAACAAGTATACTCAGCCCTAGTCAAGGTTTATTTCTTAGAATTTATTTTGTATCTCTAGGTAGATATAATGTAGAATATCATTTAAATGCATAGACTTTAAAATCAACCGCCTGGGTTTGGTGCTATGACCTTGGGCAAAATAATTAACTTTGTATGTGTAAAAGGGGAATAACTGTGGCAGTTGGGAGAATTAAATAAAATAATAAAAAGTTAAAAGTTTAGTACAATGCAAGTATTTTGCACTACTAGGCATTACCTAGTATTTCCTTCCACCAATTTCTGTCTAGTTTCTTTTCCCATGATTGGTTGAGCCGATCTGCTCATTTGCCGTTATTACTGAAGTTCAGTCACAGTGTAGAAATGTGACCCCTGCTATTTGCTTTTTCTTTTCTTTTTTCTTTTTTAAATTGTTTTGTAGAGATGGAATCTTGCTATGTTGCCTAGGCTTGTTTTGAACTCCTGGCCTTAAGCTAGTCTCCAGCCTCTGCCTCCCAAAGCTCTGGGATTACAGGTGTGAGCCACCGCACTCATCCCCATGTGATGTTTCTTATGCCTAATGTTTTTTGGTTATTTCCTTCTTATCTTTGACAGCCTGAACCAATATCTATGTGTACTAGGAAAATGTCACATAGGACACTGAGCCTGGCATCATATCAGCCGTTGGCCTGAGTGCAAATGATATCTGCAAGACCAGATAAAGCTGTATGTATAAGTCTCAGAAAGAGCAGGAGGACTCAACTTTGGTGATTACTTTATCTAGTTAATCTCAACAAATAAGCAAGGGGTGGGACTCAACCTCTTCATTCTTACTGTAGCAATCTGGAATCAGTCCATCACCATGACTGTTTCCAGGTGTAAAATGACATAATTACTCATTTAATCTCCACTTAGAAAGTATGAATTGCTACTGGCTGGAAATACTGCAGCAACCAGGAGGACCCTCGCATTTCTACCATGTGGAAGAATTAAAGATTATTACATTCTGTCTTCAAGTGATTGTCGTATAGTGCACAAATATTTTACCTGCCATAAATATAAATTCAGCCAATGTGCAATTTAGTTTACAATATTCTTCAGCTGCGAAAGGATACTTATACTTTACTTAATATCTATTCAGCTTGAAACAAAGCCTATCATAGCTGTTAAAATCAATATACTTTTTACTTTGCATTTGTTGTTTACTTACATTATCAGAAAAAAGAAGTAATCAGTACTCTAGAGAATTTCATTGATGCAGTTTTCCTTTTCCTGAATATTTTACCCAGTCATTGCAAATATTATTGATTACACAAATTTTAGAAAAATTGAAGTCATTTGATAACTGTGTATGTACTTTATCCAAAGTAATGTTCTCACTCAAAAATTTCTCCTATTTTATAAATTAGAAAATAAAGGCCAAGACATATTAAATAACTTGCCCAATCCTAGGTAGCTGGAAGATAGGGAGTAAAAACACAGACGTGACTTCACCCTCTAAATTTGTCACCATTAATTGTTGTAGCTTTCAGCAAATGATTACTTCACAGCATTAAATCATAAGACAATGAGATATACTATCTTTTATTTCACTGAAGCTAGTGAACTTCTATTTTAAGCAAAGTCCTTAACAGTTTCTTAGCCTTTTGGGATCTGATTGCAAAGTTGTTAATGAGCATGACAGTCACTGCTAGAGGCCTACCCGATATCCAGTCCCCCTTCTCCTTATTAATAGAATCCTTCCGTAGTCACAGCATGTATCATCAATGGCTGTTTTGGGTAGCAGTATGCCTAATTAAAATGCTCACTCCTCCCAGAATGCCTCAGAGCTAAAGTATACATGTGACTCCATTTCAGCTTATGCAGTGAACATGGGAAAAATCTTTTGGGGCTTTTTAAGAAAAGTTTTTAAAATTATTTTAGTCTATTTTATTAACTTTTCTTTTAGGTTCAGGAGTACATGTGCAGGTTTGTTATATAGGTAAATTGAGTGTCATGGGGGTTTGGTGTACAGATTATTTAATCACCCACGTTATAGGCATGGTACCCAATGGTTAGGTTTTCATTCCGCACTCTCCTCCTTCCCTCTGCCCTCGAGTAGGCCCTGTCTGTTGTTCCTTTCTTGTATCCACCTGTACTCATACTGGATGTACTTTTTGCTGCTTTTTTTTTAATCTTGCCCATTTTTTCCTTTGTCTTTTCCGTGGCTTGCCAAAATAATGATTAGAGATGCAGAAACTGGTTTACAATCATAAAAAGAAAGCCACATGTTTAAGATAATAGATGGAGAAATTAAAAGGTCCTTTTCTGATGTTATCATGGAGTTGTTGTATAAGACCCAGGATGCCAATCTTTGGGTTGCTGTATAAGACCCACGAGAAAAATAAATCCCTTTTTGTTTAAGAGATTATAATTGGATTTCTGTTCTGTGCTGCTGAATCCAAATCTGACCTAGGACATTACTAGGCCAGTATTTTTCTTCATGCAGCAGTCTTTATACTTGTAAAAGTTATTTATGACTTTATAGTAGGAATCATATGAATGTAAAACATATGTAAAAGAGAGACTCTGAAACTCATTTAATTTGCTCTATACTAGTCAGTAAATATAAAATGAAAAATATTCCAAACATTTTTAATGATAGTCATTTAATTTTGTATTTTTTAATGACAAATGAATACCTTATGCAAAGAAAACTTATTATGAACTCTTTAATAAATAATGAAACAATTATTTTGTAAAGCATTTTAAAAAGACAAGAACATTTAAAGGGAAATGATCTGTATTGAGAATACAGAGCTACCCTTTTGTTACAAATCAGGTAACTGTTCTATATACTATTTTGCATAAAACTGCTATAAAGTTTGTATTTCAATAATGCAGTTTTCCATTTTGTAAATATGTTTTCTTACAAAATATGAGCTGCATTTAAAAATGATATTTATTCATTGGATTTATTCTCCATATCCCTTCTAAAATATAATTAAAATTCAATTAAATCATTTACAAATTGTATGGTTTTAACATATTTGATTGAGCATCTGTAAATAATGTGTTTGAGCAAAATTCACTTTTTTATAAAACTGCAAGTATGGGTATCTTTTAGGGACATGTGGGTGACTCTTCAATATAGAAGATCACACAAAATTTGGTCATAACATGTCACGTTATCTCCATAGCCTAGAGACACATCATGAAATAAAGTATTTCATTAGCCTGCTGGGACAAGATTCAGTGTGCACAGCAATATGGAAAAAAAATAAATATAATGAACATTTTCATAAGCTCAGATTTCCTGATTAAAGTATGATTCTCTGAAGACTGATTCAAAATGGATATAAATATAAGTACTCTCTCATTGAGCACTCTAAGAAAAAGTTTGGAACACATTCTATTTTGAACATTATAAATTGTGCTTTCAAAAATGATATAATATAGCTGAAGAAAAATATTTAAACAATAATGGTCTTTTGATTTAGTGGATGTATGCCTAAAACTGCATATTTTTCACTTTAATAATACCTGTATGGGAAATATATATGGGTGTTAAGGGATCTTATTGCCAGTCAGAGAATGGAATTTGCTTTTATACATTTATGAATAATTCTTGCCTTGTATAATATATATAAAATTTTCAGTATGATGCATGTATATTAAAATGTATAAAAAGAACTATAATCTTCACTTTTTCTCCAAGCATTTATGTGAACAACATGTGAGCTAGGGAGAGAATCAGAGGTTTATTTAACTGGAATTAGTTAATGCGGTCATCTGTCACTGTTAATTTCTTGCCTTGCTATTCCGTTATCAAAGCAACTGAAATGATCTTAAAAGCCAACCATTACAATCATTAATACTCAAAGTAAATATTACATTTATAGATGCAGTAATCTGAAACCTAGCACTTTCATTCAATCATAGATTCTATCATATGAAGAAAGCCAAAGAGACAATTTCAGAGTAAAATTGTTAATGGAAATTACGTTTTGAAAGGGCCTCAATTACATTGACAGTGGGCCGTCCTCTGAGCACCATAAGAAAATGTAATTTCATTGAATAATTCTAGTGTTGCATTGACTGGAATCAAAAAGTAAGTAATTCATATGTACTTATAAAAGGAAAAATACTTCACTATAACACAGAAAGTAGAGAAGAAGCACACTGGACTGTGAGCTTCTAAAGGGAATATTTCCCCAAGACCCATCTTCATAGTCAATAAATGTTTATTTGTTTCGTTTTATGAAAGAATAAATGATCAGTAGGGCCCCCCTTCCAAAAAAAAAAAAAAAACGATTTACATTTAGATTAAATTCCAGAAGTGTAATACTAAGAAGTGTCTTTTTGAATTTAAAGCTTCATGCTATGTTAAAACATTTTTTGGCTCAAAATTATCTTCTTTTTTTGTCCCATTTCTGTCTCAGCACTTTGAAATAGTAATTTGGTTTTACAAATGGAAATGATTTGACTAAGAACAGGAGGGTCTGATGCTGAAAAAGCCTCAAATCCTGGATCCAGATTCAATGTATTTATCCTGATATCAGTGAATGAGAATACAAACGTACGCATTAAACCTCAGTCCATTTCTCTTCCGTTCTTCTAAAACAGCCACCCATTAATTTCTTACCTCTGTTCATTATTAAGCAGAACACATATGGTTTATTTTCATAAGATGCTTGTAAACCATTCCTTCCTCATGCTGTTTTTTTGTAGTAATTCTCAAAGCTAGTTATGAAGCCACTCTTAGTGCTTAGAAATCCTACATTGAACCCCACTGGAGAAATGAGGGGACTAGTGTACATTGTTAGCAATAGGAAGGTTCCTATTTCACTCAGTAAAACCTAAATCCTTGGAGTGGCCTTCAAGTTCCTACACTTTCTGGCCCCTACACTCATTCCCAATGTTTCCTTAACCTCATTTCCTATTACTCTCCTCTCACTGTTCATGCACGCTGCCCTGCCATCTCAGGGAGTTTGCACTGCTGTTCCCATACCTAGAGTGCTAGTCCCTAGATATCCACATGGCTAATTCTCACTTCTTTCAGTCCTCATTGTTGCTGAAATATCAACCAAATTGAGAATCCTTGTCAATCCCACTTTATTTTATATTATAGATACGGGGGGTACGTGTGCAGGTTTGTTATATGGATGTATTGGGTAATGGTGTGAGATTTGTGCTTCTAATGTACCCATCACCCACAAAGTAAACGTTGTACCCAATAGATTATTTTTCAACCCTCATCTCCCTCCTATCCTCTCCACTTTTAGAGTCCCCAGTGCCTATTATTTTCCTCTTTATGTCCATGTGTACCCATCGTTTAGCTTCCACTTACAAGTGAGAACATGCAGTGTTTGATTTTTCGAGTTATTTCACCCAAGATAACAGCCTCCAGCTCTATCTGTGTTGCTGCAAAACACATGATTTTATTCTTTTTATGGCTGGTGTATGTACCATATTTTCTTTTTTCTTTCTTTATTGTATTTATTTATTTATTCATTTATTGAGACAGAGTCTTGCTCTGTTACTCAGGCTGGAGTGCAATGGCACAGTCTAGGCTCACTGCAGCCTTTGCCTCCTGGGTTCCAGCAATTCTCCTGCCTCAGCCTCCTGGGTAGCTGGGATTACAGGCGCCTGCCACTACACCTGGCTAACTTTTTTGTGTATTTAGTAGAGACGAGGTTTCGCCATGTTGGCCAGGCTGGTCTCAAACTCCTGACCTCAGGTGATCCGCCCGCCTCGGCCTCCCAAAGTGCTGGGATTACAGGCATGAGCCACCGCGCCCGGCCCTAGTATGTACCATATTTTCTTTATCCAGTCATCCATTGATGGGCACTTAGGTAGATTTCGTGACTTTCCTATTATGAATAGTGCTGAATAAACATAGCAGTACAGGTGTCTTTTTATAAAAATGATTCCTTTTCCTTTGTGTAGATATACAGCAGTAGGTCAATCCCATTTTAAAATGCAACCTGCTTTGACCTCAAACACTCTTGATCTTTCTAATTGTTGTGATCTAGTTTAAAAAAAAAAAAAAAGAAAAAAAAACACTGGCCATTTTCTAATGTATTGTATTAAGACATTTTTACCTGATATTTATTGTTTCTTTATCATTCTACTGGACCTTAATTTCTATGAGAGCAGAGGATATTGTCTGTTTTACACTCCAAATGTACCCAAACCACTCAGAACAGTGTTTTGTTTACTGCAATTATTATACACTTTTTGAATTAATGAATAAATTTGTAATCAGTCCTTCAATTATTTTTTCCTAAATTGCCTGAAATTGTATACCTAGTCAACTTACTGTCATACTCTCTGCAATGGGTTTTCAAATGTATTCAAACTTATGGTTACCTTAGAACTAGTGCCATCCCTTTACCTTTGCAGCTTATAGGTCACCTTCATGCTCACGTTGGCTCAATCCTATGGAAAAGCTTTCTATCCTCTTTCTACCAACTATTAAAGCTGTTTATTGTTTTCTTTTGGAAACATCTTTCTTTGGCTTCTGAGGCATCCCACTGACCTGATTTTCTATCTTCTCATCTGGCCCTCTTTATCAGTTTCCTTTGCATGGTTATACTTCCTTGCCCCACTTATTGGGTAACTCTATGTCTGTGTTTCAGGCTACCTCTCTTCTTTTAATTTTTTTTTAATATAGATGGGGGTCTCACTATATTGACCAAGGTGGTCCCAAACCCCTGGCCTCAAGCAGTTCTCCCATCTTGGTCTCCCAAAGTGCTGGGGTTACAGGCATGAGACACTGTGCCCAGCCAAGCCCACCTCTCTTCTTATTTGAAATGCTTTCTCAGGTAATTTCATTCATTTTTACAGCCTCAGTCCTTATTAATACACCTAAATATCCCTCTCAGCTAAACTTCTGCTTTTAAGTTCCAGTCTATTGTTTCAGTCTCTACCCAGATGTCTCAAAACTTTGTCTATAAATGTGTAAATAACAAGAACTTGATCTATGTAGAAATTATATATTAGTAAACATTACTCATAATTTAAATGTGAAAACACCACAGTTTTGAATCTTATGTCTGAAGGCTTTAGTGAGTTCATCTATAGATATAACATTTGCAAACTAATAGGTGAGAGATTGCGCTTTGAGTCAGATACTGGTTTGAGTCCATGCTCTGTTCTTTTTAACTTCATTAGTTTTCTTATCTTCTCTATTTCTCAGGGTCCTCATCTGTACAATCTGATCACTAACAGTAACTAGCGCATTAGGTCGCTCTAAGCATGAAAATAGTTAATGCATGAGAAGTGTTGCATTAATCCTTCAGAACAAAGATTTTTATTATTATTAAAATTAGTATTATGTTTTATTTTCCTGTTTATCTCAAATTATAAACTTTTTAAATAATATGAGTTCATCCTCTTTAATATTGGCCTATGAATTATTTGTGTATGATTCATAGACCAATATTAAAGAAAATGACTCATTATTTAAAATTATTTATACTTTTGACAATGAAAACAGATTTACCAACCAGTTGCATTCAAATCACTAAATTAATTGTTTTAGAAAATCTCTATTCTTGGATTGCATAGGAAAAATCTAGTGTAACAGTAGATAGCACTACATAAAGAAACCAATAAAGGTAATAAAAGACAGATCCTGGACTTATCTCCTCATGTATTAATATTAAATGAGGATGATAAGCTCAAGAGATCTATTATACAACGTGGTGACGATAGTTCATAGCAATGTATTGTATAGAGTGCTTGAAAATCACTGAGAGTAGATTTCAAGTGTTTTCACTTTGAAACCTGGTATGTGAGGTAAGCCATATATTAATTAGCTTGATTTAGCCATTGCACAACGTATACATAGTTCAAAACATACTGTTGTATACCATAAATATATACAACTTTTTTGTTAGTTAAAAAAAAAATAGAAAAATGATGATGACAAACACAGACCAGGAAGTAATAGTGTGGCTTCCACTAAGCCTATTTTAGAAAAATAAAACATTCTGTTGTTTGTATCAGTTAGCCTGCAAAATCCAGAGAAATTATTCCTGTTTAAATCATAACACTTTGTGGTTTCATTTAATTCCACTGTTATTGTTAGGTTAAGAAATGTAAAAAAATGTATAGAGATGCAAATCGAAAATAACAGGGACTAAACCTTCTCCCAATCGTTTCCCAGGAAGAAGATGGTGAAGTCAGAAATTCTTCCTTGTTTCCTTTCATTTATACAAAATCACACAGTAGCTAGGCTATATAATGTTTTGGCTGATGATTTCAATGCCTGTTGCACATATCATTTTGTTATTTTGTGGCTTTCCTAGATTTTTTTCATTATCCTTTATCTATTTTCAGTTGC
This sequence comes from Hylobates moloch, assembly GCF_009828535.3. Classification (NCBI taxonomy): domain Eukaryota; kingdom Metazoa; phylum Chordata; class Mammalia; order Primates; family Hylobatidae; genus Hylobates; species Hylobates moloch. The sequence goes on from NW_026652292.1 coordinate 20,086,135, forward strand.
AAAGGAAATGTTTGTGTTGTATATGTGCTGTGTACATGCATGTTTTGAGATTGAGAGAAAAAGAGAGAGAGAGACACACAGAGAGAGAAAGAGAGAAAATAGGGGCTAATATGGATTTTGTATTCATTAGAAGGCAAGCCCCATGAAGGTGGTGGACTTCCTGCTTTCCTTGCTGCTGCTATTTTTGCATTATCTTGGTGCTTTTGTCACTCACCATATATTTGTTGGCTGTGTTGTGAAATGATATTCCCTGTTTCAGAATTATGAGGAGGAGATGAGTTACTTATAAAAGCACTTAGAATTCTTATCACATGAACTATACAATTTTTTTTTTTTTTAGATGGAGTCTTGCTCTGTCACCCAGGCTGAACTGCAGTGGCACGATCTTGGCTCACTGTAACCTCTGCCTCCTGGGTTCAAGTAAATCTGCCTCAGCCTCCAGAGTAGCTGGGATTACAGGCGCCCACCACCATGCCTGGCTAATTTTTGTATTTCAGTAGAGATGGAGTTTCACCACGTTGGTCAGGCTGGTCTCCAACTCCTGACCTCAAGTGATCTGCCCACCTCGGCCTCCCAAAGTGCTAGGATTACAGGCATGAGCCACCGCACCCGACCTACAAGCTCTTTAAATTGTATTTTTATTATGAAGACCCTCAAGTTTCACAACCACTTAAGGTTTGATTGTATCCTTTGTTTTATCTATAAATTTGCTCAAAGAGACTTCCCTCTCCATCTGTTTGTGATAGTTTTGTTGGGAACTCATTTCCATAAAACTTTATTTGAGAGAATATTTGAGGCCTGGGCTTAGGGTACATTCCTCAGCATAGGATTTGGGTTTGCATGTCCCAGATATCTGGAATTGCTCCTGACCTGAGACCATTTTAAATCCACGTTTGGGACTTTAAGGTCTTCTGGGACCCTTCCTCGGTATGAAGGAGAGCCCATGGAGAAGTATTCTGTCAGGAGTCCTCTCTTTCCCTTCTCTACACAGAACAATCTCTGAGACAGTCATGGTTATCTTCCATCCTCTTCTATGGGGTAGAACTTGCTTAATTTTTTTAATATTTTAGCCTCATTTAGGGGTGCTAATCTAAGCTCTACCTGGACTATGGGGCCATAGTCCTTGTTTACTGTCTCACACTTGGGTGTGGCCTATTAAATCTCAAACTCTGCATCGATGGGACCCCAGTGGTGTACTTCTAATGCCATCAAGAGAACATGATGCAAGAAGCTGAGGCGACTAATATACCCTGTCCTTACACTCTGGATCTACCACCACTAAGGCCATGTTCTTTCAGGCTGTGCAGCTAATGACTAAGCGAAACAGAATTAATAATGCCAGCTCATACTTGTAGGATGTGCACTCCTCTGACTTTGGCTACAGGACTCACCATCTCTCTGGCCAACATTACTGTTTTCAGAGCTGCCCTATTATATGAGGGCCTTCCTGCACATCCTGCTTCCATTCACAAATTTTAGCCTTGCATCAAAATCCAAAGGCTCTCCCTGTCTTCTCTGGCACCTTCCCATTGATCCTTCACAGAAATTTCTCCCCCAAATTTCTTGAACATATAATTATAACTTGGTGATTAGAATTGACGAGTAAGCAGCAAACACTAATCTAGGACAAGCATACTTTTCAAAAGCAACGTTACTTGTTGATTCTATCTTTTAAGAATTTATGTTAACATCAACTCAACTGTGCAGTAAAAATAAATAAATTATTAATTTTAAAATTTGTATTTTTAATGTTATGTGTTCTAGAAGAAAGTTTGTAGTTGGCCCAGCATGGTGACTCGTGCCTGTAATCCCTGCACTTCGGGAGGCTGAGGCAGGTGGATCACTTGAGGCCAAGAATTCCAGACCAGCCTGCCCAACATGGCAAAACCTCATCTTTACTAAAAATACAAAAATTAGCTGAGCGTTGTGGCGGGTGCCTGTAATCCCAGCCATTTGGGAGGCTGAGGCAGGAGAATTGCTTGAACCTGGGAGGCAGAGGTTGCAGTGAGCCGAGAAACTGTCTCAAAAAAAAAAAAAAAAAAAAAAAAAAAAAAGAAAGAAAAAGAAAGAAAGAAAGAAAAAGTTATAGTTTCTCGTTTTGCGAGAAATGGGTCAGCACTATCTTTTCTGTATCAACATAAAACAATTGTGTAGGCCCTTTGACTAAAAATATAAAATGTATCTGAGAAATTTATATACTAAATTATTTTTAATCTTGATGAACTATTGCTTTACCATCATATTGGAGGGTGTGTTAGTAGTGGCCTAATTTTCCAGAATTTTGATGATGCATATATGTGACTATACCTTAAGCTAATGAAACTAATTAATGGATTGTAAAATTTTCTCTTTTGCTTCTCCCTTTTCCATGCCAGTTTTCACATAAACAGGACAATATCTTCTTACTTTTCCTGTGATCATGAGAATGCTGGACTAAGAATTTATGGGCATTAACCCCCCATCTATTTAACCACCTATATTACATGTGTCCCTGATGTAACCTGAGCAAACTTAGCAAGTCTTTTATTCTGGGTGAATGCCCTGCTTCACCCAAATCATGAATGCTCTTTGCTTCATGGAACTCTATTGCTTTTGTTCCCAGAACCAATTATATCTTAGCTAATCTCTCGCCCCTTTAATTATCCTTGATAGTTTTCCGAATAAAATGTGCAATCTGTGAACACTTTATTAGTCCCACTCTCTGGTTTATCCATTCATGGATAAGGATACAGAATTGTCTGACTCCAGTTTATTATAAATTCATTATTCTCAATTGTGCCCAATGACAAAATTTTCCTTGCCCTGGGTCAGCAATATTCTCAGTCATCTCTACTATTTAACTGTAAATCTCAAACCATGTGCTGTTTAGAATTATATGTGCCTATCCCACTCTGCCAGATGTATGTGTTCTTTTCTCCATGAGATTTACATCCTGTAATGCTCTTATTCAGAATTTTGGGGCCCAATTCCTATTCATTTGTGTCTTAACAGTCTTTGAAGGGATGTTTGCCTTCAAGTATTCCTTGAAGTTTCCCTCTGAGCACAGGTGAGATGCCTTTTGATTCATGCTTGCATCATTACCAGCCCAGGTATAGCTGACTTTTTTAGTGTAGGATTTGCAATTAACACAAAATAAAGGCTCTCTGAACTTTAGTCTCTTTTCAAGGGAAACAACCATAAACATACTGCCACTCAATACAGATGGAGAGGTTAGTGAAAATAAGCAGCATTTATGAAGGCATGCCAGAAGGACTCTGGGCCAGCCATTTTCTCTGGATACTGGAAATTCTTCCTGTAATGAAGCCAGACCTGCATAGAACATTAATTAATACTCAAACACACAAAATTCAGATCTTACAGAAGTGCTTTTACAAAATATTCTTACAAAGACTCAGAGAGGGGAAATTACAAGAAAATATTCTGTGAAACATCAGATTATTTACTTAAAGTTATTGTTGATGGCCATTATGTTCAGTACTCTTAGAAAAAGAATAATGAGAGATATTTTCTTATTATGCAGCTAAAAGGAATAGTTTTGCCTTTTATTGAACAAAACAATTGTGTGTATGTCCATTTAACTTCTGGAAGATCTGAATCATGTAACTGTGTCTGTTTTTTTCTATTTGTGAATAGACGGAACACTTAGAGCCACATGTGGAATACATTGCTAGAAACTAATTCTTCTTGGCATGGACTTTGTATACTAACTTAATCTCTGGTTTCAAAGAGTTTTTATTTTTCTTTCATTTTGATGTCCTCATATAATTAATTTTATTTTATTTCATTCTGTTGGATTATATGTAATTATAAGGCACAAAGCCTTACTGAAAAAAGAACATGAAATAAGCAAATATGCAAAAAGATTAATATTCTATGAATAGTTCATATCTCATACATAACTATCAAAGCACACTCAATACTTGACATTTTATACATGTTCAGCAAACATTTATTTACCAAATGAAGAAAACTAGGGATTGGAAAACAAAGCTGTTTCTTCAATATTTTTTATTTATTAAAAAGTACTACTAGAGTTTGTAATCCTGGCTGACTTTTATCTCAAAAAAGTCAACTCTGTATTATTGAAGTGCAGATTAATGGTTTAAATATTAATTGCATCCAAAATTTACATATTCTTATATAATTAAAATATACACCATATTTTTGAAAAGTTTCTTTAATTATTAAGAATCAGTTTAAACAACCAGAGATATAAGAATATGTATGTTATTGGAATTTCTGATTAACTAGCAAATTCCACTTGGAGCCTGCAATGTACAATGACATGCAAATTCCCTTTCCATTGTTTGTATTGTATTTTTAAACATCAAAAGAAAAAATGTTTTTAACTTTTAACTCTAATATAATGTTGTCAAATAACTGAAAGGGTTGTTAGACTTTAAAAAACCACATTACAATATTGAGAAGCAGAATAAGTTATTTGTGATATGAAAGAGAAAAAATGATGAGTTAATATAATTTTAATTCCAGTTGAATTAAGAAAATGAAAAATTGCATCATTGTCTCTTCTACTTGGAAATGATATTTCTTCTATTTTTAAGAGAGTAAAATTTGTCTTTCAGTTTATAGTGAGTGAGAGGCGAAAACCTTTTACTCTGATGTTTTACAGAACTGCTAAAATGTCCATGTGTTATTCTAAAGAGAATTGTAATGGAGTTTAGTAGTATAAAAGTTTGAAAGATGTTTTTTACCTTAATATATGATATTTACTTGGTTGAGTTATATAACATTAAAAAATAGAGAATTTGGAGCCTGAAAACCTTGATTTCAGTTTAGCCTCCACAACTTACTGGATTTGTGACCTTAAGCAAATTATTTCATTTTTCTCAAACTGGGTTTCCTCTTAGATGAAAATAACAATATCTACCTTCCTTTCATGTGATTTCTTGAGACCAAATTGGAGTAATAGATAGTATAACTAGAACTTGGTTTTAAGTTATTTAAACATTATTTACTAGGTAAAACTTACGCCTGTATAAAAATGAGAAACTTTATCTCTGAATGCACATGCCAAGTTTTCATTATTTGATAGAGATAAATAAACATGGAAATTGTATTACAATTTATACCAAGCTGCAAGGGGCCAGGTGAGTCAACCAAATTATATGGACATGTCAAAAACATACTGTTTTACTTCGTTTTCATACTGCTATAAAGAACTGCCAGAGACTGCGTAATTCATAAAGGAAAGACGTTTAACTGAATTACAATTAAGCATGGCTGGGGAGGCCTCAGGAAACTTAAAATCATAGCAGAAGTTGAAAGGGAAGCAAGGAACCTTCTTCAGAAGGTGGCAGGAAGGAGAAGTGCCGAGCGAAGCGGGGAAGAACTCCTTATAAAACCATCAGATATCCTGAGAACTCACTCACTATCACAAGAACAGCAAGGGGCAAGGAAACCACCCCCATGATTCAATTACCTCCACCAGGTGTCTCCCTTGCTACATATGGGGATTACAATTCAAGATGAGATTTGGGTGGGGATACAAAGCCTAACTATATCACATTGAGCGAATGCATGCATATTATTAAGTGCAAAAATTGTAAATACATAGATAAATAGATAAATAGATGTTTAGTGGAATGTAGATTTCTCTAAATATCTATGCAATTTTCATGAATATGAGGTGCAGGAACAATAGGATTAAGAGTCTCTAATATTATCTCAGCTCATACTGGCTGTGGTGTAGAATTCATAAAAGGAAGGCAGATTAAGTTCCCATTTCTTAGCTATTCTTAATATAAAGTATTTTTAAAAACCCTGGTTATAGGATCCTATGAGACAAGCCTTAAAGGTATCTGATTGATTTAGATATAAATGACATATAGGTATTTTTTCTTATTGTCAAGATGTTTTTGTAAATCTCATCTTTTTAAAGTGTCTCTTAATATACTTCTCTTTTTAACATTGGCTTCTAGAAAAAAAATGAAGAAAAGAAAAGGGATTCTACATTTGAGTGAGGAATTGCCTTATAAAAATGAACAAATAGAGGCTGGGTGCAGTGGCTCACACCTGTAGTCCCAGCACTTTGGGAGGCTGAGGCAGGCAGATCACTTTAGGTCAGGAGTTCAAACCCAGCCTGGCCCACATGGTGAAAACCCGTCTCTACTAAAAATGCAAAAATTAGCCAAGTGTGGTGGCATGCGCCTGTAATTTCAGCTACTTGGGAGGCTGAAGCAGAAGAATTGCTTGAACCCAGGAGGTGGAGGTTGCAGTGCACTGAGATCATGCCACTGCACTCCATCCAGCCTGGGTGACAGAGCAAGACTCCTCCATCTCAAAAAACAACAATAACAACCAAAACAAATAGAATAAGTGAAGAGATTTGATCTTATAATTGGTTGGAATATCCCATAACATTGCACTGTTTATGTTTGCACAATAATGAAAGTTCATTGAGTACATGTTCACTGACATATATGGATCCTCAGAAATATAGATCTTAAACATATGATATATATGTAAATGTATACTCATACACATAACTCAGATGTATGCAAAGACTTCATATATCTAGAATGTATATTGTGTGTATTCTATATAACATGTAATGAAGGTTGATATACATAACCTTTGCTTTATGGCGTAGGTTAGGAATAACTTGTTCATTTAGGGTAGGGCAGATTTCACTTGCGCTGATATGGACAAATCAGTGTTAATGACAGAATGCAATAGAGTCATCCTGCTATGTAAACAGAAGCATAGATAACAAATAATACAAAATATGATAAAAGTTTACCTCATTCATAACATCATTTATCTGACCCTTTCCCGCAATTTATCTGGCCTATCTGCCACCATTTAATTTAAAAAATTACATTGATTATATCATGACTGCTTTCAAATTCTCATTGTACAACTCTAAAAACATACACTTATTTGATAGCCTTGAATTTCAGCAGAAAAAATAATACTTATAAGAGGCATAGACTTTAAAATATATCATATTTGTGCAGAATATTTTAAATTATGAATATGTATGCATAAGGCCTAGTTGATGTAACGTCAGTATAGATGTTACAAATGCAAGTTCATTAAAGAATATTAAGATATTCTTCCCTGTAAATCTAAGGAAGCAAAACAATGGGAAATTTCTCAAAGACCTAAAGCAGGAGATGAAACAGGGACAAACTGTTTGCTCAACCATAATTGTGAAGCAATCAGTTTAATTATCTCACAGTTGATTTTGTTTAATTAGGAGATGACATTAGCGAACTTTGCAGTTCTACATCGTTACAAAAAGGAAAGAGGAGGTTTTGACATATTATGCCTTTACTATTAAAGAAATATCATTCAGTGAGTTTTTTGTACACATTTCTATTTGTGTGGTTTTTTTCACTGAAAATAATGCTTTTAAATTTCAGAATGCAACAGCTTAACTTATCACATAATAGAGATATATATATTGTAACAATCCCTTTTAAAATTAGTGCTAACGTAGCACGAGAAAAATATAATTCAACAAGAAAAATGGAAATTTGCATTTTTATCTCCGAAACTGAACACTGATTCTCCAAAAATAATTTTCATCAATAAAATCTGACAAAATGTGTTGAATATATGCAGCATTTAGACAAATGTCACCATTATTTCTTGCCCAGACATGGTTCAAGGCCCATGTTCATCATGTCCTTTGTTATATCATCTAAGCACATTAAGACTGCAAATGACTTTCAGCTACTTAAATACATAATCATGATGTAATGTCCATGGCTTTATAGAGTCCCAGCGTAATTTTGCATATATTCTTCAACTTTGTTCTTTTACAGTGAAGTACTGTGACAGATAGTTATACCAGAGATTTCTGAAGCAAATAATCAGTATATATTCATCTGGCTTACAATATCATATTGAATGTTCATAGATGATTTAACAAAGAGGAAAGCAGATAAACTTTATTAAAAGGACACTTTATTCCCTATCATAAGCATTACATGCCTGTAATTAGTAATTATTTTTTAAAAGGAAAATAGACTAAGAAATTTGCATAATATCTCCCTACTTGGTAGAAATCTGTTATCATCTTATTAAGTAGGACAGCATCATAGTTGTATAATAATCCCTTTAGAAATATATAAAGGTGATTTTCTATTAAGATATGGCTATTGGCTGTTAGCTAGACTGAATTAGATTATTAATACTATTGTTTTGAAATTGCCATTCACTGATATTTGGGGATAACTGAATACATTAGGAAACGGAGAACATCATGATAGCTTCCTCAAACTGTAGAGTATGATCTTTCTAGGTGCTCAATGTAACAAAGGAAAATAAATTAATTATTAGGATCATAAAAGTTTAAACAGAACACTTTTGTGATGCTTGCTAATCTTAATTAAATGATTGCAGTAAGGTTTATGTAAGCTGGTGAAAGCCATATACTTTGTTATACTTTGTAACCTTTTCTGCTCCCATTTATAGAATCGCTTATATAAGATTTTTTTTTTTTTTTTTGAGATGGAGTCTTGCTCTGTCTCCAGGCTGGAGTGCAGTGGTGCAATCTCAACTCACTTCAACCTCCACCTCCCGAGTTCAACTGATTCTCCTGCCTCAGCCTCCCAAGTAGCTGGGACTACAGGCACGTCCAGCTAACTTTTGTATTTTTAGTAGAGATGGAGTTTCACCATGTTGGCCAGGATGATCTCACTCTTTTGACCTCAAGTGATCTGCCCTCCTCGGCCTCCCAACGTGCTGGGATTACAGGTGTGAGCCACCATGCCCGGCCTTGTATAAGATTTTAAAAGTTCCCCAATTTAGCCTTCACTCAGTATAAGAATATCTTGCACAGCAACTCTTGCATTTATCCATTTCTACTCTAGTGGTTTATTCTCTTCTCTGAAGTAAACCTTTGCACTTGTAGATAATTCTAATGACTGCTATCTTGTTGTGTTAGCCAAAGGAGTCAGCCATTTTCCTTCAATAACTGGGGATATTGAAACTACGTTTATTGATCTTGTTTAATTTCTGTGCTATACTCCTTCTGTCACAGCTTGTTTCTATTTCTATGAAAAATGCCTCTGCCCCACCCGAAGGAAGACAATAGCATCTTTGTTTCCACTCTGTGACCCACCATTACAAACTCAAGCTAACTGGATCAAGGGTAGACTCCTGAGTAAATGTTGGCCACCATATCAACTCAGACCATAGACTACCTTGCTTTGACCCTTGACTCATTGTTTTTCTCTCCCTCTCACCTCTCTTCCCCTGTCCTTCCCCTTTTGTTCCTACTCCTTTGTCTCTTGAACCTTGGCTGACAGACAACCCTGAAGGCTTACAAAAACAGCTCAAAAAGACTGTTCTGAGGGTTGCTGGCAAAGAATTGTACCAATGACCCTGAACATAAGACTTCAAAAACTGGGAAAATCAAACTGTTGCAACCACGAGTTTAGTAGCAGTTCCAGATGAAGGGAACTGTAACCTGGGCTAGACTGAAGGTCACATGCTCCTCTCTCCTCCTCACCCTATACAAACTTCAATCCAGCTGCTAAGGGAATTAACTGATTTTCAGATGCTCCCTTATGTGTATCAGATGAATAAAGTCTTTAATCTCTATTTCATTAACATTAACTTTTCTTTTAACCCTGAAAATGATTCAAATTCTGGTGAATTTTGGACAAAATCATAAAAAGACTAATCTCAGAAAATGTCCTTCTATTGAATGAAGAAGATGTAAATGTGGGAGCCAAGAATGACCTGCAGCTAGAGAAAGGGAAGGGGTTAGAGAGAGAGAAATATTGACAGTAAGTCGATGCAGAGACGTCTGAGCTGATTTAATTTTTCTACTAAGATACCAGTTTCCCTCTACTTTTTTTTTTTTTTTTGAGACAGTTTTGCTCTTGTTGCCCAGGCTGAAGTGCAATGGCGTGATCTCAGCTCCCCACGACACCTGCCTCCCAATGGCGTGATCTCAGCTCACCACAACACCTGCCTCCCGAGTTCAAGCGATTCTCGTGCTTCAGCCTCCTGAGTAGCTGGGATTAAAGGCATGCACCACCATGCCTGGCTAATTTTGTACTTTTAGTAGAGACGGGGTTTCTCCATGTTGGCCAGGCTGGTCTCAAACTCCCAACCTCAGGTGATCCGCCCACCTGGGCCTCTCAAAGTGCTTTGATTACAGGCGTGAGCCATCGTGTCCAGCTGCCTTCACTCTTAATATTTAGTCCAGGTTATCTGCTTTTCTTGGATATTAAGAAACAATAATGTCATTTCAATAAATGTGTTTGCTCTTGTTGATTAAATTGGTTTGAAGTACTTCAATTTTTAAAACCAAAAGAAACTAAACAGTTTTGAAAAGCCAGTTTGTCTCAATTTCCCTCTCTATGATAAAGACTTACGAGTGCTTACCCTAAAAAGTCATATGGGAGCTTACCATAAAAAATGACAGCATACATCTTTAGTATTGTATAATTTCAAAACACTTGGTACTATTAAATCTTAACAAAATCTGTAAGAAAGGTTATGTTATCTTTTTTGGATTAATGAAGATAACTGGGAAAATATAACTCAAAAAATGTGATCTCTGTGATTGCAGTGATAGTTCCTATTCCATTCACTGTGTGCTGCACATGTTGGAACTTTGTATTTTTTGAATGGATGAATGAATGGGCAAATGCACGAGAACATGCACAAATAGCAAGTAGGTCCTCTGATGTGAGGCTATACTTCCAATTACACCTTGGATAAAGTAGCCAAGGGCCTTTGTTTATGGTTGTTATATAAAAGTCAACAAAACATTATTTTAAAATATCTCCAACAGATAGCACTTTCTAGTGTTGTGCTAGAAATCAATGGCAACATTTACCAAAATGTGATGTACTAAAGACTAGTCCTATTGGTAGTTAACAGGTGTTAAGTTCAGAAATGTTGGCCAGGCACGGTGGCTCATGCCTGTAATCCCAGCATTTCGGGAGGCCGAGGCAGGTGGATCGCTTGAGGTCAGGAGTTCAAGACCATCCTGGCCAACATGGTGAAACCCCATCTCTACTAAAACTACAAAAATTAGCTAGGTGTGATGGCATGTGCCTGTAATCTCAGCTACTTGGGTGGAATTGCTTGAACCTGGGAGGCAGAGGTTGCATTGACCTGAGATTGTGCCACTGCACTCCAGGCTGGGCAATAGAGCAAGACTCTGTCTCCAAAAAAAAAAAAAAAAAAAAAAATTAAAAAAGAAGGAAATATTTCAATGTTTCTGGTTAAAACATTAAGGATTTCTACCTATCTAACATCTCTCCCTCCCTTTCTCTCTCCATCTATCTATGGCCTGGCCTGTCACATGTCTTGTTCTATATGTTGGAGAAAAAGCTGCAACTAAGATAACATCTTCACCTTCAAGTACCTTATCTTTTTGTAGGTGATACAAAAGTGAACAAACACAGACAGTATATACTTAAGAATTTTTAGGCATGATTTTTTTTCCAAGAACATATTTTAGAAAATGCCAGGTTAGAAAACAAAGATCATACTATTATCACAAATATCACTTCGTCCAAATGTTTATATCCCCTCAAAGTACCTATGTTGAAATCGTAACTCCAAAGTGATTTTATTACAAGGTGGGGCTCTGAGAAGGTGACTAGGTTTAGATGAGGTCACGAAGGTGCAGCCTTCATGATGGAATACTGTCCTCTTAAGGAGAGGAAGAGACTAGAGCTCTCTGTCTCCATCACATGATGCACAGCAAGAAGATGTTGACCTGCAGGCCAGGAAGAGGGCCCTCACCATGAACCAAACACTGATGGCACCTGGATCTTGGACTTCCACCTTCCATAACTGTGAGAAATAAATTTCTGTTGTTCAAGCCATCCAGTCCATGATATTCCGTTATGACAGCCCAAGGTGACTAAGGCGGACATCTTACATAATGGGCTGGATGCTGCATTCTTTGGATAAAACCATCGATAATTAATGATGTCTTGAGCTCACTGATAAGAGAAATTTTCTAAACTGGGAGTGGCAACCTGTCAATATGTGAGAAATCAAAATCTTCCAAGAAATGCCTGCACTAAGTCTCAAAGTGTGTATTCTTGGCCAGTGGCTTTAGTCCAATGGCCACTTATTGGGCAGAGAAAATGATACATAGCATTTGAGACAAAAAAAAAAAAAAAAAAAAAAAAGCACAGGAAGCTAAGAAGACTGGAAGAATCTTCTGGAAGTGCTAAGTAGTTTGATCTGATTAGAGATTCAGATATATGTTGAGGTTTAAGAATAATGATGCTAATTATCATAACACTATGGAATAATGACTGCAGGACGGGTTATGTTAGTTGGCTTGGGCTGCCATAACAGAAGACCACAGGGTGGATGGCTTAAAGAAGAGAAATGAACTTCTCATAGTTTTGGAAGTTAAGAAGTCCAACCACGGCTGGGCGTGGTGGCTCACACCTGTAACCCAGCACTTTGGGAGGCTGAGGCAGGCGGATCGCCTGAGGTCAGGAGTTCAAGACCAGCCTGGCTAACATTGTGAAACCCCGTCCCTACTAAAAATACAAAAATCAGCCAGGCATGGTGGTGCAAGCCTGTAATCTCTGCTGCTCCGGAGGCTGAGGCAGGAGAATTGCTTGAACCCAGGAGGCGGGGGTTGCAGTGAGCCGAGATGGTGCCACTGCACTACAGCCTGGGTGACAAGAGTGAGACTTCATCTCAAAAAAAAAAAAAGTCCAACCTCTAAGATCGAGATTCATGTCAATTGATTCCTGATGGAGGCTCTCTTTCTGGCTTGATGATGCTCACCTTCTCCCTTCATTCTCACTTTGAGCCTGCACATGGAGAAAGAGAAACCTCTCTTTCTCCCTCTTCTGAGAGGCCATCAATTGTATTGAGTTATCCCCCCTCTTATGACTTCACAAAATGTCAATTACCACCTAAAGACCTTATCTCCAAATACAGTCACATTAGAGGTTAGGGCTTCAACATATGAATTTTGGGGAGGGGGTACAATTCAGTGCACAGCACAGGGACTATTGTAAACTCCTGATAAGAAATCTTTCTTATTAAACAATCTTAAAATTTCTAATTGGTGAGTGCTATTTTTATTACTATTTTAACATGCTATGATATCATACTGGACCAGGGAGATGGTACAGACTGAAGATTCCTTATCTGAAATGCTTGGGACCAGAAGTGTTTTGAATTTTTCACATTTGCCAAATTGGGGATATTTGCACACATATAATGGGATATATTGGGGAAGGGACTCAAGACTAAACACAATATTTATGTGTCATATATACTTTGTAACTATAGCCTGAAGGTCATTTTATACAATGTTTTTAATAATTTTGTGCGTGACACAAAGTTTGCATTAAGTACTTATGTTTGGAATTTTTCACACGTGGAGTCATGTCAGTACTCAAAAAGTTTCAGATTTTGGAGCATTTTGAATTTTGGATTTTCTGATTAGATCTGTTCCACCTGCATTATTCTTAGGGAAAGAAGAAAGGAAATAAGATATATCAGAGGAAGAAATATGAATAGAGCAGTCAAAAATGTGAACAAAGCATGATGACCTAGGGAAAGTACCAAGGCATCAAGACTACTTGCAAAGGTGGAAAGGTACAAATTGATATTACACGGTACAGATGGTCCCTGACTTACGGTGGTTTGAACTATGACTTTTCAACTTTACAATTGTGTGATACACATTCATTAGAAACTTACTTTGAGTACTCGTGCAACCATTTTGCTTTTCACTTTCAGTATAGTACTTGATAAAATATGTGAGATATTAAATACTTTATTATAAAATAGGTTTGCATTAGATGATTTTCATTCAATTGGAATAGGGTGAGTTAATGCTAATAGTTGAGTAAAAAATATGTATAGATTGTGTTGGCTTGATCAATCCTAAATGCAGCTAGAAAATGTGGTTCTGTCATTAGAGCAAGGAGTTAGAATGGACTTGAGGCTGTCCACATTATTTATTTATTTATTTAGAGACTAAGTTTTGCTCTGTCACCCAGGCTGAAGTGCAGTGGCGCAATCATAGCTCACTGTAGCCAAACTCCTGAATTCAAGGGATCCTTCAACTTCAGCCTCCTGAGTAGCTAGGACTGCAGTCACATGACACTATGCCAAGATAATTTTTAAAATTTTTTATAGAGACAGAACCTCAGTATGTTGCCCTTGCTGGTCTGGAACTCCTGGCCTCAAGCAATCCTCCCACCTCAGCTTTCCAAAGTGTTGGGATTACAGGCATGAGCCACTCAGCCAGCCCCACTTCAGGCTTCATTCCTAATTTTGGTCCTCTTGCAATTTCTATCACATCTGTAGTTATTTCTTCTACTGAAATCTTCAACCACTCAAAGTCATCTGTGTGGAATAAGAAGTGGAATCAACTTCCCCCAAATTCCTATTAATGTTGGTATTTTGACCACCTCCCACAAATGTAAATTACAAATGTTCTTAATAGCATCTAGAATGGTGATTCCTATCCAGAAGGTTATCAATTTACTTTGCCCAGATCCATCAGAGGCATGGCGCCAGGCAGTTAGTGAGGGAACAGGAATGATTATTTGCAGGTGGCTAAAAGCAACACAAACAGGGCCAAACTGGTTAGCACAAGGACCTAACCCTTGTGGAAAGGAACTGTTACAGCAGGCTGTGCTAATAAGACGGACTGTAGACACCCTGCTTTAGGAACAGATGAGAATGTAACGAAAAAGAAATTGGCCACAACTGGTTAAATCCAAGACAGCACAAAACTTGACCAACTGTTGACCCTTGGTTTCGTTATGCCTTTTTTCCCATAAAATTATGAGGAAACCTCCCACTCCCATCATGCACCTGATGCTATGACAGTTCCAGATTAACCATATTTAGTCAATAAAAGTGTGGCACCCCAATTCCAGGAATTGCTCACCCATTTCCCAGAAAACTCTTCCCCTTATTATAGAATATTCTATGCTTTCATTATGCTTACAATGAGTTAGAGTAGGGTTCAGATTAGGGGTAGGGGGTAGGGTTAACATTAGGGTTAGGGTTTCATGCTTTCATTATGCTTATCCATATAGTGTGTGAGCCCTGACCACATTGGGTGTGCCTCATTCTTTTGAGCACACCCACACTCCTGTCTTGAGTTTCTATTTACTTACACTCCACAATAAAGTTTCTACACTTTCACTTTGGTCTCACTTTCAAATTCTTTGGTGCAGCGAAGACAAGAACCTGTACTGGCCTACCAGCAGAGCATCACTATTTAGGGAAGCTGTAGTATTATGAAAGGTATTTCTTGAATGAGACTTGAAAGTTGAAATTACTCCTTGATGCATGGACTGCAGAATGAATGTGGTATTAGCAGGCATAAAAACAGCATTAATCTCCTTGAATACCTTTATCAGAGCTCTTGGGTGACCAGGTGCATTGTGAATAAGCAGTAATATTTTGATAGGAACCTTTTTATCTAAACAGTATCTCATAACGATGGGCTTAAAATACCTAGTAAGTTATGCTGTAAACAGATGTGCTGTCATCCAGGGTTTGTTGTTTCATTTATATAGCACAGGCAAATTAGATTTAACACAACTTTTAAGGGCCCTAGGATTTTCAGAAAGGAAAATGAGCATTGGCTTCAACTTAAAATCACTAGTTGCCTTAGCCTCTAACAAAAGAGTCAGCCTGTTCTTTGAACTTTGAAGCCAGGCATTGACTTTCTCTGTCTAGCTATGAAAGTCCAAGATGGCCTCTTCTTCCAACAGAAGGTTGTTTTGTCCACATTGAAAATCTGTTGTTTAGTGTAGCTACATTTATCAATGATATTAGCAAGATCTTTTGGATAACTTGCTGCAGTTGTAGACATCAGCACTGCTGTTTCATCTTGCACTTTTATGTGCTGTAGATTACTTACTTCCTTAAATCTCATGAACAAAGTTTCCTAGCTTCATACTTTTTCTCTGCAGCTTCCTCATCTCTCTCAGCCTTCATAGAATTGAGGAGAGTTAGGGCTTTACTCTAAAATAAGTTTTCGCTTAAGAGAACGTTGTGGGCCAGGCATGGTGTCTCACACCTGAAATCCCAGAACTTTGGGAGCCCAAGGTGGGTGGATCACAAGCTCAGTAGTTCGAGACCAGCCTGGCCAACATGGTGAAACTCTGTCTCTACTACAAATAGAAAAATATTAGCCAGGCGTGGTGGCAGGTGCCTGTAATACCAGCTACTCAGGAGTCTGAGGCAGGAGAATCGCTTGAACCCGGGAGGCAGAGGTTGCAGTGAGCCGAGATCGTGC
Source organism: Hylobates moloch (assembly GCF_009828535.3). Lineage (NCBI taxonomy): Eukaryota > Metazoa > Chordata > Mammalia > Primates > Hylobatidae > Hylobates > Hylobates moloch. The sequence continues at coordinate 20,102,375 of NW_026652292.1, forward strand.
CACTGAACTCCAGCCTGGGCAACAGTGAGAGACTCCGTCTAATAAAATAAAATAAGTAAAATAAAATAAAAAGAGAGAGAATGTTGTGTTTGGTTTGATCTTCCACCCAGACCACTAAAACTTTTGCCATATCAGCAATAAGACCATTTCACTTTTTTATCACTCATGTGTTCAGTGGAGTAGCACTTTTAATTTCCTTCAAGAACTTTTTCTTTGCACTCACAAGTTGGCTGACCATTCTGCACAAGAAGCCTACCTTTCAGCCTATCTCACCTTTTAATGTGGCTTCCTCACTCAGCTTAATCATTTCTAGATTTTGATGTAAAGTGAGAAACATGAAACTCTTCCTTTTACTTGAGCACTCAGAGGACACTGTAGGGACATTAATTTCAATATTGTTGTGTTTCAAGAATAGGGAGCCAGAGGAGAAGGAGAGAGACAGGGAAATGGCCAGAGGACAGTCAAAACACGCACAACATTTATGGATTAAGTTTGCCACATCTAATATGGGCGCAGTTTATAGAGACCCAAAACAATTCCAATAGTAACATCAAAGATTACCAATCACAGATGACCATAATAGAGATGATAATAACGAAGAACTCTGGAATTTTCAAGAATTACCAAAAGTGACACAAAGACACAAAGTGAACCCATGTTGCAAAAATGGCGCTGATAGACTTGCTCAACGAACGGTTGCCACAAACCTTCAATTTATAAAAAAACAAATCAAAACAAAACAAAAAACAATATCTGCAAAGCTCAATAAAGTGAAGTACAATAAAAGGATGTATGCCAATATTATAAATAGAAATATTATATAATATATATTTCAACTGCATATTATTTATGAACATATATATGACATACACCTGTCAACTATGTGCTTATAAATATTAATCATAACATATAATGTGCATATCTAGTTAAAAAGAAATACATTCTGGGAATTACTGATATACAGCCTATAAGAAGTTTTTATAACCTAAAGAAAGTATGCTATTACTACAGCAAATACCTCTGGACTTCCCATTATATATTAAGTGTAGGCGATTCCATTTTGAGAAAGGCATTCTAGTCTTGATCCTTGCCTATGTGGAGCTTGCATGTTAATGGAGTGATAATAATATAAAAAAAAGGGGTCAGGCACGGTGGCTCACTATTATAATCCCAGAATTTTGGAAGCTGAGGCAGGTGGATCACCTGAGGTTGGGCATTCAAGACCAGCCTAGCCAACATGGTGAAACCCCGTCTCTACTAAAAATACAAAAATCAGTTGGGCATGGTGGTGCACATCTGTAATCCCAGCTACTTGGGAGGCTGAGGCAGAATTGCACGAACCCAGAAGGTGGAGGTTGCAGTGAGCCGAGATCGTGGCACTGTACTCCAGCCTGGGCGATAGAGTGAGATTCCATCTCAAAAAAAAAAAAAAATAAAATAAAAAAATATATGTATATATATATAAAATATATGTATATATGTATTATATATGTATACATATGTATATATATATATAGTGTGTGTGTATATATATATATACACACACACACACGCACACACACACACAAAGGAAGGACTCCAGTGCAGAATGCTGAACTTCAAGGTGCAGTGAAGCAGACAGAAGAGGTACCTAGCTTTGTCATGGTGGGACACAGGAGAACAGACTATAAGATGGGAAAATAAGAACATTTTCCCCCAAAATCTTTTCTAAAATATTCTTACCACAGCCAAGAGGCTATATAAACATCTTGCTTCCAAAAAAAATAAAAATTAGGGCCAGGCTGACTGAGACTATTATTTTACATTATTTCAATGACAAAAGAGCTATAATTTTACAATGAGTATAAATGTGGAAATTTTAGAAATGTATTTTGTTGCAAAATGCACCGGAATACAGACATTCTGTGAGTGGAAAATGGAGCTGTAATTTATTGCTCCAGGAAATTTTCTCATTATCTATTCTCAGCATTACAAGAACATACCAAGCAAGGTTGGAAATAAAATCTATTGTCCAAGATTCGGTTTCTCCACAATTATTTAGACACATGCTTGAATTTTTTCACAGCAATTACCTAGCCCCAGGTTTTCCATTATCTCAACTTTGCCAGGATTAACAAAGACTTAAAATCTTTATCCAAAATGTTGCAGAATAGTGTTATTCATACTGGAAAGGACACTGATGTTTCAGATGAGCCAATTATACAAAATCTCGTATTTCTGTGTTAGTTTTATAATAGATAGTTTGTCTATAAACACCAATTTGAATCTGCCCTGAATGGAAATATCTAATACGAGTTTGGTGGTTATTTGAAAAAGAGAAAATGCCTCTGCAAGAAATCTAATAAAGTAGTAATGAAAATAATTTAAAATTATGTCTGTTTTTCTTTAGTCAAAAGTAACGTGGATGGATATTGAGTGAGAAGAAGAAAACAGGCAGGAAAACACTTGGAAAAAATGAATTTAGGTAAAACAATCCTTACATATTTTTAATAAAGTGGGATGAACCCTGTAAATTTCCCACACGGTATGAGAGCCCAGTCTTGCCCAGGCCACTCTCTTCCTCTTTAGCACTTAGCATTTCTGTCATTATAAACACGTGTGATGCTTTGATTAATAACACTGTTCTCCCTACCTGGAATAGAAACTCCATGAATGTAATGAGTGTGAATATGTTTTCTTCCTGTCTGGCACCTTGTAAGTCTTCAATATATATTTAAAGAAAGTTGTTTGGGGAGGGTTTTTTTTTGGTTTTGTTTTTGTTTTTGAGACAGAACTGCACTTTGTCACCCAGGCTGGAGTGCAGTGGTGCTATCTTGGCTCACTGCAATCTTCGCCTTCTGGATTCTCCTTCCTCAGCCTCCCAAGTAGTGGAGGTTACAGTAGTGCGCCACCATGCCCAGATAATTTTTATACCTTTAGTAGAGACCAGGTTTTGCCATGTTGGCCAGGCTGGTCTCAGACTCCTGGCATCAGGTAATCTGCCCACTTTGGCCTCCCAGCATGCTGGAATTACAGGTGTGAACCACCGTACCCAGTCTATATGTAAAGAAAATTGTCGAATAAAAAATTAGAACACTATTTCATAGGTAACAGAATTCTAGTAATTTCTCTGGAGTTACTCTGGCTTATTTTTGTTTTCTATATTGTAAGGGAAAAACATACGATGCACGGCGTGTTTCCCAAAAATACCATACTAGGAACTGTGGAGACATGTGCCTTGCAGCAAAGATCCCACAACCAGCTGAACATTCCTGCTCTGTCTGCCTTCATGCTACACTAAAGATGACAATTAATAAAGGATAATTTATTCACAGGCTGATGAACACAAAGTAAATCTTATAGAAAATCAAACTTTCATATTTGAAAAACATTTGTGCTGTAATTCTTGAGGAGTCTTCCAGGTGAAAAAAATTCAATTGCCAATTATCGAAATAATGAAGGAAAATGTGTCATGAAGAATAAAGACAAATTATCAAAACTATATGGGAGTCTAGAATATAGATCCTGATATAAGTAATTTGACAATAAAATAAAGCTTTTTGATGTCCCGAATAAGCAAACAATACCAGGTACAGTAAGTCCTCAGTTAACGCCATTGATAGGTTCTTGAAATCTACAACTTTAGGCGAAATGACTTACAGTGAAACTGACTTTCTTCTCATCAATGTTATAATGAAATAACATTGAAAAATGATATTATTTGAGGATCTGCTGTACATTGTTTCACTTCAAGTTGCAGTTTCTAAGAACGTGTCAACGATGTTAAGTGAGGATTTTCTGTAGTTCATATAAAATTCCTATATATTTAGTCATGTATAGTAATTTGCTGATATTTCAGTCCCTGTCTTCATTCACCATGAGTGTTTGGGTCTTCTGGAAAATTGGAATGGTTTAGAGTTGTGTTGTGTTCTTCTTTGGCACACAAAGACCTAATCAAGTAGCAGGATAAAGTAGAAAGGCTATGTTATTAGTCATTAGCAGATTAAAGGGGAAAATTCAATTTATATAAATTATTAAGTGCCGTGGCCTTGGGTAGATAAGTTAATTTCTCTGGCCTGTGTATATATATGCACGTCATAATGTTAACTACCAGCATCCAACCTCACAGAGAGCAGTAGAGAATAGAAAGTATAAAAACATGCTGTGAAAACTGTAAATAACTACATATATTTCTTGTTTTATTATTTAATACAATAAAATAGCAAATATAATAGGTTGAAAATGTATCTGAAAACTCAATTACCAACAGAAATTTTTTAAAATTAGAATATCAATCATCATCATGTGTCCCAGAACTGACCCCAATTTAGAATTTAATATTGGTGAAGAAAAAAACCTTTTATGAAGAGGTTTACTTCTTTTTTTACACTACACACACACACACACACACACACACACAAAGACACTCCCCAGAGGAAGATTTCCAAAATCTGGTCTTGATTTAACATTGTGAAAAACTAAGACCTTTCCAAAATCCCAAAATGAAACTTGACCACTGTTTCAACTCTTCACTGTATTTATGACAGCCATTAAGCTACACATATGCCAGCTGCTAGAATTCATTAGGATTATATGAGACTCTCTCTTTGATTCCTCTGAAATTCATTGATTGATTCTGATTATCTCCCATTCCTATCAGTTAAGGTTAAACTAGAAACAACTCCCTACAGTTGGGTGAATGCCGCTGGCATTGACATATAAGGGCCATTAACTGTCTTGTATTATGCATTTGTGAAAAAAAGCACCTTAGATGGTATTATTGCTGCACTGAACTAATAATGAAAATGCTTCTTCCTGCGGCTTACTGTTTATCACTTGATACATGTGCTCTTACCAGAGGAACATATCAATTTTTTTAGCCTTGGCAAACCCCTCACACTGCACCTACTGCTTATGGTGATTGAATGCTAAGGGTCATGTGAAATGCTAAAGAGAAAAGCATCTTGCTAGAGAATTACATATTAGTAATTCTCATCCAGGGACTCTAGGCAGAGTTACTGGATAATAGCAGAGCTCATTTCCAATATGTTATGGTAATGACAACATGATGAGCTAATCCAAAAAAGAACATTGTCAAAACTCAGGAAATGGGGACCCTTTTCAGAAAGCCATAAGTTTGAGAACATTTTTTTCTTATGGCTGACTGTTCACAAACAGACAGAGAGATGGAAATCTGTTATTGGGCTCAGTTTGGAGTGTTCATGTATGTGTGTGTGCATGTGTGCGTGCGTGTGTGTTTTGCCAAGAGTTATTTTGGAATAATTACTACATGTAGATTTTTACAGGCATGAAAATGTTAATGAGCCTTATGTACATGAACATCTTCCTTTGTCATCTGGAAATAGAAAACACTACTAGCTTTTAGGGGCTATAAAATTTAATCAAAGTTTAATTGGTGTTTTAAGACCCCATAAAGATTTCATATGAAAATATTTTTAATAATATATTCACTAAACTAGCATTTCCCAGACAAAGGCATCAAAGAACAGCTTTTAGATAACTCATTTCCTTGATTTAATACAGTTATTTTTCCTAAAATAAGATAATTTTATTCTTGGTTACTTAGAAAATGAATATTGATCTTAAGAAGTATGGAAGAAAAATTAATATTTCTTTTTAATCCTCACTGGTAGTTTTTGTTAATCAACTCTAAAATTGAAAATGGAGAGAACTGAGAGTACAAGGAGAAGAAAAATTTTTAAAATTAGAAAAACATGAATAAATCAAACATTAACATAGGCATAAGAAAATGGCGGCAAGCCGTAAGCTTGAAAAGCAATAGCTGGTATGGTGGGCAAAATAATGCCTGCTCCACCTCACACCTTAATACTCACATCCTAATCCCTGGAACTTGTCAATATTACCCTACATGGCAAAAGAGACTTTGAAGACATGATTAATTTAAGGATTTGGGGATAGATATATTATCCTGGGTTGTCAGAGGAGCCTGAGCAGAAGGATTCTAAAAAGAGTCAAAGAAGGAAATTTGACTATGAAAACAAAGAACCACAATGATATAGCCTGGGAAAGACTGTGGGCCACTGGTGGCTTTTAAGACAGATGACTGCATCCACAAGCCAAAGTATTCGGGCAACCCCTGTTTCCCTGAAAAAGGCAGGAAAACAAATCCCTTCGAGAGGCCCCTGATGGAATGCAGTGCTGACAACACCTTGATTTTTGCCTGTTGAGACTCATGTCAGACTTCCGGCCTACAGAACTGTAAGATATTAAAGTTGCACTGTTTTAAACCACAGAATTTGTAGTAATTTTTTACAGCAGCCATAGGCAACTAATGAACCAAGCTAACTCACTGGTATTAGAAAGTAGCCTTGCTAGAGAGTGATGTCAGCAAGATGGCTGATTAGAAGCACTCAGTGTTCATCCTGACCCAAAGACACCCCAAATAACAAACAACTGTATGTTGATAGAAAAGTGCTAGATTACATCAAAAGAGTAACAGGAACCCCAGTGAGCACAGAAATTCAGTATAGCCACTAGAGAATGAAAGAAAATCCATGGCCTCCACCACCTCATTCCCGAGTCAGGATCAGCTCAAAACCAAGAAGAACTCCTTCTTGGGAAAAAGAAAGCAAGAGAATCCCAGCGGTCCCCATCAACACCTGGGACACCTACAGTCCTCAAAAGTAGAGACCACCGAAGCCTTCATAGGCAGTAAGACCAGCTGAGGAAGCTTCTGGAGTCCATACCACTGTGCTCCTCTCAGAGAAGAAGCTGACACTGTGCCCTACCCCCTGAGGCACAGTGAAGCTACTGTACTACACCCCTTTGGAAATGCAACTACCGCTGGAGTGTGTCCTGCTCTGGAGGCCATCCTTGAGGTTTCACTACGATAGAACCACCTCTGCCGGGTGGCCCAACATCCCCAAGCTAAGCTGTGATATGGCAATAGACCCCACCCTGTGGGGCCAAGCATCCCTGGAGCCACCCCACTCCCAGTTGCAGCTGTGCCCTGTCTCCCTAGGGGGCTGAGCTGAAGCTGCTCATTGCCTCCTGGGGAAATGGTGCCTTGATGGAGGTGCTGTATCTGCCCCTCCCAGTCACTGCTGCATCCTGCACATCAGGGCCCAGGCTACAGCTGCACAATCCCTCCCAAAGAAACGGTGCCATGGTGGAGCTGTACCATCTACTTTTCTCAATCCTTGCTGTGCCCTGTCTCTAGGGGCCTGTGCTGAAGCTTCACATTGCCTCCTGAAAAAATGGTTATTTGCCAAAGTCACTCCATATGCTCCTCTCAGCCACCATTCGTGCCTAAGTTGAAGCAATATTCTGGCTCTCAAGAAACTGGGACTTGGCCATCCAGAGCAGTCATGCATCCCTTGACACCCAGAGAAGACATGATTCCCAGTCCTGAGCTGAAGTGGCACATCACCTCATTACCTACCAAAGGATTTGTGCCTGGACTGAGCTGAGGAGTTGCACCTCCCAGGATCCCAGAAAACCAGGACACCAACTAGGCTAAAATGCCCTCCGATGCAGGCCAAATGGTGTTAGTACTCTGGTTCATTGGAGCTGCACTGGCTTCATAGACTCTGAGATGCTGAACACCATTCTTCCCAGGGAGTAAAATAATAGCTGTGATGCTTCTTGTCTCCTCCCGTCCCCCTGCCCCTGCCCCAACAGGGTTCAAGCAACAGCTGCACTCCACATGGTGGTCTTGCTGCCACTGCACCTGGACTTACAGAGTCTGGGATACTGCTGAGTCCCACTATCACAGGATCCAGGGCCTACTACACGGGAGCCTGCTTATCCATGGGGATAACCCTTGGACCTGAGTTGCCACCGAGCCCTATTGGTTTTGTTCCAAAACTGAAGCCATATGCTGCTCCCTAGGCACAAACCTCCAGAGTACCTCTTCTTCCCCAGAGCTGGGCCCTGGCACCCAGGGGCAAAGTCAACAGCTATAAACTATACTCCTGGACCTAAGCTACTAGGGGGTGACTCAGAGTCACAGATCCCAGCTCTTGGCAATCTATATCCAACTTTGCCTCAGAGGGTGAACTTGCACCACAAGACCCAGTGTCACAATAGGTTCACAAGACCCTGAGACTAAGACCCTGGCTCCACAGCCAATCAGGGCACCTACATCCTAGTACGTAATGCCACTGCAATTACTTGTAGGCCCTGTCAATCCCAACACCAAGAAGGATCAGCTCTACTAAATATTCCTATTTCGGATAAAGTGAGAATAAGAGGACCCCAAAAGTAATTGCCACTGAGGACCCTAAAAACCTTACCACCACCACTGTTGCCACAAACTTCTGCAGCCTAGGCCACTGAGGTACCCAAAGTCATTGCTGATGTTGGTCACAACTAAAGAAGCTGCATGGAGGCTATACCATTGTATCTACTTGAAACGATTCACCATGCCCTTTCCAACCAGCACACCAAGACTGATCTAAAAGTGAAAGTCTTTATCTGTGAAAGCCTGTCTGTGAAGTTTGGAAGAGATGATTATTCAACAGATGTGCAGACATCAAGGTGGTGACATGAAAAAGCAAGGAAATATGGCACCACCAAGAGAAAACAATAACCCTCCAGTAACAGGCCACAAAGAAAAGGAAATTATGACTTAACAGAAAAGGAATTCAAAATAATAATCTTAAGGAATCTCAGTGAGATACAAGAGAATACAGAAGGATAATTCAACAAAATCTGAAGGAATGAGAAATTTAACAAAGATAGATATCATAAAAAAAGAACTAAACATAAATCTTGAAGCTAATTCAACAAATAAAGTAAAAAAGAATACAGTGGAGAGCTTCAACAGCAGAACAGGTCAAGCAGACGAAAGAATCTCTGAACTTAAATATAGGTCATTTGAAATTACTCGGAGGACAAAAAGAATGAAAAAGAGTGAAGACAACTTACAGAACTTGTGGGATACCATTAAATGCACAAACATTTGCATTATAGGATTTTGAAAAGTAGAAGAGGCCAAGATAAGGAAAGAAAGCTTATTATAATAATTGCTGAAAACTCCCCAAGTGCGGGAAGACATATGGACATCCATATATGTGAAGCTTGAAAGTCCCATATAGTTTCATCCCAAAGAGGTCTTCACTGAGACATATTATAATTAAACTGTCAAAAGGTAAAGTCCAAGAGAGAATTTTAAAAACAGCATGAGAAAAGTGTCAAGACACATATAAAGGAATTAACATTAGACTATTAGTAATTAACTGAACAGAAATCCTAAAGGCCAAGAGAGAATGGGATGATATATTTAAAGTGCTGAAAAATAAAAACATGTGTGTCAAGAATTCTATAGCTACCAAACCTGTCCTTCAGAAGTAAAAGATAAAATTTTCCTCAAACAAGTAAAAGATGAAGGAATTCATCACCACTAGACCAAAACTACAAGAAATGCTTAAGGGAGTTCTTACAGTAGAAACAAAAGAATGCTAATAAAATACAAAGACATATAATTTATAAAATTCACTGGAAAAAGTAAATATGTGGTCAAATTGAGAACACCCCAAGGCTGTTATGGTACTATATAAATCATATGTATACATATACACACACAGACACTATTATGATTAAAAGTCAGAAAAGTCAAAAATAGCAATAGCTACAATAACTTGTTTTAAAATATAAATTGTGACATCAAAAATATAAAATATAGGGGGAAAGATAAAAGTCTAGAATTTTTTATGTACCTGAAGTTAAAATGTTATCAGCAGAGAATAGTCTATTTTAACTTTAAGATGTTTTATTTAAGCCTCATGGAAACCACAAAACACAAATATATAGCAGGTGCACAAATGTTTAAAAAAAGAATTAAAACTTAAAACTTACACTAAAGAAAATTACAAAAATAAACAAGAGTGGGGAAAAAAGGATCTACAAAACAACTAGAAAGCAACTAACAAAATGGGGGTAGTAAGTCCTTACCTGTCAATAATTACTTTTAATGTAAATGGATTAAATTCTCCAATTAAAAAATGTAGAATGGATAATTTAATTAAAAAAAGCAACCAGATCAAAATCTGTGCTGCCTATAGGAGACCTACTTTAGCCTATGTACATATAGGCTGAAAGTAAAGGAATGGAAGAAGGTATTCCATGCAAACGATAAGACATCACAGGTGGCTATACTTACATCAGAAACAAGAGACTTCAGGTTGAAAACAATCACAAGAGACAAACAAGAACTTTAATAATAAATGGCACAATTTACCAAGAAGATATAACAATTATATATGCATCTAACATCAGAGTGCCTAAATATATATGTAGCAAGTACTAAGGGGAATAAAGGGAGAAATAGATAACAATAATATTAAAGGCCTTCAATACTCCACTTTCAACAGTGTTCAGAACAATCAGACAGAGAAGTAATGAGGAAATACTGCAATTCAACTGCATTGGAGACAAAATGGGCCTAACAGGCATATAAAAAATTTCTTATTTAACAGCAGCAGAATACACATTCTTTTCCCATGCACATGAAACATTCTCCAGGATAGTCCATATGTTAGGCCAAAACAAGACTTAACAAATTTAAAACAAATTGAAATCATGTCGAGTATTATTTCTGACCACAATGGTATGAAACTAGACATCGATGACAGGAGAAACTTCAGAAACCATACCAATACACAGAAAATCAACAACATACTCTTGAACAATCAATGCATCATAAATAAATTAAAAGTGAAATCAGAATATTTCAAGAGACAAATGAAAATGGAACGACAATATAGCAAAACTTACAGGAAACATCAAAAGCAGGATTCAGAGGAAAGTTCATAGTGACAAATGCGTACATTAAAAAAATTAGAAATATCTCAAATAAACAACCTAACATTGCAACTTAAGGAATTAGAAAAACAAAAACAAATTAAGCCCAAGCTTAGTAGAAGAAACTGAATAATAAAGATCAGGGCAGTAATACATAGAGACTTAAAAAACACAAAAGATAGAGAAAACAGTTTTTTTCTGTAATGACAAACCTGACAAACTTTTAGCCAGATAGAGAAAACAGTTTTTTTCTGTAATGACAAACCTGACAAACTTTTAGCCAGATAAACTAAGAAAATAAGACAGAAAATTCAAATAAATAAAATCAAAAGTAAAAATGGAGACCACAAAAGTGATACCACAGAAATGAAAATGGTCATATGAGACTACTATGAACAACTATATGACAACAGATTGCAAAACCTAGAACAATTATATACCAACAAATTGGAAAACCTATCAAGAATGAATCATGAAGGAATAAAAAAATCTAAACACAGGGACTCACTCCTATAATTACAGCACTTTGAGAGGCCAAAGTGGGAGAATCGCTTGAGCCCAAGAGTTTGACACCAGCCCAGGCAACATGGCAAGACTCCATTTCTACAAAAAATAATAAAGAAATTTAGCTGGGTGTGATGGTTTGTACCTGTAGTCCAAGCTACTTAGGCTGAGGTAGGAGGACTGATTCAGCCTGGGAAGTTGAGGCTCCAGTAAGCAGAGATCATGCCACCGTACTCCAGCCTAGGTGACAGAGTGAGACACTGTCTCAAAAAAAAAAAAAAAAAAAATCATAATAGACCTATAATTAAACAGACCAAGATTAAAATAATAATACAATCCTCATATCAAAGAAAAGCCTAGGACCTGAAGTTTTTCACTGGTGAAATCTACCAAGCATTTTTAAAAAATCAAATTCTTCTCAAACCTTTTTCAGAAAATTAAAGAGGAGGAAATTCTTCCAAAGTCATTCTATAAGACCAGAATCAACCTGATACCAAAACAAGATGAAGACACAACCACAACAAAAAATTACCAGCCAATATTCCTGATAAGTACATATGCAAAAATCCTCAACAGAATACTAGCAAAACAAATACAGCAGCATATTAAAGGATTATTCACCATGATCAAGTGGATTTCATCCTAGTGATATAAGCATGAATTAATATATGCAAATCAATAAAGGTGATTCTTCACATTGACAGAATAAATGACAAAAACCATATGATCATTTCAATAGATGAAGAAAAAGCATTTGACAAAATTCAACATCCCTTCCCAATGAAAAGTCTCAACAAATTAGACATCAAATGTATATACCTCAACACAGTCAAAAACACATATGACAAACCCACAGCTAACATCACACTAAATGGGGAAAGAAAGTTTTTCCATTAAGATATGAAACAAGACAGAGATGCCCACCTTCTCCATTTCTATTGAACACAGGACTGGAGGTCCTAGCCAGAGGATTTAGATAAAATAAAAAAAAAAAAAGCATCCAAATAGGAAAGGAGAAGGTTCACTGTCCCTGCTTGCAGATGACATGATCTTACGTATAGAAAACCCCAAAAACTCTATGAAAAAAAAAAAAAAAACTATTAGAACTAATTAACAAGTTCAGTAAAGTTGCAGGATACAAATTCAACATACAAAAGCAATAGTGTTGCTATATGCTAACAGTTAACTATCTAAAAAATATTTTTTAATCTCATTTACAGTAACTACAAATACTAACATAGGAATAAATTTAACCATGAAGGAAAAGAGCTACACACTGAAGACTACAAAACTCTGATGAAAGACATTCAAGAGGTTACAAATAAGTGGAAAAATACCCCATGTTCATGGATTGGAAGAACTAATATTGTTAAAATATCTACACTACCCAAGGTGATCCATAGATTCAATGTAGTCACTATGGAAATAGCAAAAATATCCTTCAAAGACATAGAAAAAATCCTAAAAATCACACGGAACCACAAAAAATTCTAAACAGCTAAAGAAATTTTGAGCAAAATGAACAAGCTGCAGTCAACATACTTCCTGACTTTAAAATATACTACAAAGCTAAAGACATGGTACTGGCAAAAAAAAAATACAGGCAGATGGACCCATGGAGAGTGTATTAGTCCATTTTCACACTGCTATAATGATACTACCTAAGACTGGGTAATTTATAAACAAAAGAGGTTTAATTGACTCACAGTTTTCTGCATGGCTGGAAGGACTCAGGAAATTAACAATCATGGCAGAAGGCAAAGGGGAATTGAGGCATGTCTTACATGGTGGCAGGAGAGAGAGAGCAGGCCAAGGGGAAGTGCCACACTTTTAAACCATTAGAGTGAGAACTTACTCAATGTCATGAGAATAGCATGGGAGAAACCACTTCCATAATCTAATCACCTCTCATCAGGTCCCTCCCTCAACATGTGGGGATTACAATTTGAAATGAGATTTGGGTGGGGACAAAGAGCCAAACTATATCACAGAAGAATAGCAAGCATAGAAATAAATCCACATATGTATAGCCAACTGATTTTTGATAAACAGGCCAAAAACACACTTTGGGGAAAAGACAGTCTTTTCAATAAACAGTACTGTGATATTTGGATATTCACATGCAGAAGAATAAAACTAGACTTCTATCTCTCACCATATACAGAAACTAATAAAAACCAATGTAAAGTTTGAAAGTATGAAACTACCAGAAGAAAAAGGGGAAATGCTACAAGTCATTTGTCTCAGCAAGGATTTTTTGGATAAAACCTCAAAAGCACAGGCAACGAAAGCAAAAATAGACAAATGGGATTAAAAGCTTCTATACAGCAAATGAAACAATAGAATGAATAGATGACTTATAGAATGGGAAAAAATATTTGTGAACTGTTCACCTGACAAAGGGTTAATATCTAGAATATATGAGAAACTCAGACAATTCAACAGCAAAAATCAAAGAAACAAACTGATATTCCAACTACAGAATTGATAAATGGTCTGAACAGTTATTTTTCAAAAGAAGACATATAAATGGCTGAGTGTGATGAAGTGCTTAATATAGCTAATCATCAGAGAAAGCAAATCAAAATCATAATAAGATTGCACCTTACTCCAGTTACAATGGCTATTATCAAAAAGACAATAGATAGCAAGTGTTGGTGAGGTTGTTGAGAAAAGAGCCCTTTACACTCTTTGGGAACGTAAATTAGCACAACCATTAGGGAAAACAGTAAGGAGGCTTCTCAAATAAATAAAAATAGAACTACTATATGATCTAGTAATCCCATTACTGGGTACATATCCAAAGAAAAGGAAATCAGTATGTTGAAGAAATATTCGCACTCCAATGTTTAATGCAGCACTATTCACAATAGCCAAGATATCTAATCAACTTTAGCATTCTTTGAATCAATGGGTAAAGAAAATATGATATATATGCAAAATGGTATACTATTCAGCCAAAAAATAAATAAATACAATCTTGTCTTTTGGGACAATATAGTAAAGTTGGAGGGTATTATGTTAGGTGAAATAAGCCAGACATGGAAAGCCAAATCCTGCATGATCTCACTCATATGTGGAATCTAAAAAAAGTTTATTTCATGGAGAGGAAAGCAGAAAAGTGGTTACCATCGCCTGAGGAGGATAGTGGTAGGAGTGGTGGAGGAGAGGTTGTTTAACAGTTAGAAATTTACAGTTAAGAGGGATACATTTTTATGTTTTGTTGCACAGTATGGTGACTGTAGTTAAAAATGATGTATTATGTATTCTACAATATCTAGAAGAAAGCGTTCAGATTTCTTTAACTACTCTGATTTGATCATTATACAATATATGCATATATCAAACATATTATCTCATAAATATATACGTGCCAACTAAAAATAAAATAAAACTTAGAAGTAGTGTTGCTAATGTAAATACAGGGACATATCTAATCAGAATTACAGAATTAGAAGCAATGTTGAGAAAACTATAGGTTGTTTACTTGTTCAAGTAGTGTAGATGTTCTGATTGAATTGATAATATAATGAATAAAGTGGACAATTTAAAAATAAGTAATTTAAAAACTGACGAGATTTAAAACTAAACATATTACAGATTTAATTAAAACATTTGTTTTACAGCACATGAAAAATGCAATAATTAATTGAGAGCAGCCAAGTCCTGCCACCATTCTGACAAAGTAGAAAGAGGCCTGAATTTAAATCCAAAGATTTTCATTCTTGTCTGGGCAGATATAATAGTTACTACCTTTATAAATTGAGAAAGTCATTGGCCGTTTAATTTCTTAATGCTCTGTTGTTTTTCTTAATCTATAATGTGAAAATATTACCTTCCAGAGAATCAAAATCTAAAATATATATAAAAAGCAGCATGATACAGTGACACATGGTTGAAAGATGTTAACCGCCATAAAGTGGGACATTTTTACACTACATCTGTGATTCACAGAATCGTCTGCATTAGAAGAAAATGCTTCCTTATGGCTCAGACTCATTTACTTTTTCTTTCATTTCTGGAGATGGAAAGTGCTTTCCTTTTGGAAATATTTCCTCCAAACTGGCGAGCATCTCATCATGTTTCCTATGTTTTATTTCATGAAGGTGCTATAAACCCACTTGGTTAAATGTTGGAGATTCACCTGTTCAGATGCTTAGGAAAGAAGAAATTATGTTTAAGGATGTCTTCAGGGATAGCTGCCCACTGTAGTCTCTGAAATGTTTGCTGGCATCTCCCCAACACCTTCAAGCCTAAATCCTGAAAACACACACTACTCAGGCACAGTCTACAGAACTTTCTGTTTGATGTTGTCCAACATTTAAGCAAGCCGATCTCCTGAAGATTCTGAGGTTATCCTTCTCTATGGATTGAATCTAGCTCCAACTGTGATGAGGTATTCTCTAGCTCACACCCTTTCAGTATTATTCAAATGTTTGCCTGCTCACTCTAGGGTCCCTTCCTTAAATTTTCAATTCCATGATATTCATTCTATTCTCTTTTACTGTAACCTGTAGACCCTTGTGTGTTTTCCTATTTCTTGGCTGCAGGCTTTTCACCTGGTAACAGATCTTTTTGTTTAATTTTGTTTTTGCTACCACAATTCTTCTAATGTTGACTAACATTTACCACACATTCCATAATGATGGCTTATTTGGGAATTTAAATTATAAGCTCATTCTGTTTAGGTCTCCATGCCTATATTTTATATGCAGGTATAAAAGAAAATATAAAAGATAAAAGTAAACACCGCCCACATCAATTGCCTCAGCTATTCATCATTCATTGAATACACGTTTCTGCCAAGCACGCTGCTGGGTAAAGGAGATTTTAAAGCTGAATTCCTAATACATGAAGGTGCTGGCACCTACTTGCAGTTTTTACCTACCTCCTATGCACTATGGATTTCAAAACCCAAATCTCTAAGTCTAATCACAAGCCCAAAGTCCAGTTAATACATCTAACTTCTTACTGGTTTCTATTTCAAATCCAACATACCTAAAATTACTCTTATCATTTCTTTCATCTTTTAACAACTCAGTGCCCTACTTCTAAAATGCTCTCTTCATTGAAGTCAGAATATGTGTGAGATGGTCACACAGAGACTTCTTAGCTAAAACCAGTGAGGTAAAGGTTGTTGTAGGATGTTATGGATATTTCTTTTTTGATTCACCAACATCATCCCCTTCTTTTGAGAGACTTCATATTTTTAAACTCTGATGTTTATGCCAAAGTCTTCATAGATTCTCTTCCTCAAGTTTAATGCCTATTTGATGTATGCCCATGTTGCCATCAGAGAGTGCTATCAAAGTGAAATGGTGGTAATTTCCACCCTTTTATTTAAACTCTCTATAAAATAGACCCCATTTTCTACAGAACAAAGACCAAGCTCCTTTCCAGGCACAGAATTTTGCTCATGAGCTGGTGTATTTCAAACACTTTCACATCATTTGTTTCCCCCCCCCAAGTTTTTAAATTGTGCTTCTTCCGATATTCTGAACATCTTAGAGTTTCCTCAAAGGTCCATATTGATTTGTGCAGCCATACTTTCCAGATGGATCTTCCTATGTAGTATCTTTACTTTTTTTTCTTTCCTCCACAAGTTGATTGCCTGCTGCATAAAGCCTCCCTGGTTTTTGTCTGAACTCTCCTTCCCCACCTATCTTTCCAACTCCCTAGACATCTCAGTGCTGTATGGGAATTATCTATTCATTTCTGTAGCACATCTGCAATCTAAGTTTTCATAATAGCATTCAACATTTTGTATCGTGCATATATAATTTCAAATATGTTTGATTGTGAGCTTCTTATTTTATTTCCAATGCCTAAAACAAAACCTGACACACGGAGGTTCACAATATGTGTCTAATTTAATTAAACAAATTTAGTAATCTACTGGCTATTATTATTACAATTTTCTAATAGGAATATTCAGTTAAACTTATTATTAGATGTCTAAGAAGTTAGACTCTTCTAAACAAGCACTGCATGCATTTTCTCCCTACAATGTCAGTTCATCTGCTATCCAATTATCACCCTGTTCAGCTGCACACACCTGGAGTTAATTTGGTCTTGGATAACTGTGACAATTTTAAACTCTTTTCTGTGGCACATTATAAAAAATTGAGGAAATTACAGTCTGTTCTCAATACTTGGTATTTCATGGAGAGTTTCTGAAAAAGCTGACAATTTGGAGCCTATGATTCCCTGGTGAGAGTTCAACCATGATATCAGCAGACATTGTAAGAATTTTATGTTTCATGGCCAGGCGCGGTGGCTCACACCTGTAGTCCCAGCACTTTGGGAGGCCGAGGCGGGTGGATCACGAGGTCAGGAGATCGAGACCATCCTGGCTAACACGGTGAAACCCCGTCTCTATTAAAAACACACACAAAAAAATTAGCCAGGCGAGATGGCGGGCGCCTGTAGTCCCAGCTACGCGGGAGACTGAGGCAGGAGAATGGCGTGAACCCCGGGGGGCGGAGCCTGCAGTGAGCCGAGATCGCGCCACTGCACTCCAGCCTGGGTGAAAGAGCGACACTCCTTCTCAAAAAAAAAAAAAAATAACAGGTTAAAATGCAATATTACCACCAGTGTTCTCGTTAAGCTCTGATGCTTCTCAAAGTGTGATCACTGGAACATTTAAATCGGATTCACAAAGATCTCCTGGTTAAAAATGTGGATTCCCACATCCTATGGAGACTTACTCATGCTGTGTCATTAAGGAATCTGAAAGTCTGCTTTTTAAAACAACCACAATTATTCCAAGTAATTGTGATGCATATTAAATAACTTCTGCTTTAGAGAAAGTAGAGTGATAATAAAACATGACAGCTGTTGTGGAGACATGGATAGCCCCTCCTTCTGCAGATGGACCCACTGGGAGATGGAATCCCCCTCTTGCCCCCATCCTTGATGTTATTTAAACTCTCCAACTCTAAGCCTGTTCCATAGAAGGCACTTAATAATTAAGAGATGTAGTTACTGCTTTTTTATATGGTAAAGTCAATTCTGAGAAAAATTCACTTAGATTCCACATAATACTTTATTTCTTTACTGAGTTGCCAATTTTAAAGAAAATATGATATTTTAATTCTATACATAATTTTTTAACATATGTAACATAATATAAAGAATATGATATTGGGTAGATACAAATGATTCCATGTAACATTTTTTTGTTATTGCTGTTGGATAAATCAATATGGCTAATTTCAAAGAGGCAAAGATGTTTAATCCTGGCTACTCTGGTTAAAGAACAGTGACGTTGGTCATGCTGTATTCTTTCTCTAAGTGTTGTTTTTGATATCTCTGAAATAATATTATACATGTGACAAGATATAAATTACTACAATAAAAGAGTCTTTCTTTTATCCACCAAAAATTATTCTGGCTGGAATCATTTTAAGTATTTCTCCTCCCTTGATCTTTAATTTTCATTAACTAGAAAATCATTTCTCCTGTACTTGCAAAGCTTAATCAAACTAAAAGGGGAGTGAAAAGATTGAGAAAAGAAAAAGAGCTGGACAACCCTTTCAGAGATAGGCAAGGGTGTAATTTGAAAAGAGATGTTTCAGGGGAAGCACATAGATGATTTAAGAAAGAAAACAGTAAGATTTTAAAAACTATTACTTGCAGATTATGTATTTCCTTCATAATTTCCAAGAGCTGAAAGTAAACAATTAGAATATTTTAACATTTCTCTTATTACATGAAATATTTTCTTTTAACTGCAGTGACTTTCTGTGATTTAAACATGTGGGTCACAGTTTTACGCACTTCATTTACCCCTTGGTTAAAATCTGATGAAGAAGAGGAAACAACGTGTGAAAGCCTTCAGCACTTTGTCCTGCACAAAGCCCAAGTTAAAAACAACGCTGTCTATTACATTTTGTTTTTCTTTGTTTTTTTTCTCTCTTATAAGCTGGTTTCAACTACAGGCTTCCTACATTTTTCCCACAACATTAAAAGAATAGGAGTTTTGTTGCTGTTTTATTTTACAATTTATTGGTTTCACTTCAATGAGCATAACTGGCAACCTTAAACTATGTGTGATTATCTTCTCCTTTCAGCCAGTGTTTGTGAATATTTTCTTGGGAATTGTTCACCTATGACAGCCCACCCTGCCTCCCTCTAATCCCCTGTTCATGCTGCCGCTTAAGCACTTGTGTAGAGGCACAGACCTGAAATTTAATTTTGACATTTCTCTGTGCACCTACACTGAGAGGTGTTGTTTTTACTAGTCTATTTCACTCCTTTCCTTTCTACTGAGACAAGAAATTGACACATTTTACTCATTTTGTTTTGATTTGCAAGATTTGTTTTTCCTTACTCAATAAATTGTATTAAAAACTTGTTTTGACAAATGGTATAGGCCTTGGTTATTTTCTACATAACTTTTCTTGTAAAGCATTATGGAGTCTCTTCTTCAGGTAAAATAAACATTTATTACATTTGTTAAATTTATCTTTAAGTTTCCAGGAGCATGATAATTGGTTTTTAAACTCTTTATCATGAAAGTAGGCCAAAAAAAAAAAAAACAAATTAACAGCATCAATTCCAAGAGGATTTTCAGAGCAGAGTTCAAAATCTCTTGGGAATATATCATTGTATATTTTGGCATCTAATATTTATGCAACAAGAATATTTTGCACTTAAACTACATTTTAAAAGAGATGTTTAAAGAAAGTTTTATCTCTAACACATTTACTTATTGAATGATTATATTTTTATTTTTTTAATTTAAGAATACTGAGGGTCTTTCTTGTTTCTTTTTTTTTTTTTAAATCATTCCAGATAAATGAAGAATGCCTGAAGTACCACTGTGCATTTCTGATTTGTTAAAGAAATTTGGCATGGTACCTTATAAGTCTTGCTGCTCCAAAGCTCTTTATTTCCACTGAAACAGAGACTCCCTCAGCTTTTCTGTATCTGATGATTGAGTAATTGTGATGTCCTTCTTCAGAGACTGAATTAACATATGTCTCAAGTTATAACCCATTCAACTTCATCTCTTTAGCTCCTTGAAAGTGACATCATGAGGATGAATAATGTGTGTGACACTACGTGCCTTCCCAGAGCTTTCACCAACAGCCAGGTCTCATTTGAGAGCTTGCTTTACTCTCTGTTAACATGCTTTATGTGCCAGGAAGCATATTAAACACTGTCAAGTGTTATCCTGGCTATGCAGGTACAGCTTCTGTGTATCACGGTGGCTGCCATTCTGGCTTTCTATCCAGGGAGACTCAGTTTTGGACTCTAGTTCCTTGATTTCATAAGTGACCTGTAACTAATGGCCTGAAATTCCCCATGCTCCCATTTTCTTATCTTTATCAGGAAGAAGACAATAGTACTTCCCTCTAAGGGGTGCTGAGATAATTAAGAAAATAGTACCTACATATTCTCCACACGGAAAGCAGAAAACACTTGATGATAGGTGTAATTATTACTAACGCTAGAGCCCGCCTCTTACATTTACTCTCACTCTACCTTTAATGGGTGTTTCCAAATGTAATCCAATTTTATCATTCATAAGCCTTGTACCAAAGTCGTATTTCCCTCTCCCTTAGTCTTCATATCTTTAACAGCAAAGTAACTGTTTAGAGTCAATAAGAATCATCTTCAATTATTATTGAAAATTTTCTTTGATTATTTCCTGGTAACTGAAGTCATTTCCAAGACAATTAGGATAAACAGAGTTAGGCTAGAAGTTGAAGAAACTGACTTATTTTTTTATTTTTATTATTTACTTTGTTGTGCTCATGTCCTATGATGATGTAGTTTTTACTCTCCTCCCTGGTCAAGGGCATTTCTTAGTGCTTTACTTCTTTGTATTTGATTTTTAAGCTATAATATAGAGCGTCTGCTAAACACTAGAAATCCTACTCTTTCAAGAAACTTTTTTAGAAACACCATATTCACTTCATCATCACCTCCTCTTAACTTCTTCACCTACTCATATTCTATAAAAGTTATATTTTCTAGAGCTAGAGGAACCAGTGAGCTTATTGCTCCATTATTTCCCACATTCATATTTATAGATATCTGGTAGAAATTTGAGTTTTATATTTTTGAAACTAGAAAACTTTTAACTGGACACTTCTCATTTAGTTTCAGCCTTCTAAGAAGACTAGAATCTATCTTTGGGCCAGGCTTTTTCTTAGTTCTGGAAAGAACTAATAGAATGGCCTACTTTAGATATGCAGATATATGGTAAAGAAACTTCCCACTGATAAGAGGGCAAAATTTCATAAATGACCATTTTGGCAAAGATCTGCCCATGTCTTAGCTTATATTGACTGTTAAAATTAGATTTTATTTTATCTATCTCATCTAAAAGTTTGTAAAAGAGCAGAATAATTTTATGGCAGTAGTATGGAGTCTATTGATGTGATTACCTGTGCTGAATGTACGTAGAGTCTCTGATTGAGGCCAAAAGGTCAGAGCTTAACTGGAGCCCTGAAAACAAAAGTCACCATAATGATTGGGAAAATCGTATGTTAAAGCCAAGACTAGGATGCAGGACAGTGATACTGTTTTAGTTAGGCATATAATGCAGTTGATTCCACAATGGACATAACCTGGGCAAAATAGCTGTATGCAGGTGCATGATTTAATAGAATTATAACAACATAGTCATAACCTTTAAGGCCCAGGCTGTATAATTTGTCATCCAATTTGACATCCAATGTCATCCGCTTTAAAAATACAAATGGATGCTATTAATAATCTGACCCTAATATCAGGTGTGTAACGTGATATTCAACTGGATTATTGCTGAGAAGAAAGCATCTTCCTTTGCATCAGGAGGAGCAGCTCTAGCCTTGGAAATTTAGTAGAGACCTGCCCTGTAGGCCAGGTAGTCCTTGGACAATAAAGAGTGGGCTGTTGCAGTCAGCATTTCACTCTCTGCAGAGGCAGCTGCAAAGGAGACTTTTTCATGACAGCTGCAAGCCACCTGAGAAAGAACCAGCCATTCTGCTCAACTGGCATACAGGGACTTGTTTCCTAATAATTTCAAAATAGCAAGTAAGAGTGACCTGATTTTGTAAATCTATACAATTGAAGCCTAGGACTTAATGGGAGTATGTTGAAACCTACATTTTCATTCCTGACAACATTCTACTCTTCTAAGCTCATATTTTACTTTTGTCCTAGAAGTCTCACAATTCCTGCTCTTTTCCATTTCTCTAAATCTTATTTGTTCTTCTGAACTCTCTCCTAGGAAGCTTACTGTATTGGGAGAGAAAAAAATTTTTTTTCTGTAAGTAATTATTTTACTTAATTGAATTGGATTATTCCCGTGCCCAGTTATCTAACTATTAACTTAATAGCTGCTCATGAGCATTACTTGATCCAAAAAATTCACTTAATATTCATTCATTCATTAATCAAGATAATACATGTACTAATAAATAAAATCATAAAAATAAAAACATAATCTTTAAAATATGAATATGACTACACTTCAAAACTTAAATAATAATATCCTAAATATATTGAATGCCCCATAAAATAACTAAAGGTTGGTATTTAATCCAATCAGTGGAGGCAAAACTAAAAAGTCCTTGACAAATTTTTAGTTAGTGCATGTTTGCACATATTGATAAAAATACAGTCATAAATAATAATTTCAATTTGAATTTAAACATTGACATTCTAAAATATAAAATCGTTTTTTGCATTTCTTCTCTGAAATACAGAATTTAAAAAATTTACATATATTTGCAAAATTTTTTAGTACATTGTTTACTGTAATGAATATAAGTAAGGCAGATATTATATAAAATAAGTAAATGTTTAAACCAACCAAGGAAAAGCAAATAGGGTCTTTTAAATGGGTTTCAAATTTTTCTCCACTATGTATAATCACATTTATTTAATCTTAATTGTGCTACAAGTCTCTATGGTCCTGATTTGTTTGTTTACATAAAGTATATATTTGGTTTTGCCCTGAATTCCCTAATATATTCTTAACTCTGAATAAATGTTTTCCATCTGTGCTTTATAATAGAAATCATTGTAATCTATACAAAGTGAGCTTAATGAATTCTAGTAATTTATCCACTTAATGACTATGTATCTACAATTATATTATACTATTGTTCCAAACACATGGATACATTTTGATAAGAGAAAGACAGCTTGGAACATGGGCATACTTGTGCTAGGAGATTCTTGGTAAACGAAGAAATAATCGTGGAAATGAGAATCTATGTCTTCGCAGAATATAGATAGATTCCTCCTATATGATTCTTTTGTTCAAAGGAATGAAACATGCAGTCTGGTAAATCTAGAGATCTTTATGTGAAGCACAAATCCCTAGATGTCATTCAGAAATACTGCAATTTCTAAACTGGGCAAAAAATTATGGATTGAAGGTAGTACAGCAACATTAATGACACTTGGCTGAGAATCTACATATATTATCCCACATGTGGATTTAGTAATCTCCATGATAACCTTATGGTTTCCTTTTTGTGTTTGTCCTACTTTACAGATGAGGATATTGAGGCAGTAGGTTTATTCCAAGCCGGAAAAGAGCCGACAATTCTTCCATTGCACCTGCTGTTACTTTTTTTAGAGGACTCATTTCTGACAATCAGCGTCTCCCCCTAAGAACTTTGAATCTTTCAGACACAAGATGGAGTGAGCAGTTCTGCATGTTCACAAATGAAAACACTAAGTCTGTGATCCCATTGTGTCACTTGTAATTGTCTTAATAAGGCTCAGCATTTTTTTTTTCTGAGTAGTAAGGACCAAGTAGTAAGCATTTTAAGTGTTATGAGTCGTACAGCTTCTGTCATAACTACTCAACTTCGCCACTGTAGTGTGAAAGTAGCCATAGACAATATTGAAACAAATAAGCATGTCTGTGTTTCAATAAAACTTTATTCACAAAAAGAGGCAGCAGGCTGAACTTAGTCTAAAAGCCGTAGTTTGCCAATCACTTATCTAAAATTGTATTTGAAAGGCTCCTGATAACATTTATATTTTCCTTTATTGCCCAAAATATTTATCTGGAATTCCCTGATCCTGAAATAAAGGACAGCACGAGCAGGAACAGCCATTAAGCAGCAAAGCAAATTAAAGGATGCTCAGCACTTGTCAATTGTCAGGAAAAAAAAAAAAAAATGTGTGACTGAGATTCTTTATCCAAACTCAATATCAGAATCTCTCTTCCCTCCCGGGGATGAGGGGTGGGGGAAAGGAATAGACTCACGGAAGGGAGTGAACTCTGTGGAGCCTGTCTATTCAGGTACAGGGAAACTGGGAACACAGATTTCTCAAAAATACTTGGAGAGTAAAATTGCTTTCTTCTATCCTATCCTCCTCTCTATTACTTCCACTTAAACCATGAGAATGGACATTTGTTGCTTCAAAATCCACAAAAGCCAGATATTTATAATCACTCAATTACATGGAAACACATAGAGTGTTTGCATAGTTTTCATGGAGTGATGATGAAGATCTATTTGCTTAAAGGCAGTGGAGCAGCTAAATATGTCACTGGCATCTCTGTGTTCTCCAGAGAACCAAAGGGTATGTGAGGATTCACAATGAAAGTTGCTCAAAAGGTTTTAATCAAAGGGAAAAATTACTGAGAGAGTTGAGTTTTCAACCATTTCTTATTATCTGGTTTATTTTCAAAGTTTAGTTTTCCTTGTATTCTTTCTATCTATCTATCTATCTATCTATCTATCTATCTATCTATCTATCTATCTATCTATTTATTTTTTAGACGGAGTCTCGCTCTGTCGCCCAGGCTGGAGTGCAGTGGCGCAATCTCGGCTCACTGCAACTTCTGCCTACCAGGTTCAAGCAATTCTCCTGCTTCAGCCTCCTGAGTAGCTGGGATTACAGGCACACGCCTCCACGCCCAGGTAATTTTTTGTATTTTAGTAGAGATGGGGCTTCACCGTGTTGCCCAGGCTGGTCTCGAACTCCTAAGCTCAGACAATCTGTCTGCCTCGGCCTCCCAAAGTGCTGGGATTACAGGCATGAGCCACCGCACCTGGCCTTCTATTTATTTTTAAAGCTATACCACTGGTTCTTCAAGCATGGCTTCATAAGGTACTATTTGACACGTATTTATAAAAGTACAAATGTATTTGTCCCCAGCAGTAATTCCTTGACATTTAAAAATATATTGAAAAATTTTTGGAAGTCTTTAATGATACTGCTTATAGAGGGATCTAGTGTATTTTTGTATATAGATTACTGTGGGTTTTTAAAAATCTGTTAAAATGGCCCCTATTATTTCCTAAATTCCCCTTTCTTTCAGTCTCTTAAGCACTTTTTTAACATACAAAGAAGGAAGAGAGGAAGGAAAGAAGGAGAAAGAAAGAAAAAGAAAGAAAAGAAAGAAAGAAAGGAAGGAAAAGAAAAGAACAAGAAGGGAAGGAGGAAGGAAGGAAAGAAAAGAGAAAGAAAGAAAGAAAGGGAAAGAAAGAAAAAAAGGAAGGAAAGTGGAAGGAAGGAAGGAATGGAGGGAGGAGGGAGGGAGGGAGGGAAAAAGGGAGGAAGGAAGGGAGGAAGAAAGGAAGGAAAATAAACAAAAAAAAGGTTGACTGATTTTACCTAACGTATCATCTTTGATCTCGCTTTTATTTTTGACTGTAGTTTTAAAGCCAGGGTTTTAGATGGGTTCAGAAACTCTTATTCCTTAAATAAAAGAATGCCTCTTCAATTATTTTATATATGTTAAATTATTCTGGCCGGGCGCGGTGGCTCACGCCTGTAATCCCAGCACTTTGGGAGGCCGAGGCGAGTGGATCACGAGGTCAGGAGATCGAGATCATCCTGGCTAACACGGTGAAACCCTGTCTCTACTAAAAATACAAAAAATTAGCCGGGCGCAGTGGCGGGCGCCTGTAGTCCCAGCTACTCGGGAGGCTGAGGCAGGAGAATGGCGTGAACCCGGGAGGCGGAGCTTGCAGTGAGCCGAGATCGCGCCACTGCACTCCAGCCTGGGCGACAGAGCAAAACTCCGTCTCAAAAAAAAAAAAAAAAAAAAATAAATAAATAAATTATTCTTAGTTCCCATGTGCTTCTTTTATGATGCTACATGAGCACAGCTGTAGACACAAGAAAAACATTCAGTTTTTTTTATTTGTAGACAGCTATGAAGCTAAAGAAGAATTTTTAGGAATTATCTCTGATCATGATCAGGTAGTGAATAAGAAAGATAGGTTTAAATATTTTCCTAGTTGCTCAAAAAGGTTTTAATCAAAGGGAAAAATTACTGGAAGAATTGTGTTTTCAACCACTTTGTATTATCTGGTTTATTTTAATAGTTTTCCTTGTACTCTATCATCTATCTATCTATCTATCTATCTATCTATCTATCTATCTATCTATGTATCTCTATATCTATCATCTATCTATCATCTATCATCTATCTATCAATCGTCTATCATCTATTTATCTATAATCTATCATCTATCTATTATCTATCTATCTATCTCTATATCTATCTATCTATCTATCTATCTATATCTATCTATCATCTATTTTTAAAGCTACACCACTGATTCTTCAGGCATGGCTTTAAAAGGTACTATTTGAAATGTATTTGTGAAAGTAAGCTGACTTAGTCAACACAACACAAGAAAATTCCATTGCTCCAATACTACCAATTCTTGCCTAAACTTATAAGTCTACTTAGCAGAGAACTGTTTTTATGGCCTTTAATATATCACTGGAAAATATCATTGCACAATTTTAATGCTTAACACTTTGTAAACAACATTTTTAATTATCTCATATTATTTACGATAGATGGCTGAAAATATCATAAATTCATGTGAATCTTTCCAAACTGTCTCATGTTATTTCAAAATTCAATAGCCCTGAATACTTGGTTAAGTTTAAAAAAATAATTCTGTATAAACTTTCCACTCCTTATTACTGTAAATTACTCTTGATGATAGTAAAAGTAATTCTTACATTTTAACAAAAGAATGAGGTTTTCAGTACAATTTTAGAGAGGTTTATGCCAAAAAATTATTATTATCCAGTGGCTGAGAGACAACTTATCTTCTATTATTTATATAAGAAAATATGTATGTATACCAGAGAGGTTATTTTCATCAAGAAGGTAATTTGTAGAAACCAACATCACGAAGGGCCAGGAATGGACTTGGGACATTTATTCATATAATTATTGTCAACAAAATTCAGAATGAAAAAGGATGTGAGCTCTAGGAGGATATGATTTTGTGTTTATTACAAACAAAAAAGAAGAACAAAGAATGAGTTCATGTCCTTTGCAGGGACATGGATGAAGCTGGACACCATCACCCTCAGCAAACTAACACAGGAGCAGAAAACCAAATACCATGTGTTCTCACTCATAAGTGGGAGATTAACAATAAGAACACATGGGCACAGGGAGGGGAACATCACACACTGGGGCCTGTTGGGGGTTGGGGGGCAAGGAGAGGGAGAGCATTAGGATAAATACCTAATGCATGCGGGACTTAAAACCTAGATGACGGCTGGGCGCGGTGGCTCACGCTTGTAATCCCAGCACTTTGGGAGGCCGAGGCGGGCGGATCGCGAGGTCAGGAGATCGAGACCACGGTGAAACCCCGTATCTACTAAAAATACAAAAAATTAGCCGGGCGTGGTGGCGGGCGCCTGTAGTCCCAGCTACTCGGAGACGCTGAGGCAGGAGAATGGCGTGAACCCGGGAGGCGGAGCTTGCAGTGAGCCGAGATTGCGCCACTGCACTCCAGCCTGGGCGACAGAGCGAGACTTCGTCTCAAAAAAAAAAAAAAAAAAAACCGAGATGACGGATTGAGAGGTGCAGCAAACCACCATGGCATATGTATACCTACGTAACAAACCTACACGTTCAGCACATGTATCCCAGAACTTCAAGTAAAATAAATAAATTAATTAAATAAACAAAAACAATGAGAGAAAGGCAAGGAACCGTACTGACTAAGCAATTCAGTAAGCCGGCAAAGGAAGATATTTAAATGATTTCTGACATTACTAAGTCACAACACTATGTGGTGATGCTTCAGCAAGTCAACACACTATAAAAGATTGGAACTCAATTCACCATAGGTCCCTCATGTTACTGAGGGTTTTGTATAGAAAGCCCTGCAGGTTCTTTTTTTGAGACATATTTTTAATGATGTTTGTAGAGCAAACAACCTTGAAAAATTAAGACGGTATCTTTTTCCAAAGCAAAGGGCCACATGTTTCTACCCAGTAAAGTAGAGAAAATGTCACTCTCCAAAACAAAGGAGAAGAGTTGCCAGAGCTCCTCTCCTATCATGTAACACACTACATGTACTGGAATCCATTAGGCCTATCTATCTGCTTTGCCCCTATGTTACTTGAAGGCAATGGGAACTGAGTCCATTCTGTTAAGCACATTGTGCTATAGTAAAAAAAGTTCCTTTCTCTGATCCAAACATCTCATGTCTTCTTTCAGCATTCATGAAATTTTGGGAGACAAATAGTTCTTGACATTGACATAAAACAACAAAATGCAACAACACTCTTTAATAATGAGTATAAGTATGTACTAAAGGTCTCCCCTAAGGTGGTTACACTGATATATGTTATGTAGGAAATTTTCTTATGAGATTTCTGTGGGAAATTCCACAGGTAGAAACAATATTCTTCCCTAATAGTAATTTCATATATTATCAGTGTATTGATTAAATGTCAGGGGCAATAAATTAGGTCTTGCCTCATGAACAATGAAACATATATAGTTAGTAGCTTCCATAACAGTGGTTTTACTTTTTTCAGAGTCAGGAAAGAGGAATGTTTCTCTCATATGTGAGCTATGTTTAAATTTTACCAAAAGACTTCATTTGTATTCAAGTATAGGTTTGAATGGTATAACCACAGCATATAGTCATGAATTCAAAGTTGTCGAAGATGAGAATATTAAATTTGAAATCCTTATCATTCTGCTCACTCTTGTGTGCTCTATTTTTCTGTGTTATCTGTGGCCCTTCTCAGGACTCTTCTGAAACCATCCCACTGGGGCTCATTTCTTATCACCTGGTATAATATACAAGTTGTAGAATTTCAACAATATTAGCCCACAGAGAGTACTGTCTTCCAAGAAATCCAACTAATATTCTAGAGAAAATATTTCTGACACATGCATGCACATATAAACACAGACACACATACACTTATTAATTGTACTGTGTGGTTCATGAAAAATGCACTTAAGATATTTCTGGTGCCAATATAACTTGTACTATGTGACACTCTACATTCTTAGTCATATGGATTGACATGTGCATAAGTGCTTTCATGTGGCTAATGATTATGAGATCCAGAATTAGAATCAAAGCTTATTCTCGCTTTAAAGTCACTATAGTCGGGCAGACATCCATAAATAAGAAAGAGATGTGGTTAAAAGGAAGGATTGAAAGATAAGTAGGCATAGGTTAGAATAGCAGGAGGAGAGAAGAAAGAAGAAAGAAACACAGTGCTCAAATCTTAGTGTTCTTCATTATTTTTGAAATACTGGTTTTAGTGATTCATATATTGATTTAAAGATAGTTGAACTTCATTCAAGGTCCCGCCAATTCAATTAAAGTAAACACATTGAAACTTTATGGCACAGCTATTATGAAATAACTAGCATATTATGAAACAGCTAGATGCAATAAATAAATTGTAAAGGAGAGAGAACTAGCATACAATGGACATGGACTATTTGCCAGGAACATTAGTATATTGTGTCATTTCTTTGCTCAAATTCAATTTTTAAGCCATTTTCCTCTTAAATGTATTGCTGTCTAATCACATTCAAAAATGACTATTTCAAAGAGAGCTTCATGTACTGAGAAGCTAAAAATTCAGGGATATGTTTAAGAATCAAGCTATGCACTTAGACAATAGGCTTACCTAAAAACACTTTTAAAAAGATCTTCTTCCACTGTTTTGCCACAGAAAAAGCAGAGAGCTAAAGATGATTTGTTGAGCAGCAAGGTCAACCTATTTGGCAGCAGAATGGATCAGAAACAAAGCTTTGATTTAGGACACTTGAATACACTGCAAAGGTTCTCAGATATGTAAGTGATGCAGGAGTCAAGAGGAGTTTGCATGAGGTTTGAAATAATCAAGCAGTATCAAGGTGGCTTTTCTTTGCATTTTAAAAATAAGAGTGTTCCCATTTCTATCAACTCAGAAGGAGACTATTATATCTGAATGGCAGTAGCGTAACACATTAGACAGAACTTGAGACATACTTCTAGGAAGATTGAGTTGGTATTATGAGCCTTGAATCACAAATGAACAGGAATCACTCTGATATTAAAAGCTCACACTTTCAAAGTAAACTGCACAATGAAAACTCCATCATGAGTTTCTCAAAAAGCTACACGACTCAAGAACCAAATAAAGGAATGAAAAATTGAATACATAAATACATGTTGAGCCATGAAAACTATATTTTAAATATATTAGTATATTTTGGTGATACAATTTGCATTTTTGTTGGGTCCAAATGGTCATCCTAATATTAAGTGTGAATTGAGAAGAAATTCCAAATACACAAATGATTTCTGCAATGAGGTGTAACTATCGTGCTACTTGTATTTTTTCTCTCTTATCTTTTTCTAATACAAAACATCATTATACGTATAATTTAAAAAAACTGAAATTTTATTGCCACTTCCTTGACCTCATATATGTATTTATAAAAGCATATGTTCTTATTGGTACGTCTTTTTGGACATTAGTGTTTGTAGTTTCATCCTGGTTTCTCTTGGATTTTTCGTTTGTAAGCACCCTTCTCTCTTCCATCACACAGACCCTATAAATACACAATAATGAATCAATTTGATCATCTATCCCTTTTTATCCTTTCCTTGGGTTTCTTGCTGGTGAGAAAAATCGCACATTGCTGATTGGTTCTACCCCTTTAATATCTTTTAAAACGTTACTTCCCTTGAGTCTTAATAGTAAACCAGTACTTCTTTCTTTTAACAGACTAACCGATTACCTTCTCTTTTACATCTTACTGGGCCTAGTATCTCTGTTAGAGTCAATTTTATGTGTCAGTTTTGCTGGTCCAGGGTACTAGATATTTAGTCAAATATTAATCTAGATGATTCTGTGAAGGTGTTTTTTTTTAATGAAATTAACATTTAAATTGGTGGACTTTGAATAAAACAGATTAGATGGGCTTCATTCAATTAGTTGGAGACCCTAATAAAACAGACATACTTCTTCCAAGCAAGAAGGTATTCTGCCAGCATACTGCCTTTGGGTTTGGAACTCTCTCTTGAGTTTCTCCAGCCTGATGGCTTAACACTGCAGATCGGACCTGCTCCTTCACGATTACATGAGTCAGTTTCTTAAAATCTCTCTCATATATCAGAAACTGACTAAGGCAATTGTGGAGATACACACACACACACACACACACACACACTTGACCATTGAGCAACACAAGTTTGAAGTTCAGGGGTCCACTTATATGTGGAAATGTTCAATAAATACAGTCATCCTTCTGTATTGGTGGGTGATACATCTGCAACCAAATGTGGATCAGAAATACACTGTTCATGGTATGTGAAACACACATATCTGGGAGATTGACTTTTGTACCTGTAGGTTCCACAGGGCCCACTGCATGACTTGAGTATGCATGGATTGTGGTATCCCTGGGGATACTAGAACCAATTCCCTGTGGATACTGAGGGAGGACTATGTATCTATATCTCTTTAGATATGGATAAATACACACATATTCTGTTTTTCTGGAGTATTTTGACTAATGTAAATTTGGTAGCAAGAGTGGTTCTAGAGGAACAGAATCTTAAGAATAAGTTTTCTTTGCTGGTTTTGGGGTTTCTGGAAGTGGCTCTTTAATATGACTAGATTTAAATACACTATTGACTCTCTTTCCAGTAGTAAAGACAGCACCAATAGTCCATGGTGTGATGGGTAACAGAGATATGCAGAAAATCACTACTGGATTCTCCTAACCAAAGTCTTGGAGGAGGGAAGCATCTGATGCTCATAATATAATATTGTTGAACATTTTTGTCAAATTAATGATGATAAATAATAATTTAATGAATAAAATGGGCTGGCTGCCTCTAACATTACTGAAAAAAAGTGAGGAAAGAAAAGGATGAGCTCAGGGATTTGAATTCCCAGCTCAAGTACCACATAAGTCACCTGTCAGTTTCTCTGTCTGCCCTGAAAAAGACCCTTATGTCTTGTAGCCACAGACGTGAGATTGTTGGAAAAAAACCCTAGACTTTCATCTTGTGAGTGGCTGAAATACAAGAAAAATTGAATTCCTAGCCTATGTGTCGCGCTGTTAAGTGAGCAAAGTAATTGTAAAGAAATGGCACATGGAAAGCTGGAATGAGCGTATGTGGGAAGACCTTGATGAAGCTGGAGACACTAAGCTCATAATTTCTGATAAGTCTTCTTAACTCCATCTTGGGACATTAACCCTGCATTGCCCAAGGAAACTATAATGGCCTCACCTGATGCTGTTACCTTGCAAGACTGCTGAGTCTTCCCAGGACCCACCTCACTGCTCTCTTTGATTCTAATTGTGTAACTAGACCCAAGTCTTTGCATGGCCCTGAAGTTGAGGTGCAAGTGTGACCCATGAGGTGGTACATTAAACACCAAAAGAACTACTTGAGTTTTCTAATTTATCCACACAGAAATCTGGGGAGTACATGTGGGAATAGATATATAGGGTATGAAATAATGGCAGAAGAAACACAAAGTTGGATTGGTGGAATTTATTGGTAGGGCTCAATAAGCAGAGACTCTGCATTTAATATTGCAGCATGGGGAGTGAGAAATAACTTGTGTTTTGTTTCTTTGGCTGAAACATGGAGCCAAAGTTTGCCCACAGTAAATGAATGTGAAATGTCAGAACTTTGGTCACTAACAATAGAAGACAAAACTCAAAGGCCTAGGGACATTGGTAATGCTAGAATGAGTTTCTTATTTAATATCTATTTATCTACACTGGGAGGGTCTAGAGGACACACCTTTCACGACCACAGACAGAAATTAGCTTGTGAGGAGAGCTCCAGCATCCCAGTGATCACTCAGCTCTCTGGGCCAGAACTTACAGTGGGAACTGTTGCTGCTGAATTGGGAAATGTAAATGCAATAGGAATCACTGGATCCTGGATGACAGGGGCCTTGTGGTAGCGATCAATGGCCAAGGTAAGGCTGGCATGTTTACCAGTAAACCACAGTCAAAAGAGCAATCAGAATGCTTTGACTTGTGGAGACTTCTGGTATTGGCTAGGGGGTCATCCTGTTCCTAGGAATGAAATAGGTAGGAAGCCTATTAAATTATTATTTGATCTGTACGAACAGAAAGGTTCTAGGTCAGGTACACAAAGTCTAACCTGAATCATAAAAACAGAGAGTCATTGCCCCTCAATCAGTCTCCAGACTTGCACCATTTTATAGACTGAAAGTCCCTTGAATGAAGGTGAGGCCGAGATCTCTTGGGGAAGGATCCCAATATGCTTATAAAATTTATACTATTAATCTTTCTTTTTAAATTTGTTTTTAAATTTTTATTTCCATAGGTTTTTGGGGGAACAGGTGGTAGTTAGTGACATGAGTAAGTTCTTTAATGGTGATTTGTGAGATTTTGGTGCACCCATTACCCAAGCAGTATACACTGAACCCAATTTGTAGTCTTTTATGCCTTACCCCCTTCCCATCTTTTCCCTTATCCCCAAAGGGACCTATCACTTTTTATCAGGGTGACTGTACTTTGGGGAAAAGGAAATAATCAGACCTTTGGGGGACTTCTGGACATTAGCTCTGAACTAACGTAAATTCTGAGACCCAAATTGTCACTGGGCCTACCAGTTAGCATAAAGACTTGAGGAGGTCAGCGGACGAATGAAGTTCAGCTCGGGTCCATCTCAGTGGAGCCAGTGGCTCCCCAACCCATTCTGTGATTACTTCCATAGTTCCAGAATGTATATTTGTATACTCAGCAGCTGGCAGAATCCCCACACTGGTTCCCTGACATGGAAGTGAGGACTGTAATTGAGGGAAAGTCCAAGAGGACGCCACTACAACTCCCTTTAGACAGAACAATAATAAAGCCAAGCAACATGACGTTCTTGGAGAAACTGCTGGGATCAGTGCCATCATAAAAGATCAAACATGAAGGGTGTTGATTCCCAACTCATCCTTATTCTACTCTCCTATTTGGTCTGTAACTAATACAGATGGATCTTGGGCATGACAGTGGATTATCATAAGCTTAGCCAGGTGGTGACTCCAACTGCAGCTGTTTTGCCAGATGTGGTTTCATTGCTTGAGGGAATCAGCACATCCCCTGGTACCTGGTATGAAGCTTTTGATAATAGCACATAAGTTTTCTCCATTCCTATTGGTAAAGACCACCATTAGCAGTTTGCTTCTGGCCGGCAAGATCAGCAATACAACTTCATTGCTCTACCTCAGGGGTATATTAACTCCTTAGTCCTATGTCATAATTCATTTCACAGGGATCTTGATTACCTTTTCTTTTACAAGACATCACACAGGTCCATTACATGGAAACATTATGCTGCTTGGATCTATTGAGCAAGAAGCAGCAACTACTCTTTATGTACTCGGTAAAACATTTATTTACAAAGGGCATGGGATATAAATCTGACAAAAATGTATTGCCATCTACCTCGGTGACATTTGTGGGAGCCTAGTACTACAGGACATGTTGAGATATCCCCGAAAAGGTGAAGCATAAGTTGTTGCATGTAGTCCCTCCTACAACCTCAGAAAAGAGACAACACTTAGTAGATCCTTTTGGATTCTGGAGGTAAAGTACTTTGCATTTAGGTGCATTACTCTGGCCCATTGACTGAGTGATGTGAAATGCTGCTAGTTTTGAGTGGGGAACAGAACAAAAAGAAGGCTCTGAGATAGATGTAGGCTGCTATGTAGACTGTTCTGTTTAGGCTATACGATCCAGCAGGTCCAGTGGGGGTTAGTAATAGTAGTGTCAGTAATAGACAGGGATGCTGTATGGCATCTTTGGTTGGTCTCATTTGATGAATTACAGCACAGGCCCTTAGGATTTGGCGACAAAGCCTTGCCTCCTCTGTGGATGCCCTCATAAGATGAAATATCCTTCAAAAGATACCCTCCTTTTTAGAAACAATGACGACCGGCCGGGTGCGGTGGTTTATGCCTGTAATCCCAGCACTTTGGGAGTCCGAGGCGGGTGGATCATGTGGTCAGGAGTTCGAGACTAGCCTGACCAACATGGAGAAAGCCCATTTCTACTAAAAATACAAAATTAGCCCAGTGTGGCGGTGTGTGCCTGTAGTCCCAGCTACTCAGGAGGCTGAGGCAGGAGAATCGCTTGAACCCGGGAAGGCGGAGGTTGCAGTGAGCCGAGATCACACCACTGCACTCCAGCCTGGGTGACAGAGTGAGACTCTGTCTCTAAATAAATAAATACATAAATAGAAAAAGAAAAAGAAAAAGAAAAAAGAAACAGCAACAACCTGCTACCGGGCCTTAGTGAGAACTGAACACTTAATCATGGCACACCAACTTCCTATGTGATCTGAGCTGCTTATCATGAACCATGTGATACTTGACCCAGCAAGCCATAAAGTTAGGTGAGCACAGCACTACCCCATTATCAAATAAAAGTGACATATATAAGATCAGGCCTCAGCAGGCCCTTGATGCACAAGTAACTGACATGAAGAAGAGACCCAAATGCCCCCATTCATGCCACACTCTCTTCTTTTTCCAAGCCTGTACCTATGGCCTCATCACGTGCTCCCTATCAGCTGAGAGAGAAAGAGAAGACTTGGGCCTGTTTTACAGATGGTTCTTCATGATAAGCAAGCACCATCTGAAATTAACAGCTGCAGTATTATAGGCTCTCTGGGACATTCCTGAAAGACAGCGGTGACTGCAAACCCTCTCAGTGGACAGAAATTTTAGCAGCGCACCTGGTTTTTCATTTGCATAGAATTAGAAATGGGCAGACATGAGATTATATATCAATTCATGGGCTGTGGCCAAGGAGCTGGCTGAATGGTCAGGGACTTGGAAGGGACATGATTGGAACATTAATGACAAAGAGTTCTGGGGAAGAGGTATAGGGATGGAGCCCTCTGAATGTGCCAAAAAATGTGAAGATATTTGTGTCCTAGGGGAATGTTTACAAAAAGGTAACATCAGCAGAGGAAGATATTAATAATCAAGTGGATAGGATAACCCATTCTGTGGATACCTGTCAGCCTCTTCCAGCAGCCACTCCTGTCATCATTCAACGTGCTCATAAATAAAAGGGCCATGTTGGCATGAAACCAACAACACACAGACTTCCACTCACCAAAGCTGACCTGGCTATAGCCACTGCTGACAGCCTAACATTTCATCAGTAGAGACCAACAGTAAATCCCCAATATGGCACCATTCCCCAAGGAAATGAACCAGCAACCTGGTGACAGGTTGATTACACTTGATCACTTTCATCATGGAAGGAGCAGCATTTTGTTCTTACTGGAACAAACACTCTGGATGCAGATTTTCCTTCCAAGCATATAATGCTTCTGCCAAAACTACCATCTGTGGACCTATAGAATGCCTTATCTACCATCCTGATCTTCCACACAGCACTGCTTCTGATCATGACACTCACTTCACAGCACATCAAGTACAGTAATGAACCCATGCTCATGGAATTCACTGGTTTTACCATGTTTCCCACCAGTCCAAAGCAGCTGGCTTGAAGGGAGAGTGAAATAGCCTTGTGAAGGCTCAGTTACAGTGCTAGGTAGGTGGCAATCCCTTGCAGGGCTGGGGCAAGGGTCTCTAGGAGGCTATAAATGCTCTGAATCAGCATCCAATATATGATACTATTTCTTTCATAGCCAGGAATCAATCTCAAGCCAGAAGTGACTGGTCTGCAATTATGAGGTAGAAATGAGTGTGACACCACTATTACTCCTGGTGACATATTAGTAAAAATTTTGCTTCTTGACCCTATGGCATGATGCTATGCAGGTCTAGAGGTCTTAGTTCCAGAAGGAGGCATGTTTCCACCAGGACACAAAAGTTCCATTCAACTGGAAGTTGAGACTGCCACCCAGCCTCTTTGAGTTCCTCATTCCCCTAAATCAACAGGTAAGGAAGGAAATTACTGTGCTGTCTGGGGTGATTGATCTTGAGTGCCAATGGGAAATTGGATTGACACTCCACAATGGATGCAAGGAAGAGTGTGTCTGTAATATTGGAGATTCCTTAGGGCACCTCTTATATTACCTTGCCCTGTGATTAAAGTCAATGGAATACTACAACAAACCAATCTAGGCAGAACTAGTAATGGTCTAGACCGGACCCTTTAGAAATTAGGGTTGTGTCTCCCCACAAGGTAAAGAGCCACTACCAGCTGAGTTGCTTGCTGACAGCAAAGGTAATACAAAATCAGTAATGGAAAAAGGCAGTTATAAATACAAGCTATGATACATGACCAGTTATGGAAATGAGGGCTATAATCATTACAAGTACTTCCTCCTTATTTTATTATAAATATGATATATTTAATATATTTTTCTTCCCTCTCCTATCCCCTTATCATGTAACACAAAATGTATTGACTTGATATCACGGTATTTAAAAATTGTTAATTTTACATCAAGTTGCGGGACATCAAGATGAGTAAACCCAAGGACTTTACATTCTTTTCTGAGAAAAAAAGTTTGTATATTTTCATTGCATGCAGGACAGTTATATCCTGCTATTAGTATGACCTTGTTATTATCTCTATTTGGTGATTAAATATGGTTTAAGGGGAAGTGGATGGATGCCAAGTTGACAAAGGGTGGACTTATAATGGTGTGATATTTGATCAATCATGATCATGGGTGTTTCTGTGTTCTTTGGATAAGACTAATATTTAAATTTGTGAACTTTGAGTAAAATAGATAAGCCTCTATTATGTGGGTGGGACACACCTAATCAGTTGAAGACCTTAACAAAACAAAGACTGATGTGACTTGAGCAAGAAGGAGTTCTTCTGGCAGACTGCCTTCAGGCTCAGAATGGCACTCTTCCCCAAGTCATCTGATTAGAGGCCCCACTGCAGATTTTGAACTTGTACCTACACAACTGCATGAACCAATTTCTTAAAAATAATTTTTTGTTCCACATGAATTTTAGCACAGTTGTTTTCTAATTCTGTGAAGAATGTCAATGGTAGTTTGATGAGAAGTGAATTGAATTTATAAATTACATTGGGCAGCCATAAAAAGAAACAAGATCATGTCTTTTGCAGGGACATGGAAGGACCTGGACGCCATTATCCTCAGCAAACTAACACAGGAACAGACAACCAAACACTACATGTTCTCATTTATAAGAGGGAGCTGAACAATGAGAACGCGTGGACACAGGGAGGGGAGCGACACACACTGCAGCCTGTCAGGGGTGGAGGGGGAGGAAGAGCATCAAGATAAATAGCTAATGCATGCAGGCCTTAATACCTAGGTGATGAATTGATAGGTGCAGCAAACCACCACAGCACATGTTTACCTATGTTAACAAACATGCAGGTCCTGCACATGTATCCTGGCATTTAAAATTAAATTAAATTTAAAAATAATAATAGTTTGCATAAAATTAAAAATAAATAATATTTTCTTTTTTTCTATTTATATGCATGTCTTGTTTGTTCTGTTTCTCTGGAGAATCCTAACTAGAATAATACCTGTAGGATTAAACTGAGAATATCAACAGGGCATTCCTCAGTCTCTTTCATCTATGCTTTTGAAATATCATCCATGAGCTGTACACATCTCTTTTTTCTTTCTTTATGCTTTAGACAAAACCATTAAAACTATTTTGACAAAAGTCACCTCTGAATCACTAGTTACCAAAACCAATGGAACATTTTAAGTCATTACTTAATTTGGCCTGTGGAGTTCAACATTTGTTGTCATTCTTTATTCTTAAAACTTTTTCCTGATTTATCTTCCATGACACTAATGCTTACCTTTTGCCTCTTACTAATTAGATCTATCTAATTTTTTTCATCTGCTTTACAATTAAAAATCAGGGTTCTCTTACATTAGCTGTAATTTTCCCTAGAGTATATTAACCACTTATGGTTTTAACTACCATCTGTATTTCAATTACTCTCTTCTGAAAACTAGATTAATGTATGTGAATATCTATGATATATTTCACCTGTGTACTTGTAAGTAACTAAGGGCATAGGATGTCCAACACCAATTATTTCATTTCTTACTTGAGTCCCAAATCTACAAGGGATACTAATAAAACAGAAGTCAGAAATCTGTGTCATTTTTTCTTCTTCCCTTTCTTTGATTCTCTGTATGCAATTACCCACTAATTTCTGCAGATTTTGCCTTCACAATATTTCTCTAATTTGTCTCATCCTTTACATTGCCATGATCAATGAATCTTGAAATTTTTCATTATCTCTTCACCTTTCAAATATTCTACTCTAATTTCCCATTTCCTTCATTGTACTTCCTACACAAGCCTATTGTAACTTTCTCCTGAAGATGCTCTCCCTATCTCTATACCTTTTTCCCCATCTTCAATGCATCCTTTAATTGGCTGTCTGATCGGTCATTCTAGAATTGCAATTCCATTAATATTAATCCCCAAACGAGGCATTTTATGGGTCTTTATACTTTTAAGAACGAATACTCTCATCTGGGTATGAGAATTGAACCTTTCCATACTTTCTGTATTTATTCACTCTAAGTTGTTGGCTTTACACTCTGACTATCTGACTTTACTGAAATATGGCTACCTAGGCTCACCGTGAAGTTTCAAGCCTCAGGGCTTACAAAAACTTTTCCCCATACTACCACTTCTAGAAAAATTAAATCATCCTTCAAGACTCATCTCAGGTACCTCCTCATTTGTGATGATTTTCTTGAATTCCTCCATTTTCTGGACAGAGTCATAGACATTTCCTAACAGTGTTTCTATTATAGCACTTTTTTAAAGGTGTTTAGGCTTTTATTATTATTATTATTATACTTTAAGTTCTAGGGTACATGTGCACAATGTGTAGGTTTGTTACATATGTATACATGTGCCATGTTGGTGTGCTGCACCCATTA
Organism: Hylobates moloch; assembly: GCF_009828535.3. NCBI lineage: Eukaryota > Metazoa > Chordata > Mammalia > Primates > Hylobatidae > Hylobates > Hylobates moloch. Next base: position 20,142,766 of record NW_026652292.1, read on the forward strand.
ACTAGTCATTTACATTAGGTATATCTCCTAATGCTATCCCTCCCCCCTCCCCCTACCCCATGACAGGCCCAGTGTGTGATGTCCCCCTTCCTTTGTCCAAATGTTCTCATTGTTTAATTCCCACCTATTATTATAGCACTTTTAATAGAGTATTGAAATGATTGTTAGCACTTAAGAGACTGGCAAGGTAATAAACCATGATATTTTCTGGTGCAATGGAGCTGGCCTACCTGGTTGACATGTTAGCTTAAGCATCCACTGGGTGTTGAGATATGGGGAAGTCATTTAACTTTTCTGTGCCTCAGTTCTCTGATATGTAAAATAGCACTAATAAGAAGATCAGTCATAGGGCTCTTTTGCAGATATGTAAGTATATGTCTGTAAAGCAATTACAATTGTGCCCAAAGGAAGCACTCAATAAAGTTTAACTTTTATAATTGTAATCTAGAGACCTTCATAGTTACATTTATTCCTACAGGCTTAATACAGTCTCAGTTGTAATGCATTCTTCATCAAAAATAGGTTAAATAAATGGATGTCTCTGAAACTAGGGTTTATATATGTTTTACTTCTTTATTTTTTGCCCTTTTAAACAGTTTAAAGAATTGTTGCTAACTGGGATTTATCTGAAATGACAACTCAATTTCCTAAATTATTCTTCGGGGATAAAAGAGGCAGCATTTCCTGGATACATAACTTGGAGGCTATGAAAAAAGTTAGTACCACACAGATACAGGCTTGCAATTATCCATGTTGGTATAAGCATAAATCATGTTGGTGTGTGTATGCACACTTGTGCACATGTATATATATGTCTGTAATAATGCAAGTGCTTTGCTTGTGGTTAGTTTGAACAACTGGTAACATATGAAGTACAAATTTTTGCAGATAAAGTTAATTTATTTCTTACTGTACAGTATGAAAACATACGTATCTAGGTAATGTATTAAATTCACAATGTGTATTTGAGGAAAGCTTTACCTCTGTATACCCTTGTGATTTATTTGTATAGAAAGTAAAGTAACATTTGCTACAAGTAATAACACAGTTTGTGCTTTCTTGCAAGGATATCAACATGAACATCTGATTCTTTAAATACAATGGTGTTGAAGCTAATGTCACCCAAGTCACTCAGTTGCCTCTACAAATTTCTACATGAATATATTATTTTAGATTTGAATGTAAGAAAACCAATTGGTCCCTAAAAATGTGGAGTTGACAATGGGAACTATACAAATTAATGATTTCCATATATGCCCTTTCTACCAAGAACCAGAAAGTCATATTAGAGGCTAAAGATAGTACAGTTGATCTTAGAACAATGTAAGTTTGAACTGCATAGGTTTACTTTATGTGGATTTTCTTCCATTTTTGTCACCTCTGAGACAGCGAGAACATCCTTCTTCTCTTCTTCCTCCTCCTCAGCCTATGCAATGTGAAGATGATGAGGATAAACAGAACAGAGCCCTCAGAAATAATGCTGCCTATCTACAACTATCTGATCTTTGACAAACCCCACAAAAACAAGAAATGGGGAAAGGATTCCCTATTTAATAAATGGTGCTGGGAAAACTGGCTAGCCATATGTAGAAAGCTGAAACTGGTTCCCTTCCTTACAACTTATACGAAAATTAATTCAAGATGGATTAAAGACTTAAATGTTAGACCTAAAACCATAAAAACCCTAGAAGAAAACCTAGGCAATACCATTCAGGACATAGGCATGGGCAAGGACTTCATGTCTAAAACACCAAAAGCAATGGCAACAAAATCCAAAATTGACAAATGGGATCTAGTTAAACTAAAGAGCTTCTGCACAGCAAAAGAAACTACCATCAGAGTGAACAGACAACCTATAGAATGGGAGAAAATTTTTGCAATCTACTTATCTGACAAAGGGTTAATATCCAGAATCTATAATGAACTCAAACAAATTTACTAGAAAAAAACAAACAACCCCATCAAAAAGTGGGTGAAGGATATGAACAGACACTTCTCAAAAGAAGACATTTATGCAGCCAAAAGACACGTGGAAAAATGCTCATCATCACTGGCCATCAGAGAAATGTAAATCAAAACCCCAATGAGATACCATCTCACACCAGTTAGAATGATCATTAAAACATCAGGAAACAACAGGTGCTAGAGAGGATGTGGAGAAATAGGAACACTTTTATACTGTTGGTGGAACTGTAAACTAGTTCAACCACTGTGGAAGTCAGTGTGGCGATTCCTCAGGGATCTAGAACTAGAAATACCATTTGACCCAGCCATCCCATTACTGGTTATATACCCAAAGGATTATAAAACATGGTGCTATAAAGACACATGCACACGTATGTTTATTGTGGCACTATTCACAATAGCAAAGACTTGGAACTGACCCAAATGTCCAACAATGATAGACTGGATTAAGAAAATGTGGCACATATACACCATGGAATACTACGCAGCCATAAAAATGATGAGTTCATGTCCTTTGTAGGGACATGGATGAAGCTGGAAACCATCATTCTCAGGACACTATCACAAGGACAAAAAACGAAACACCGCATGTTTTCACTCATAGGTGGGAATTGAACAATGAGAACACATGGACACAGGAAGGGGAACATCACACACTGGGGCCTGTTGTGAGGTGGGGGGTGGGGGGAGGGATAGCATTAGGAGATATACCTAATGTTAAATGAGTTAATGGGTGCAGCACACCAACATGGCACATGTATACATATGTAACATACCGGCGCGTTGTGCACATGTACCCTAAAACTTAAAGTATAAAAAAAAAAAAAAAACTTTATGATGACCCACTTCCACTTAATGAATGGTAAATGTATTTGACTTCCTTCTGATTTTCTTTATGACATTTTTTCTCTAGATTCCTTTATTGTAAGAATATAGTCTATAATACATATATACATATATAAACATAACATGTTTATGTTATATGTATTCTAACATATAATTATGTTTTAATTGACTAGGCTATCAGTAAAGCCTTGGGTCAACAGCAGGCTATGAGTAGTTAAGTTTTGGGGGAGTCAAAAGTTACACTTGGATTTTCAACTGTGCTGGGGAGAAGTCAGTTCCCCTAACCACCCAAGTTGTCCAACGGTGAACTGCAGACAACTGACAATTTTCCTAGGCATTTTTGCATTAGCCCTTTTCCTTTGCTCTGAGTTCTATATTATTTATAATACTTTCCTTTTCTATGAGTAATCTCAAAGTCTTTCTGGAATGAGTGGAAATATAAATATATTTATATGTTTATACATACATATATAATGGATTAAATTGGTCCGCATGTTATCATATTTCTATTCTCAAATCTAGAAGCATCAAGACAGAGTTAATTAAAATTTAATTAGTTTCCTGATGGAAAAGAAGTCTTGGCATCCACTCTTTCATCTGCATTAGAAATGTACATTGCTTGAGAACCATGAGTGTTTATTACCCATTATCAGTGTGGAGCCATGTACCAGTGGAAATAATGCTGATTAAATGTAATAATAGGTTAGATGTTAGACTTAACTCCTTTTTAATTATATTTATAAATACTAGTTCTTCTTGTAAATAAACTTTTTGAATTCTACACTGTTATAGCAATTATAAAAGTGGAATTTCAGAGTATCAAGCAAAAACTTGTATATACAATCCCATGGACTATTTCGGGAGATGAAATACTACCACTATCTAGGTTCTAATAAATGTCAGGTTTTTTTTTAACCTACTTTCAACTTTATTACCTCCAATTCTGGAAATTGAGGTCTATCGATCTTCTCTAATCAAAAACAGAGAATTTGTCAGGAACCTCAATATGATGTATAGCTCCTGTCATAAACAGAGTTGAAATAACTGATACCTACGTTGCAGAGTTTTAGACTATGTTACCCTTCCATTTGTCTTGGATTTCAAAATTCCATTCTTAAATTAAATCAAAAGAAACAAGTGTAGGAGAACCACATGAAATTATCTTACCATAGAAATGTTAGTGATTGTTATATTCCACGATCATATATGAGGAATTATACAAGCAGAAGCTTTAGGCAGTAACCTTCGGGGACTTCCATATTTTGGAGTGACTTCCTCAAAATTTTCCAAGACCTTTTATGTGACTAAGGCTATTTGTGGGCAGCAATGTGATCTGAGAAGGGCATTCTGGTCTAGGCTGGAACTGTTTGGGTCTCAGTGTCCATTTATCATTTGGGGCTCACTTTGACGTTCTACTCAACCTACAGGTTCATAAGTGCCTTGTGGATCTTTAGGGATTGCACTATGGGGTTGTCCCAGTGCCACTTGAACAGCCCCTGACTCCTGGTAGGCAGCCTGTAAAGGAGATAGTTCATAGTTCTTGCTTAATGGAAGTGTGTGTGTGTGTGTGTGTATTTGTAAGATCATTGAGATTGGATGACCAGAATGGTATTTATGGACTGATTTGATTTGGGGTGACCCAATTTTTAAACGTAGATAGGTGCCCTGCAAAAATCACTTGCCTGGGACCACATATGCCTTAGTGGAAACTCTGGTTATATGTCCCTTTCAACAAAGATTCTATTTAAAGACCTTTTCCACTGTATCATTTAATATCCTTTAAATACATTTCCACAAGGTAATTTATTTTAAATGTGGTAGAAATAATTCAGATCTTAAATGAATATTCTTCCTTTGACCTAATATTGGAATCATACAACCTATTATATATCTCTTTAGCTTATGTTTTCAGAAAGCTCAAGGGATTTGCTGCTCAAGAGTCATGATCTTCTATATCCATTTCCAAACATTCTTCCTATGATGGTTTTCCATTTATCACTTTGGATTTATCTTAAACTCTCCTCAAGCATCTTTTTTTTTATTAAAACCCATGGCAATATCTTTTACGAAATTTAAAAAGAATTCACAAAATCAAAATAAAATATAATACTTATTTTTGGGGAAAATATTTTTGGTGTGGTGGACAAGTTATACTGTTCTAGATATGGGTGAAAAAATTTTATGAAAAAAAAAAGCAGTAAAACCTAACTGTCCTGAAACAGTTGCTACCAAGTATTTTGTGAAAAAAATTAAATTTCCATAAAGTTGCAATAAGATTTTTAAGTTGTATGCTCTGTTGATGTGTACATATTTGGGTTCCAAAATTTATTACTTCAGCCATAAATACACTTATAAATATCTGCTGAAAATATAGAAATTATTTATAAAGCTTAAGCAGGCCAAATCGAATACTTCAGAACCACAATCCAAACAGCATGTCATATTTTAACAGGAAAGGAGAAGAAATACATCCTTGTCATTAAAGAACACCAAGATCAGTTTAGATTATTTATGCCTGGTGATTCTTCTCTGTGTCTCTTATTGCTAAATATCTCCAATTTGGCTGTGAGCAATAAAAATGATATAACTATACTGATACTATAGTTCTAACTATGGTTATAATTATGCTTAATAACATTTTCATATTTTAACTTCATGTCTTCAGCAAAGAATGTCAAAAATTGAATGAAATATATACTATTTTCATTAAAATAATCAGGAAGAATTAAAGCAAAGAGGGTTTAAATGATATTCTGTAGCTTACCCGGGCCATCGAGTCAGGAAGATAAACCAGGTCTCTTGGATTTCAATTCCAGTGTTCTAGCCACTGGTTTGTTCAACTCCTGTGCAAAACATCCATACAAAATACACAATGCATATTCCCCCTTCCTATCAAGTGGTTGTCAAAAGAAACACGCCATTACCTTTCCCACATACTGAGGCTCGGAGCCCATGTATTCTTCCAGCACAAAAAATTGATTCCATACCCAGCCACGTTTAACACGTTGGAAATGTGACCGTTGTCCTGGCAGATGGATAACATTTTCTCTTGGCTCTGTGGCTAAAGTCTGCTGTGGCTGTGGTTGTAGTGGTGTTAGGAGACCTCCATCAAACAGAACCCAGAGAAGCAGGGATAAACAGTTCCTTGTAAGCATTGGCAAAGGCTTTCCTACAGCAGAGTAATAAAAACTCCAACACTTAAAGTAGAATTGTGGAATCCAGGTTTGAGGTGTCTATGGCCTCCACCACTTAGCTTCTTGTTTTATAGCAGAAATGATGATGCAGGCATTAATCCTTTTGATGAAAAGGCTTCTGCTGTATTATATTCCATCTAAAGGGGCCTATGAAATAGATTAACAAAGATACATTAAATTACTAAGATTGCATGATGATATGCATCACAACTCTCATATCTGCCAACATTTAAGGAAACCGAGAAGAAAGTATAAAAGAATTATATTAGTAAATGGTCACCACTATTCAACATTTTAACTTGGATAAATTATCTGAATATTTTACAGACTTGAGAAAATATTAGTTACAATGAAGCAAAAGGTGCATTATAAACAGAAATGATATTTTCAAAAAATTGGCAAATCATTTTAAGGAGAAAAATACAGACGGCTATTTTAAAGTGAGCTGTTAAGTTAGAGTAGGATCTTGCAACTTCAGCATTATTGACATCTTAGGGTTGATAATTCATTATTGCTGGGGAGCTATTTTGTGCATTTTAAGATTTCTAGTAGCACTTTTTTCTTCTACTTAATAGATGACAGTAGCACCCCTTCCCATATCTGGTTTGTGACAAGAAGAATCTCCAGACATTGCCACATATCCCATAGGGGAACAAAAAATGCCAAAATTAAGAACCACAATGTAGAGAATCAAGAAGACACAATTTTTAAAAAGCAAAAAGTTCCTGAAGTTAGAGAATCGAAAGATACAGACGATCTAAAGAACAAGATAAATTATTAAATGTAAAAGCGAATGATCTTACTAAAATGTAAATGATGGATACAATGTTATAAGTCTTTATAAATTTAAATTTTCTTTAAAAATGTTTCTCTAGCCTGGATATACCAGAAACCTTGACAATGTGAGTATTACTTTATAGACGTTGTGCAGCTCAGAGAAAAGCTGGATCCCTACCAGATGCACAGCTTTTACTCTGCGTTTAGGTAAAATGACCTTTGAGCTTTTTCTTGTAACAAGTATTTTTAAATTCACTTATCTAATATTCATTGAGTGTCTATAATACACTGTCTTTAATTATGTGGTAGATAAAAAAACAGACACAATCTTTGCCTCTCTAAAATCACAAACAAAAAATAGTCAAATAAATAACTGAGGGCAGATTTTGCGAATGGAAAAAAAAATAAAAAAGCAAACAAGAATATCCTGAGGGTAAAACCCAAGTTAGCAAAAGCCTGTTGTAGGTGATAATTGCACTGAGGTCTAAAGGAATAAAAGCATTCCTATATTTTCTAAGCAGGGATGATGAAATGTGGCTCTAGAACAAGGATGATTTTATGCATTTGGCACTAGGGTCACAGTGCTTCGAGCATATAAGGTTTCCAAGGGCCAAAGTGTTGGAAGCCAGAAAATATACATAATGCTTCCAAAACAAGAGAACTAAAATCAAAATCAATGCATGTTTAATTAAATGTCTATAAAACATGGCGTTTTTGTCAATTAGTCAGCTGCAATTCAGAACAATGTGTATTCACTTATGTGTAATGTAATAAAAACGTTTAATGAGTTCTTTATAAATATTGAAATTTAAACATTAAATGTGGAAGTAGTAATTCACCATACTTGAGATAAGATGCGAGCTGGGGAGTATCCAAAAGTTATACTCTGAGAGTATTTTATAGGGCAAACCTAAAAATAAAATAAAAATAAAACCAGATATATTTTTTTCTTCTTTATAAGAGTGTAACTGTATCTGTTAGACATTGACAAAACCATAAGTTGTCTTTTTTTGCATCTTTTCATTCTGACAAAATAATATTTATAAAAAGTTAAGTTAGATCTGCCTTGTCCAGTATGGAAACCTCTAGTCATATGTGCCTTTTTAGTTAAAAATTGGCAATTTGGGATCATGATGTGCTCTACTTTTAAATTATATGTTGAATTTCAAAGACAGTACAAAAAATAAGAAGATATCATATCTTTTTTATTACTTGACATGATATTTTGGATATGTTAGGATAAATACACATTATTAAAATTAATTTTGCTTTTTTTTTTTTTTTTATGGAGTCTTGCTCTGTCTCCCAGGCTAGAGTGCAGTGGCATAATCTCAGCTCATTGCGATCTCCACCTCCTGGGTTCAAGCGATTCTTCTGCCTCAGCCTCCTGAGTAGCTGGGACTATAGACGCCTGCCACCACACCTGGCTACTTTTTTTGTATTTTTAGTAGAGACGGGGTTTCACCGTGTTGGCCAGGATGATCTCGATCTCCTGACCTCATGATCCACCTGCCTCGGCCTCCCAAAATGCTGGGATTACAGGCGTGAGCCACCTCGCTCGGCCTCTTTCCAATTTTTTAATGTGCTTGCTAGAAAATTAAAATTTGATATACAACTCACATTTACATTTTGAATTATTTTCAATTGGACAGCACTGATTTAGATAATACAGTTTGAATCACAAACTGTGATTTCTATTTAAGCAATTTATTCTTAACATTTAAAGTAAAATATCTAACATGAACTGCGTCATATTTGTGGTAAAAATATGTTAGAAAATCAGAGAACCTTTTGCATCTATTTCCATAACGTGTAAGCATGGTAATGTATTTTTTCTCATTTATTTTTAAGTTTAAATTGCTAGGGTTAAACTCCAAGGTGTATTAATTTCTTGAATTTTTTGTTTCTTCCATGTTTCATCCCATACTCATACCAATCCTATTCCAAGCATATCAGTTCAGATTGGGAGAGAAATATAAGGAGAAAAGTGGGTGACAGAAACTCTGACTTCCCAAATGTATTCTAGAATATGCCATTAGGTTGCATTTCTGCCTTCCTGTTCTCTTAAACCTTCTCTTTCACTATTTTGGGGATGTGAAGTATCAACACTCAGACCTTAGAGAACACTGACATCTAAGGTCATCTCTCAAGACAAGTGTCTTTTTATTGTACATTAGAGATTTTTGAGGTTGGACATATGACGACATTCACCATCATTGCTGCCAGTCTGGCCCAAATTCTCCTTTTCCCTTAGAAGTCAAAGGTGTCTAAAATCTGAGCTGTGGCTCCCTACCAGAGTAATCTTGTAGAAGTTTTCATCCACTCACATCACTTTCCATCTGTCGGTTGTGCTAGAATATGTGTCTATAGTGTGGAGAAATTAGTGAACAAATGATTGGTAATTAGAGAGAAACATAAATTTAACATGCAAAGTGCAGTAAGTCCCCATTTATTCGTGAAGAATATGTTCCAAAACCCCCAGGAAATTCCTGAAACCAAGGATAGCACCGAAGCTGTTATCTTTCAGTCAGAACACATCTCTGTTTATGTCTTCCCTCCACAAATTTCACACTTTTTCCATCTTAACTAAGCACATATCATGGGACTGTAACTTTTGAAGTTTTGGGAGGTGGGACAGCAAAACTAGAAGGGATTTCTTTTTCATTCTTCACAATTTCATGGAGAAGTTTATCCTTACCATAGCAACCTCAGCATATGATTTATTTTCTTTCCTTATTAAGTAGAAAACTTTCACCTTTTCACATAAAGGGCACACTTTATGGCTTCTCTTTGGCATATCCAAGTTGCCAGCATCACTATTCTTGCACTTTGGGGCCATTATTAAGTAACCTAAGGCTTTCTTGAACATAAGCACTCGATACTGTGACAGTTAGTCTGCTAACCAAGAAGGCTAAGTGACTCATGGGTAGGGAGTGTCTACCTCTTGAACCCGCTGCACAAAAAGACAATACACATTCCAGGTGGGACAGAAGTATATGTTGCAAAATTTCATCATGCTACTCTAAATGGTGCACAGTTTAAACCTTATAAATAGTTTATTTCTGTAGGTTTCTATTTAATATTTTTGGACTGCAGTTGATCACTGGTTACTGAAACAATGGAAAATGACGCAGGATAAAGGGTGACTACTGTCTGTTGTTTCATAAGCCAATTCACCAACACAAACAGTTTGCACCAGGAAACAACAGCAGCTAAATGCAAACTATGGTAATAAAGCTGAAGTTAACTGGAGCCACAGAGGAGTGCAATGTAGAACATGATGCCCATTTCCCTCAGGCCCACATTCTGTTCTTGCTTTGGCTCTTGTTGGACACAAATTCTATCATACTGTGCTGTGTTTCTTCCAGATTTTTATGCATTTCTGTCTCAAAGTAGGCTGAACTTTACTTGTATCCATGTTATCAAATTACCTTCTTTTTTAAGAGTAGAATTTTATGTTTACTAGATATTTATTTAGCAATAGTTTATTTTTGCTGATATTTTCATTGAGATGGTGATTGCTAGTGGTGATTGCATAAGTTTTGGGGATCTGCACATATCTTTCTTTTTCTATGAGCCCTGTTATTTTAATATGAATTTTGCAGAATGCAAAGCTTTTAAAAAACTTGCATATCACACTTAGCAGAAGCACCTGTAATTAAAAACATAAAACTTTCTCCTTGCACATATTAAAATCCAGAACTTTAATATGACATGTATGAATTTAACAAGGCCTGCATAATCAACCTCTGCATGCTCAACCCTTGCCATTCTCTTCCTTTCCTGAGTCCAAATTCCTTAGTTTTAATTTATATTAATAACAGTAATAACAGTAATTTATATTAGAAGTTTACTTATGTGATTATTTGTTTACTCTTTTCTGAGTGGAGTGGTGGAGTAAAGAGAAGCTAGAGAGGAGTAATGGTGCCTATTTTATCAGCCATTCTGTTTCTGGGGTCTACATTATTACCTGGCAAATGGTAGGCACCAAGTACAACTTTGTTAAGTTTGAATGAATTGAGTTTGAATTCATTGAATGGTAATAGCTAACCTTTATTGAAAACTTACAACATTCTACATAGTGTTGTATGTTCTATGCCTATATAACAGCCCTGTAAAGGAGGTGGTATTATTACACCCATTTGACAGAAGAAATGGAGGAACAGAGATGTTAAATAACTTGACCATGATCTATATATTAGTACATAGCAGGTAGGCTTGAATCTGGGCAGTCTGACTACAGAGCTCATACTCTTGGATCCTCTACTGTGTTGCCCCTCTGTTAATAGATGTAAAAATACACAAAACCTCAGGGGTTTCCAATCCTAGTAAAAGAAGGAATATGTGCCCGCAAACTTGAGTTTCAAGTTATTTTTCAAAACCTAAGCAGGTATTTCAATACTGGGCAGCTTAAGCTTTCAGACTCATTTAGCTCTTTTGTAAAATTAGGAGATTTAAGCTATCAGGTCAATATAGTTCCTCTGAAGTCCAGAGATCCAAGACTCCCAGCTTTCCACCCACAAAGATCTGTGAAGGACATAATTTTAGGCAGAGGTAGGAAATAATAGACACGGTCAGTGTTCTCACATGATTGCATAGTGACTGAAAATTCAGAAAGTGCTCCAACAGCCCATCAGGTCGCCAGGTTGAGTGATAAGAAGTAGCTGTTGTACAGAAAAGAGGATATGAGAGTTTCCAACTGTTCCAGGGAGCTCTTCCTAGTGAGCTTGAACTGTACATGTAGGTCTGGGGTCCGATAGATGAGATGGCAGCCTGTTTGACCTACTTGAAAATTCTACAATTGAGGATTGCTTCTGGCATTGATATTATTAAAAATAAATATTTAATGGATTAATAAACATATTGGCTTTGGAACAAGATATATCTGAAGTATCATTTTAAATGAACTCACAGCATAGTTTTATGCTAAGTAACTATCTGTTAAGTAGCGTTTGAACTGTGCGGACACAATCAACAATGGTCTTTTATTTGTGGAGCTATCTAATAAATATGACTAAGTAAATATTTTTTAATCTCATCCCTCAATGAGAACATGTGTGAGAGTGCATTTCCTAACTCCTGTCATTGTTTTATAATCCTAAAATCCATTTCAAGTCTCCATAACACTACAGTCCTTCAGTGAACAGATGAACCAATGTTATTTTCAGTACAGGATGCTGCTCCCAGCAGATCCCATACTCTGGCCACGGTTGTCAGCCAGGGAGCTTTTAAAGTGCTATATCACAACAATAATAATGCAAGGAGATTGAAGGACTCCAGTTCTTAAGTGAGAGGGAAACAACTCCCCCAGGCATGAAACACAGGCTAAATTACAAGGAAAAACTATATCAAGCCATCAACCTGGGTATACTTGCCCCAGCACCAATGGTGTTGTTATAAAAGCAAGAATAGAAAGCTTATTCTGTGAGGTCAGCACCCTATGGAAACATGCGAACCTTAAGGAAGACAGATTTGCTACAAAGGACATCACCAGAAGTATGTTTTATTCCATATACCTGTTCAGGTACAGTGATAAAATATTTATATTTTTCTATGCTTCCTCATCTTTTGTAGAGGCAGAGTGACTTTTCAAAGATTTCTTGACCCTGATGATGACTTTCTGGAGCCCAACATCCCTTTTAGCAGGAGGGATTTTTTTTTTTTTTAAATGGTCATATATCAAAGCAGCAGATATTTAGTTGTGAAATACTCACTGACAGTAACACTTCCTTGAAGTGTGCCTCCAAAGCTGAAAGATATACAAAGGCTGTGGTTTCCCTAGTTATTTATTTAAATGGAGTGTGTTTGCTTTTAAGAATAACTCCTGAAAAAGGGCAAATATTTTCAATATAAATTACATTGAAAGGGTTCTCTTTGTCAGGGACAACTTACTAAGCTGAAAGATTTGTTAATTATTAAAAGGGGTTCTCTATTATGGGTAGCATTCTAATACTAACTGCATATTGGAGAACTCTTTAATGGTGACTATGCTTGTGGTCTATTTTAAATTAATATTCTATGGAGTAATTTTTCAAGGGCACTTCTTAAAATTTAAAAGGAAAATAATACAACCTCCCCTACCTCCTCTTGTGAATAAGTGGCCTTTTAATTTGAAATAGTAATCAAAAGTGATCCCCATTGAACAATATAAGGGAAGGCTTTATTTTCTGTATTATTAAAAAAATCAATGGCAGCATAACTTATATAATCCAAAAAATATTAAAATGTCAACTATATGCTTTATATTTTTTAATGTTATTCTTCACCTTGAAAACATTATTTTATTTGACTTAACTTCATAAATTAAGCTTTCTGCTTCCTATTGTATGAAATGCATTATAATCAGTAAATATTTAAAGACTTCAAGCAAATCCGATAGTTTAAGAATATGACTCCCAGGAAAATTATTTGAAGGTTTCAACAGGCATTGTTATGCAAATTTTAAGCTTTGTTCAGGAAAACATGGTACTTTTTGAAAAGCCTTGGGAATGAACATACATCCCTAATGCAGCTCTTTTGGTTCCAGTTAAACCTATCCCAAAAGGAAGTATGACTCTGTCTCTGGTATAGCAAACCCTTAACACTCACTCTTTCGTTTTATAGACTGCCTGCTGAGAAGCAGACATACTAAACCAATCTCTGCTAATTCTTATCAGTAAAACAGAGGTGCCTGTAGGTGATTATTACTCAATGATCTTAATTTATGGGGTTCATTAATCCTGACTCTCTGGCTTGTCCAGATTATACTCTCTACTTCACAAGTATGTTAGGAAGCCAAAATACGCTATTTGAATTTTATTTATATATATATATATATATTTATTATTATTATTATTTTTTGAGACAGAGTCTCACTCTGTCACCCGGGCTGGAGTGCAGTGGCACGATCTCGTTTCATTGCAACCTCTGCCTCCCGGATTTAAGCAATTCTCTGCCTCAGCCTCCTGAGTAGCTGGGATTACAGGCGCACGCCAACAAGCCCCACTAATTTATTTATTTATTTATTTTGCATTTTTAGTATCTTGGCCAGGCTGGCATTGAACTCCTGACCTTGTGATCCACCCTCCTTGGCCCCCCAAAGTGCCGGGATTACAGGCGTGAGCCACCATGCCGGGCCCGAATTTTAACTGAAATGAAAGTGGCTGTTACTGGTTTAACTGAAATGAAAATGGCTGCTACTGGTATCTCCTACAAGCCAAGAAAAAAAAAAATGTAAAAAAAAAAAAAAAAAGCTCAACATGGGACATCTTTCCAGTACTTTATGGCAAGAGACAGAATCTCTCTATTTAAGGAGAAAAGAAATTCGATCACATCTTTATTTTTGTGGTGTGATTTTAACTGCATTGTTTGAAAACCCTTGACAGTGTATTCTGAAATTGATAATTTACCTCTGTGGTCTTTCACCCAAAAATCCATAACCCCATTCTAATCATAAGACAAGTCTCAATTGAGAGATGTCTTATAAAATGCCTCACCAGTACTTCTTAAAATGGTGAAAGTCGCTGAAAATAAGAAAAATCTGACAAACTGTCAAAGCCAAGAGGAGCCTAAGCAGAGAGGACAACTAAATGCAATGGAGGGGATCCTGGAATATTAAAATAATCATAGGTAATAATTAAGGAAACCTGAAGAAAACAGGGACTTTAGGTAATAATAATGTATCAATATTCGCTATTCACCTGTAAGGCGTATACTATCCTAATATAAGATGTATAGAAGAGGGGAAACTGGGACTCAGTTATGGCTAAAATAAGGTACAATCTACTTTGTGTCAGACACTGAACAAATTTACAAGAAGTAATGTGACAAGATTGGGGGAAAAAGGCTGGGCATGGTGGCTCATGCCTGTAATCCCAATACTTCGGGGGGCCGAGGCAAGCAGATCACTTGAGGCCAGGAGTTCGAGACCAGCCTGGCCAACATGGTGAAAACCCTGTCTCTACTAAAAAATACAAAAAATGTGCTGGGTGTGGTGGCACACGCCTGTAGTCCCAGCTGCTTGGGAGGCTGAGGCAGGAGAATTGCCTGAACCTGGAAAGCAAAGGTTGCAGTGCACCGAGATCATGCCACTGCACTGCAGCCTGGGTGACACAGTGAGACTTTGTCTCAAAAAAAAAAAGAAAAAAACGAATGGGAAAAAAAGAATTTGAGTCCTATTTAGACATTGCTTTGTAATGTATAGAAATCTTCATAAAAATTCAAGGAGATCTCCATTTTGATTATTTAACAATGTGTTGAAGAAGGATAACTATGATGGAAAATACTTTGAATTTTCAAATTGCGTTCAAATTCTGTATCAACAAAATAATGGAAAATGCTCCCGCAGGGATAGATTTAAGAAAATTTCCAGGAAGCTACCCACTGGGGATTGATGGCGAGCTGCTCAGAAAATCAGCTCAGAGTAAGTTTGGAGAAAATTCCAGTTGTAGTAATACCATCAAAATTGTCTGAAGGCACTTAAACTCTATCATACTCCTGTGTGGTCTTCCTGAATTCCCAATTTTATGTAGTTAATCGGGACTGAATTTAAAAAAATGATGATAGGTGCATTCTGAGAGTGAAATTTAAAAGTAGGATGCAGTGCTTCTGGAATAGCAGAGCAAAGAGTTATGCTGAAATTCTACATAGAAAAGCAGCAAGTTCACTGAGAAAATTATTTAATAATTATCATTTAAAGTCCCTAGAAATGGTCTTAAGTGTATTCAGCAAACAAAATAACACTCAGTGCCAGCTGTGTTTCTCATCCTTCTTGCCAGTCCTGAGTTGCAGAAACACTATTTCTAGTAGTTATGGAAGAAAGAACTAGACATCCTTTTCCCCAGCCCCTCTCAGAGGATAAAAGCCCTATTTCAGACCCACCAAGTCAAGCATACTGGCACCTCCTCTCTTTTCCTTAGGTCTCTTGTAGAGCAGAAGTTTCACATTAGTAGGGGTAAATGAGAAGACCAAGGGCTGCAATCCCCACCACCACCACCACCACCACCACCACCACCACCAATGCCCCCTTAAAGAAGGAAGGTATCACTAGAGGGTATGAGGGTCCCAACTCCCCGTTTTGTTGCATTGGTATAGGCATACCTCTCAGGGGTAACAGAGGCCAAAAGGACAAAGGGCTCTACAGCTTTGTCTCAGGGGACATACTTTATTTGGACAGAGTGTAAACTCCTTGTCTGATGTTGAAAGTAGTAAAAATCTGGCAGGTAGCAATTATGAGGAAGTTGGTGGCTCTGTGATACACACAAAGGGACAATCAAGAAGAGCTCTCATGGGACCACGATCAACTCTGGGGATTGGTAAGGTAATTCATACACACTAAGCTTTACTTTCTTACTACCAATCACTGCATGGCAAGAGGCAGATGTGAAAGTATACCCCAAGGTAAACATAAAACTTTTGATGTGGCAGGAGCCCCACCTGCGCAAAGGGCTTAAATGCAACTTCATACCAAATACCAACTGAACAACATGCTACTCTGACTCAGATGCAGCAGTACAATGGTAAAAAGTAAAAATCTAACTGGCTAAGGGGGCTTAAAAACAGCCATTGACCAGCAGGTTGTTTACACTGACATTAGACAATGTCATATGTGGCCATGATTAAAGATAGAAAACAGAGAAAAATTCTGAGCAGGCAGAGGCTGAAAACTGTGGGGGTAAAAGATTTCGTGAAATGAGTTCTCCAATTAACTAAAAAGAAAAATGACCAAGCAAACAACAACAACCCCCAGGAAGGGGACTGATGGTTCAATAACTAGAACTGGTAGAATATATTATTTATAAAGTCAATTTTCCACAATTTTAAAACATGCAAAGAAATAGAAAAATGGGATCCACACACCGGGGGGGAAATCAGAGAAACTAGTCATTGAAGAAGCCCAGATATCGGACTTGGCAAGCAAAGATGTCAAAGTAACATTATAAACATCTTGAAAGAACCAAATACAACCATGCATAAAGAATTAAAGGAAGGAAGATAGTTGATAATATCTCATCAAATGGAAAATGTTATTAAAAAGAATTTACTTTTGAAAAGCCACATGGCAATTATAGAGATGAAAAATACAATAACAGAAATGAAAACATTTACTAGAGGAGCTCAACACTAGATTTGATCTGGAAGAAGAAATAACCGAGATTAAAATTTTACAACACACCTTCTTCAACTATGATATAATTACAGTAAAAATCAACTGCAGAAAAAAAATTTCGGTACATAATCCTTTTATTACCTTCCCTTCTCACACCCGGTCCGGCTTACAGTTTCTTTCCACGACTAGCCCTCCCCCACCTGCCCAGCAATTTCCTCTTAAAAAGGTGGCTGGAGCTTAAGGCATAGTCAAGGTTAATGCTCCTTTTTCTTTATCTGACCTCTCCCAAATCAGTCAGTGTTTAGGCTCTTTTTCATCAAATATAAAAAACCCAGCCCAGTTCATGGCCCCTTTAGCAGCAACCCTGAGACGCTTTACAGCCCTAGACCCTAAAAGCTCAAAAAGCTGTCTTATTCTCAATATACATTTTATTTTATTACCCAATCTACTCCCAACATTAAATAAAGCTCCAAAAACTAAATTGCGGCCCTCAAACCCCACAACAGGACTTAATTAACCTCACCTTCAAGGTGTACAATAATAGAGTAGAGGCAGCCAAGTAGCAACATATTTCTGAGTTGCAATTCCTTGCCTCCACTGTGAGACAAACCTTAGCCACATCTCCAGCACACAAGAACTCCAAATGCCTGAACTGCAGCTGCCAGAGATTCCTCCAGAACCTCCTCCCCCAGGAGCTTGCTACAAGTGCCAGAAATCTGGCCACCAGGCCAAAGAATGCCCGCAGCCCAGGATTCCTCCTAAGCCGTGTCTCATCTGTGCAGGACTCCACTGAAAATCAGACTGTTCAACTCACCTGGCAGCCACTCCCAGAGCCCCTGGAACTCTGGCCCAAGGCTCTCTGACTGACTCCTTCCTAGATCTTCTCAGCTTAGTGGCTGAAGACTGACACTGCCTGATCACCTCAGAAGCCCCCTAGACCATCACAGACGCTGAGCTTCAAGTAACTCTCACAGTAGAAAGTCCGTCCCCTTCTTAATCAATATGGAGGCTACCCACTCCACTTTACCTTCTTTTCAAGGGCCTCTTTCCCTTGCCTCCATAACTGTTGTAGGTATTGACGGCCAGGCTTCTAAACCGCTTAAAACTCCCCAACTCTAGTGCCACCTTAGACAATACTCTTCTAAGCACTCCTTTTTAGTTATCCCCACCTGCCCAGTTCCCTTATTAGGCCAAGACACTTTAACTAAATTTTCTGCTTCCCTGACTATTCTTGGGCTATAGCCACACCTCATTGCTGCCTTTTCCCCCAGTTCAAAGCCTCCTTCACATACTCCCCTTGTATCTCCCCACCTTAACCCACAAGTATACGACACCTCTACTCCCCGCTTAGCGACGGATCATGCACCCCTTACCATCCCATTAAAACCTGATCACACTTACCCTGCTCAATGCCAATCTCCCATCCCACAGCACGCTTTAAAAAGATTAAAGCCTGTTATCACTCACCTGCTACAGCATGGCCTTTTAAAGCCTATAAACTCCCCTTAAAATTCCCCCATTTCACCTGTCCTAAAACCAGACAAGGCTTACAGGTTAGTTCAACATCTGCGCCTTATCAACCAAATTGTTTTGCCTATCCACCCCGTGGTGCCAAACCCATATACTCTCCTATCCTCAATACCTCCCTCCACAATCCATTATTCTGTTCTAGATCTCAAACATGCTTTCTTTACTATTCCTTTGCACCCTTCATCCCAGCCTCTCTTCGCTTTCACTTGGACTGACCCTGACACCCATCAGGCTCAGCAAATTACCTGGGTTGTACTGCCGCAAGTCTTCACAGACAGCCCCCATTACTTCAGTCAAGCCCAAATTTCTTCCTCATCTGTTACCTATCTCAGCATAATTCTCATAAAAAACACATGTGCTCTCCCTGCTGCTCGTGTCTGGCTAATCTCCCAAAACCCAATCCCTTCTACAAAACAACAACTCCTTTCCTTCCTAGGCATGGTTAGTGCAGTCAGAATTCTTATACAAGAGCCAGGGCCACACCCTGTAGCCTTTCTGTCCAAACAACTTGACCTTACTGTTTTAGCCTAGCCCTCATGTCTGCATGCAGCGGCTGCCACTGCTTTAATACTTTTAGAGGCCCTAAAAATCACAAACTATGCTCAACTCACTATAGTTCTCATAACTTTCAAAATCTATTTTCTTCCTCCCACCTGACGCATATACTTTCTGCTCCCCAGCTCCTTCAGCTGTACTCACTCTTTGTTGAGTCTCCCACAATTACAATTGTTCGTGGCCCGGACTTCAGTCTGGCCTCCCACTTTATTCCTGATACAACACCTGACCCCCATGACTGTATCTCTCTGATCCACCTGACATTCACCCCATTTCCCCATATTTCCTTCTTTCCTGTTCCTCACCCTGATCACGCTTGATTTATTGATGGCAGTTCCACCAGGCCTAATTGTCACACACCAGCAAAGGCAGGCTATGCTATAGTACAAGCCACTAGCCCGCCTCTTAGAACCTCATTTCCTTTCCATTGTAGAAATCTATCCTCAAAGAAATAACTTCTCAGTGTTCCATCTGCTATTCTACTACTCCTCAAGGATTATTCTGGCCCCCTCCCTTCCCTACACATCAAGCTCAGGGATTTGCCCCTGCCCAGGACTGGCAAATTAGCTTTACTCAACATGCCCCGAGTCAGAAAACTAAAATATCTCTTAGTCTAGGCAGACACTTTTACTGGATAAGTTCAGGCCTTTCCTACAGGGTCTGAGAAGGCCACTGCTGTCATTTCTTCCCTTCTGTCAGATATAATTCCTTGGTTTGGCCTTCCCACCTCTATACAGTCTGAAAACGGACCAGCCTTTACTAGTCAAATCAACCAAGCAGTTTCTCAGGCTCTTAGTATTCAGTGGAACCTTCATATCACTTACCATACTCAATCTTCAGGAAAGGTAGAACAGACTAATGGTCTTTTAAAAGCACACCTCACCAAGCTCAGCCACCAACTTAAAAAGGACTAGGCAATACTTTTACCACTTTCCCTGTTCAGAATTCAAGCCTGTCCTTGGAATGCTACAAGGTACAGCCCATTTAAGCTCCTGTATGGACACTCCTTTTTATTAGGCCCCAGTCTCATTCCAGACACCAGACCAACTTAGACTGTGCCCCAAAAAGCTTGTCATCCCTACTATCTTCTGTCTAGTCATACTCCTACTCACCGTTCTCAACTACTCATACATGCCTTGCTCTTGTTTACACTGCCGGTTTACACTGTTTCTCCAAGCCATCACAGCTGATATCTCCTGGTGCTATCCCCAAACTGCCATTCTTAACTTTTGAAGTAAATAAATAATCTTTGCTGGCAGGACTATGCTGAACCTCCTTAGGCACTCTCTAATAAGATGTCCTAGGTCCTCCCAATTCTTAGTCCTTTAATACCTGTTTTTCTCCTCTTATTCCGTTTAGTTTTTCAATTCATACAAAATTGTATCCAGGCCATCACCAATAATTCTAAATGACAAATCTTTCTTCTAACAACCCCACAATATCACCCCTTACCACAAAATCTTCCTTCAGTTTAATCTCTCCCACTCTAGGTTCCCATGCCGCCCCTAATCCCGCTCGAAGCAGCCCTGAGAAACATCGCCCATTATCTCTCCATACCATCCTCCAAAATTTTCGCCGTCCCAACACTTTACTACTATTTTGTTTTATTTTTCTTATTCATATAAGAAGACAAGAACTACAAAGCTATCAACTGAATTTCTAAAAACCAAGAAAATATTGTCTCTGTTTCAGATAAAAAAATACTGTATTTATTAACCAATCTTTAAAAATATATGCATCCCTGATTCTAAACCGTAAACACTAGAGAAGTTTTCCTTATAATTTATTGGAGGGATAGTGAGAGATATATTGAGGACTGTGTGTAGAGACAGAATTTTAATTTTTCAAATAGAAAAATAGTAGGAGGTGACAAAAAGGAAGGAAATACAATTAAGCAAAAGAGAAACATTTAGTAAGCAGCAAATATGCTCTAATTCCATAATTCCAGGCAATAACAAGATCACACAAGACTCACAAGACACTTTTGTCCTTAGAATTTACCTCACATTTTGATATTAAGTTTAACTCTTGATGTGTCTAATTACGAAGCTTCAAATGTGAATCTGAAAAACAATCCTATTACTCTCCATAAAATCTTACCAGTGTCACTATGGCTCCTTTATCTACTATATGCCATACATTAGACACACACACGTACACACTTTTATTTAGATAACCCATTCTACTTTAAATAATATATTTAGTTAAATTATAAATTACTGCATTACACTATTGATTTGTTAAAATCACCCTGCATATTGTGGTCCTCCTGAATTTCATATACCACTGGGGATATAAATGGGTTTTCTTATTTTGGGAACTACTCAATAATTTCACTTATTAAAATATGTTTTATTTAGAACACATTCAACCAGATGAGTTATGTCCATTATTTACCAAAGTATCAGCTGCCTTATATGAAATTTGTTCTTGGTTTCTTTTGCTGTATTATTTTACAATAGAGTATTATTTCTAAATTATAAAATCACACGTGTTATGCATTGAAATCACTATTTTTATTACAAAAACCAAATATTACCTCTATGTAAAAATTTGCAAATGTGATGCACAAAGAAAATAAAATTACTTATATTAATGCCCAGAACTTTGCTCACTTCTTCAGCATGCAAATATTGGGCACCTCATATTATCTAGGAACAATTTTAGACTCTGAGACTCTTACTGAACAAAATTCACACAATTTCATATCCATACAGATATTAAAAATGAGGTGGAAGTAATTATTTGAACATTTTATTCCCATATTTAAAAGACTGATCATGTACTCCAGGTACATATGTATTGTATGTTTATATGTATTGTTATGGGAAATTTATAATATATTTGCAATATTATACAACACAACTGTTTTTCTTCTTCTCTTTCTTTTACATACTTCCAAAACTTTCTTAAGATCTGGGTCTCAGCAGACAACTTAGAATGCAACAATGACTATTTCATTTTCCCAGAAAATGGGAAGTGTATTGCTTCCAGAATTCTTGTGGACCATAGCCAGTTTTATCTTAGGCTTCAAGTCTGCATAGAAGTATTTTCCATCTTAATAAGGAACACTAAAGACAAATGAAGAAAATTAAAAGAAAACTCAAAAATTAAGATCTATGAGAAAACACATAGCATAAGAAAACCACTTGCTCCATTGTTTTTAATTTTATAAATTAAAAGAAGTAGAAAATATTATTTCCAAGAAAATGTGATACAAGTGAGGAAATTTATAAACTGCAGATGAGAAAACTGGGATGCAGATTTCTACTAATGTTATAATTCAGGTATTGGCAAACTTCTGAGAAAGACCAAATTGTATACATTTTAGGCTTTGTGGAGCTTAAGGTCTCTGTTGCAACTATTCAACTCTGCCATTGTAGCTCACAAGAAGTCATAACCAATATGTAACCAAATGGGTATAACTATGTTCCAATAGTGCCATATTTACAAAATCAGGCAATGACCTGGATTTGACTAGGGGCCATAGATTGCTGATCCCTAAAATCTGAAGATTCTTTTAACAGTATCTTTAGAGAGGTGATGTGAAAATATATATTTACAAAGTCACTGATAATTGGACATCAGCGTCAGACTTTCCTCATCTTTAAAACTGTTATGTTTGTTTAATTTTTTTCCCTAATATATGAAGTGTTTAAAAATCAACTTTGGAATCCACTGAGGTAATAAGACATTATGATGTCCAGAAAGCTTTCTCCATCCTTTACCAGCATTTATTTCTTGTAACCGAGATACAGGTTCTCAAATAATGGTTCCTGGGTGCTTTGAAAAAGTAGTGTGATGGTTTGAATGTGTCCTCCAAAAAGCATTTGTTGAAAATGTAATCCCCTGGCAGGGCGTGGTGGCTCACACCTGTTATCCCAGCACTTTTGGAGGCCGAGGCGAGGGATCATCTGAGGTCAGGAGTTCAAGACCGGCCTGACCAACATGGTGAAACCCTGTCTCTACTAAAAATACAAAAAATAGCTAGGCGTGGTGGTGGTCACCTGTAGTCCCAGCTACCTGGGAGGCTGAGGCAGGAGAATCGCTTGAACCCGGGAGGTGTAGGTTGCAGTGAGCCGACATCACATCACTGCATTCCAGCCTGGGCAACAGAGCGAGACTCCATCTCCAATAAATAAATAAATGAATGAATAAATAAATAAATAAATAAATAATAAGAAAACATAGTCCCCAATGTAACAGTGTTGGGGGGAAGGGCCTAACAAAAAATGATTAGGCCATGAGAACTCCATGGATTAATGTCGCTATCTCCAGAGTAGATTCATTATAAAAGGTACAACAAGTTCAGCTCTCTCTCTCTCTCCCTACCCACTTCAGCCTTCTGTTCAGCCATGGAATGATGCAGCAAGAAGATCTGCATCAGATGCCACGAAATGAGCTAAGACAGATCAGCTCCACTTTAACATACTGTAGGAAACACTACATCCCAGAGTGAGGAATAGGCACGCATCTACACTGACCTATATCATTAGGGGCTCTGCAGTAATATCCCCAGTGTGGCTCGTGTACGTTTCCCACTCTGCTGATTAATGAACACGGCATTTCAGCAGATGCCTGCTCTGACTTTCAGCACCTAGAGACAGGCAGATAAGTGACAGAGAAACAAAAACAAAAGCCATACTACAATGACAGCTTCTAATCTCAGATCTTGATGTATCTGGTTTCATGGAAGCAAATCTAACAACCTTTCTATTTTTAAAATTTATGATGATGATGATGATGATGATTTTTCTTCTTTCACCCTGGCTCTGTCTCTCTTAGGAGTTGTGATGGTCTTATGATAGGTGAAAAATAGGTTAACATTGAACTGTAAGACCTGATGCCGTTAGCTTTCATTCTTACAACCAGCCATCCAAATGATAGAGGAAAAGATCTTAGCACATGTGCAGCTGCTCATCAACACTGATTTTCTCAAATGATAAATACACTGCCCTCTATTTGCTGGTGTGAACACGTAGATGAATATTGACTTAGACAGATGCTGAGCTTCTTTAATTTCATAAATTGCATTGTGTTCTTTCTCCACTGCAAGCAGAATCCTTATCGCTTCTTATGCAGCTAATAGTTTATTGCTTATTAAACAGCTAATAAAATCCAGAAACTATATTGCTTTACTGATTAATACAGCTCATCAAGAAATGTGTGTAATTCTAGGCTTTCAAACTCACTCATTCTGAATTGAAGGTTTTATATCAAAGACAGTGAAAATAACATAGTACTTTCATTTCTCATTTAATCTCAGAAAGTTATGTTTTCCATTTATTTCATTTAACATGATTTTGTAGTGAATATTTATCCAAATGCAACATCAGAGACAGAGAAGCATATGAAATAATGACATTATGTAAGTAAAGGAAGTCACATCTGCTTGTCAAGTTAGGTTTTTGGCAATAAACATAAATTTGTCAAGGTACCCTATTGCACTTTGCATCATTATGGTTTGGAAGAAAAATCAATAATGCATTTGTAAGGGTTGTATTCACTGAAATTAAACAAAGCAACAGTCTCTGGTGAGGTCGCTCTTCAGGTGAACTCCCAATGGAAAGTTATGGGAAAATTTAATGGCAAAACCTATAGCTGTATAGATTGAGAAGCTAATCAAATAGTAACAGAAACCTTGAACGTAAATAGATATCATACCTACATTATTTTGAGTATACCATACAAAATAAATATTTATCTGTTATAGACATAATGTATTAGAAAATATTAAAAAATAATTAGCTCTCAAGTAGCTATTGCAAATTTCCTTGTAGACATTTGAATTAGATGGTATAAAAATTAGTATCATCTGAAATGTTTTTGTTTCAAAGTTCCACAAATGTCCATTTTTGTGTGTTAAACAGTCTTTGTGAAGTATGTATTTGGAAAGAGATATTGCTTTATTTTAAGTCAAATTAAATGAGAAAAAAGAAAAGGAAAGAATAAAAAAAGAGACCTGAGTGTGAAAGGAAAAAAAAAAAAAACTTTGTTTTTAAAATTGTTTGTTTTATTATTAGCAGGGATATCCCTGAAGGAAAGTGTATCTTTTGTAATAATTTACAATAGGACATCTACCCCGATCTGTTCAGGAACATGTGCATTAGAAACACTGGCTGATATTGCCATATTGTTCTTCGAGTGGAACGCAGTGGTTTACAACCCTACCAAAAGTCTCGGAGAGCCCATAGTCCTTTATCCTCCAGAATCCTCTTTACTTCAGACTTTTTGATCCTTACCAGCCTGATAATATTTGGTATTTGAGTTTAATTTTTAATTGTCTGCTATTATTTTATCTGTTTTTCAGTGAGAGATGTATACATTTGCTAGGGCTGCTGTAAAAATTTTAAAAAGCCACCCATAAACTGGGTGGCTTCAACAGCAGAAATTTATTGTCTCACATTCTGGTGAAATTAGGGTGTTGCTAGGGCTGATTTCTTCTGAAGGCTGTGAGAAAGAATCAGGTGCATGACTCTCCTAGCTTTTAGTGGCTTCATGCTTTCCTTGGCTGGTACACAATATGCTCCCTGTGGCTTCACATCATTGTTCCCTGTGCATATGTCTGTCTCTGTTTCCAAATTTCTGCTTTTCTTTTCTTTTTTTTTGAGATGGAGTCTCACTCTGTTACCAGGCTGGAATGCAGTGGTACGATCTCAGCTCACTACAACCTCCGATTGCCTGGTTCAAGTGATTCTCCTGCCTCAGCCTCCCGAGTAGCTGGGATTACAGGCACGTACCAGCACACCCGGCTAATTTTTTTGTCCTTTCAGTAGAGACGGGGTTTCACCATGTAGGCCAGGCTGGTCTTGAACCCCTGACCTCAGGATATCCTCCCTCCTTGGCCTCCCAAAGTGCTGGGATTACAGGCATGAGCCACTAAGCCCAGCCTCATTTTTCAAATAAGAATGCCAGGCTGGGCCTGGTGGCTCATGCCTGTAATCCCAGCACTTTGGGAGGCCAAGGAGGGAGGATATCCTGAGGTCATGGGTTCAAGACCAGCCTGGCCTACATGGTGAAACCCCGTCTCTACTAAAAATACAAAACTTAGCCAGGCGTGGTGTTCTACACCTGTAGTTTCAGCTACTCAGGAGGCTGAGGCAGGAGAATCGCTTGAACCCAGGAGGCAGAGGTTGCAGTGGGCTGAGATTACGCCACTGCACTCCAGCCTGGGTGACAGAGCAATATTCTGTTAAACAACAACAACAACAACAACAAAAAACAACAACAAAAAATCATTTGTGTTAGATTAGGCCCTATCTTAATATCTTAATAACCTCATTTTGACTTGATTGCCTCTACAAAGACCCTATTGAGACGGATCGCCTGTCACCCAGGTGGATCATGGCCGACTCGGTCACTGCAAACCATTCTCCTGCCTCAGCCTCTCCGAGTAGCTGAGACTACAGGCGCCCGCCACCACGCCCGGCTAATTTTTTGTATTTTTAGTAGAGACGGGGTTTCACCGTGGTCTTGATCTCCTGACCTCATGATCCGCCCGCCTCGGCCTCCCAAAGTGCTGGGATTACAAGCGTGAGCCACCGCGCCCGGCCCAAAGACCCTATTTTTAAAAATAAAGGTCACATTCTGAAGTATAAGGAGACTCAGCATGTCTTATTTTGGGGAGGTACACAATTAAATGTATCACAGGATAATATAACTTTTCCTTATTTAAATTTTAAGGGCTTTATAGCTAGCATATAGTGGTCAGATGTATTGTGAATATTATTTCCAGGTTGGTATGTGTCCATTGATTGGTTTGTGGAATACTATTGCAGTAGAAGTTTCCATTTTTCATGGTCAGATTTGTTGTTCTTTCCATTAAGATTTCTCTGTGTTAATGAAGGAAACCACAGACAATGGAGTCTACTTGAGGGCGGAGGGTGGGAGGAGGGAGAGCAGCAGGAAAGGTAACTACTGGGTACTGGGCTTAATTCCTGGATGATGAAATAATGTATACAACAACCCGATGACATGAGTTTATCTATGTAACAAATCTTCATATGTATCCCCGAACATAAAAGTTAAAAAAACAAGATTTCTCTGTTTTGTCTATTTTCTAATGTTTTTCTCTAGTACCGTCATTTCATTTTTATGCAAATTTTCAGTCATTTTGGAATGTATCTTGACATACAGGATAAGGTAGATATTCAGCTGTATTTTATCTAGTAGATGTGCTAATTGTCCTAATACTTTGTATTGACTAATTCATGTAATAATGTTATATAACAAGGGAAAATATTTATTGAATTTGACTATGTTCTAAACTACAGACACTCTTCTAAAAACTTTATGTTATCAGTCATTTAATACTTTAAAAGCCCCTCCATTGTTTTTATCATGTGCATTTCACTGATGAAGAAACTGGGACAGAAAAGAATTCTGCCTGCCTATCCCATGGTTCCATCTCAGCATTGACTGTAGCTGGGAAAACGTCCAAGAGCTCCTCATGCTTCAGAAAAGAATATCCCTCCAACAGTTTGCACTAAAAATTACCCTATATCCATCAAGTAATAACTTGTGAGGATGCTTATGTTTCTCTT